>NC_045766.1:23458849-23761587 GCF_008692025.1 Phocoena sinus
ACTAACCTATTTTGGCTGAAGCACTGGGTGACGGTGAGGGGATAGTAGAAAATAAAGTTGGTTGGAATCAAACTTTGGAGAGCCCTGAATAGTACGTAGATTAGGGAGAGTCTTGGTGGTTGGTTGGTTGGTTTTGGTTTTTAAATAGAGAGTAATAGGGAGCCAATGGTAGCATTCAAACATGCTTGTCTCTTTTACCTTCTTTTCCCCTCCAGATTAGGTCTTATCTCTCTCTTCTCCCTTTCAGCCATATTTCTTGAAGTCTTGCCTAAATACTTTGTCTGAAATTCAGATGCTCCGAACCACTGCAGCCTGGCTTCTGTCCTGTCATTCTGCTTGGAACTGCTTTATTGAGTGCACCAGTGACATCCTTTTTTTTTTTTTTTTAATTGAAGTATAGTTGATCTACAACGTCGTGTCAATTTCTGCTGCACAGCAAAGTGAGTCAGTTATACATACACATACATTCTTTTTCATATTCTTTTCCATGATGGTTTATCTCAGGATATTGACTATCATTCCCTGTGCTACCAGTGACATTCTTGATGCCATTTTGCAGTCCCTATGGCGTCGACACACTGACCCTTCCTCCCGCACTGTCTTCGCTCGGCCTCCATAAACCAGCACCTCCTTGGATTTCATCTAACACCTCGAGCTGCTCTTTCTCAGCTCCTAAGCAGGCTCAACTCCCTCTGCCCATCCCGAGCTATCAGGACACCTTGGGGATCTGACCACATGCCTCCTTCCTTCTCCTCCGCGTCTCTTCCTGAGGGATCTCACTGCTCCTCTCCATTTCCACACCCCTTACCACTTCCGTGCTGAGGATGGGTACCCAGATCCCCATCTGCTTCTGAGCTACATTTCCACTTACTTTACAGACAACTCCTCTTGGAGGTTCTTCAGACACCTTAATCCCAATGTGCCCAACCGAACTCATTGGTTACCCCTATCCTGTGATCTCTGTCTTAATAAATGGCGCCACAACCCACACGTTACCTAAGCCGGAAATCTGGCGTCATCTGAGCCTCTTTCCTCTTCTTTATGTCCCACCAAGGCTTATTGCTTCTACCTGTGCCTGTTCCTTGAACCCATCTACCTCTCTTTGTCCCCATTGCCGTTTTCTTGTATTCTCTGCTAGTCCTAAGTGGTCTTCCTTTTCCCTGCGTCCATTCTTCATGTTGCCATAATATTGTTTTTTGGGGTTTTTTTGCAGTGAAAATATTGTCCCCTTAATGGTACCCATTACTCTTAGGGATGAGTTGCAGACTCATCACAGCTTACAGGCCTTACAGGATCTGCAGATCTGACCCTGAAACAGCAAGTGAGTTTTACCCTAAGAGTGCTTAATGACTCCAGATGCAGGCCAAATGCAGGGAGTCCATCAGATCTTTCATTCTCTGGCTCCTGTCTGCCTTTCCGTTCATCCCTGGGCTTTCACTTACGTGCACTCTGCCCTCCCGTCACCTTGAACCTCTTCCAGGTCCTGGGATGTGCCATGGTCTCCTCTGTGCCCAGCCGTGCACCTGCTGCTTCCTCTGCATGGAGCATTTATCGTCCTTTCTGCACCTGTCACGTCCTGTTTGCTTTTTTTTTTTTTTTTTTTTTTTTTTTTTTTTTTTTTTGCGGTACGCAGGCCACTCACTGTTGTGGTCTCTCCCGTTGCGGAGCACAGGCTCCGGACGCGCAGGCTCAGCGGCCATGGCTCACGGGCCCAGCCGCTCCGCGGCATGTGAGATCTTCCCGGACCTGGGCACGAACCCGTGTCCCCTGCATCGGCAGGCGGACTCTCAATCACTGCGCCACCAGGGAAGCCCCCTGTTTGCTTTTTAAATGATTTTCCTGGGTCTCTTCCTCCAGGGAACCTTCTCAGGCTTTCAAGTCTAGGTTAGTGGCCCCTATTAAGTGCTCCAGTTTTTGGTTAGTCCTTTTCGTTTGCTATAGCATTTATGCTTCTGTACTGTGATTGTCAACTCACTTGCCAGGTTCCTCTTTTGGACTGTAAGCTTGGTGTGGAAAGGACCATGTCTATCTTATTCATTGCCTTATTCCCAGCACCATTCGCCAGTGCATGGCACATAGTAGGTATTCAACAAATACGTGTTAGGTGAATGAATGCATGAACTCAGCAGAAGTTATTAGTACAATAACGAAAAAATTAGAAACAGCAGCTATTAAATATTACCATTCATTCATTCACTCATTCAATCGCTATTTACTAAGGATTTATCACGTGCCCGGCACTGGGTTAAGAAACTGGTAATGAAAAAGCTACAGAAATATGAATACATGTTTATAATGCAATATAATGTGAAATAAATAAATAAACAAAACCAGAATACCAAACTGGATGTACACTATGATTACAACTCTGTAAAATATGTAGGAGACGGCCTTGTTTTGTGCAGTGGTTTTAAAGGTTTTCTATTTTTAGTTAAAGGCTTTTTGTCCAAATGAAATCTGAGAAGCCCCGAAATATAAAACAGAAAAAGGCAGAGATTTTCTGCTTGATACAGCGGTGGGGTCCAGAGCCTGCCCACGCTTCCCTCCTCCTCTCTGTCCTCTATCCCACCACTCCCAAGCCTGAAGGCAGCCAGCCACTGTGGCATGTTCAGAGAGGATTATTTGAAAATCCCCAGAATAGACTTCTGGTTAAACATTGCCGTTTAAAAACATGCACTTTTCTTTGATCCCTTCCAAAACGCCACTAAAATGACAGCAAGCAAGCTAAAATGGTCCAAGTCCACAAGGACAGAGGGAAGAGGTGGGGTCAATGTCAGCTCTATGGGAACAGGAACAGGGACCAGGTGAGTGGTGAGTAACCCAGCAGAGCTGAGAAAATGGCAACCCCGGCATCTGCAGATGGGGAACTCCTAAGAAGGAAGCCCATTCATGGCACCGCACCCCAGAAAGGCCCTGGGATTGGGGGCACAGATCTTCTGAAAGAGAGGGTAGGAGGCAGGGCTGCAAACAGGAGGTTCATGGAAAGTCTTTTGAAGGGGCAGTCAGATCCCCAAATTCCTTCTCTCCACAGCCAAATGACTGCCTTCCTCCCACCCTGGCAGAAAGCAGGTTTACTCTTTGGGGAAAGCGAACTAGAGGAGGCTCCAGACTCAGGGATATGAACCAGCCAGGGGTGTACAGAGACTCCTCACTGAAAGAGGAGAATTAACTGATTCGTCTAGTGTTAGACATGCAACCCAAATTGGGTCAGATGTGTCCATCCTTGACACTTTTATATTCTGAAGCTGGGAGAGAAAAGCAGTTAGAAGAAAAGAATAAAGTCAAACACAGATGAGAGAGATTGTGCGTGTGTGTGTGTGTGTGTGTGTGTGTGTGTGTGTGTGTGTGTGTGTGTGTTGAGGCCCTGGATCTGGTCCTGGAGGTTACTGGCTTTGACTGGTTCCGGTAACTCTTCCTTCTATTCTATACGCTACCCAGTATCCTTCTATATTAGTTGGCTAAGGCTGCCGTAACAAAGTACCTAGCTTGAACATCAGAAATTTATTTCCTCATGGTTCTGGAGCCTAGAAAATCTGAGCTAAAGATGTCAGCAGAGTTGGTTCCTTCGGAAGCCTCTCTCCTTGGCTTAGAGATGGCTGTCTTCTTCCAGTGTCTTCATGTGGTCTTCCCTCTGTGTCTGTCTGTATCAAAATCTCCTCTTCTTATAAGGACACCAGTCAGATTGGATGAGGGCCTACCCTAATGGCCTCATTTTACCTTAATTGCCTCTTTAAAGCCCCTCTCTTCAGACACAGTCACATTCTGAGGTACTGGGTGTTAAGTCTTCAATATATGAATTTTGGGGTGGGGTAGGGACCCCAGGTTTAGCCCATAACAACATGTATGGACAGCAAGTATTGAATAAATAGCATTTCCTTTTTCTTTCTTCCTTTTTATAAAAGCTTTTCCTTTCTCTTTTTAAAATTGAAGTATAGTTGATTTACAATGTTGTGGTTAATACTGCTGTACAGCAGTGATTCAGATATATATGTATATTCTTTTTTAAAATATATTCTTTTCCATTACAGTTTTGTCATAGAGTTTTAAAAAATTTATTTTTTGGCTCTGTTGGGTCTTCGTTGCCGCACGTGGGCTTCCTCTAGTTGCAGTGATCGGGGGGCTACTCTTCGTTGCGGTGCACAGGATTCTCATTGCGGTGGTTTCTCTTGTGGAGCACGGGCTCTAGAGCACAGGCTCAGTAGTTGTGGCACACGGGCTTAGTTGCTCCACGGCATGTGGGATCTTCCTGGACCAGGGCTCGAATCCGTGTCCCCTGCATTGGCAGACGGATTCTTAACCACTGCGCCACCAGGGAAGTCCCTGTCATAGCATATTGAATATAGTTCTCTGTGCTATACAGTAGGATCTTGGTTGTTTATCTATTCTATATATAAAAGCTTACAGCTGCTAACCCCAATATCTCACTCCATCCCTCCCCAAGCCCCTCCCCCCTTGGCAACCACCAGTCTTTCTCTATGTCCGTGATTCTGTTTCTGTTTCAAGGTAAGTTCATTTGTGTCATAGTTTAGATTCCACATATAAGTAATATCATATGGTATTTGTCTTTCTCTTTCTGACTTTATAGTATGACAATCTCTAGTTGCATCCATGTTGCTGCAAATGGCATTATTTCGTTCTTTGAAAGCTTTTTCTAATTTAGTTTCTGCCACTTGGACCCAAAGAGCTCTGATTGACCACTCCCTCAGCTCTGTGTACTGCCCTGGGGCACATCAGAGTCTTCCTTAACTGTTCTTTAAATCTGCACTGCCCTTCACCTTTCCTATATTTATGTCCCTTGAGGCAACAAGTGGATCACAGTTTGGTACAGCCTATGGTGCCAGGTGATCAGATTATAGAGGATCTGCTTACTAGCTGCTTGATCTTGGTGAAGTTCTCTGTGTCTCAGTTTCCTCATCTGTAGAAGGGGTGACGATGATAGCAGGTTGCCGTGAAGATTGACGTTTGTTAATGAACGTAAAGCATTTAAAGCAGAGGCTGGCATATGGTGAGTGTTACGCAAGTGTGTCTACTTATTTATTCATTCAGTAGTCTCTATAGGAAATAACTCAGGTCATGTACGTGGTGGATGCTCAATAAATATTTATTTAATTCTACTTTGTAAATGTTATGTGTCATATAATAAGTGGTTCTTAAAAAGTATCCTCAAATCTTCTTTAATCAGTGGTCCTTGGTATTTGCCAATGTAAGGATATCCATTATAAGTTTCTTATCATTGTTTAGTCAGTGGCTACCATAAACAGCTATAATTCTGGAGCACCTATCTTACTTAAGCAAGTTGATACAATAAACAGGTAAAGAGCCATTTTCTTGTACTTTAGAAGCTCAGTCATATGGAAGAAGAGGCTGGAATAAAAGTCAGTGTTGCTGACTTCTTGTCCTGGCTCTCGCCCTTCTGTGACACTGGACAGAAGTCTTGTGTTCTCTGGGCTCTGAAGCCTTTATTTACAGACCGAGTCTGGATTGTGTAATCTTTAGATGAAAGAACATCTTATCTGAGCCGCTCAGACTCTTTAAAAGTTACATTTTCCCTCTTTTCCTACTTTGACTAGAACCTTTGGTAATTCTAACACATAGGTAGATGTATTCCCCACCCCCCTTCCATCAGTTATATAAATCAGCCATACATTATTAAAATTTGACAAAGATGAGTATCAGGTATAGTATTTTTTGATAAGTTAAGCATTTTACTTTCTAATGAGTAGCCCTCTCTACCAAAAGAAATCAGCAAGAGGCTAAGAAGAGAATAAAAAATGCTATTTTGTTTTATTGAATTTTAACTCCTTGGCCATTTTAAGTTTCCTCAGAATAGTGTTTTGAGTCTTGACCTTGTAGTCAATTGGTCAGTCTGCCACTGTGGAGACTCTGGCACTGCTGGGGGTAGCCATGGGGAGGATGCAAAAGAAGCAAAATACACGACGTCTGCTCTCGATGGGGTCCCATCTTATGCTGGGAACGCTCACGCTAAACGCTCAGAAACAGGAACACGTGCACAGTCACATGTGTGCAAAGTGACACCACGTTCCTTCCTTCATTTAACAAGAATGTGTTGACTGCCCGCTCTGTTCTTTGGGATTAGTGCTAACAAGACAAAGTTCTGGTGCTCATGGAGTTGTCATTTCAGTTAACTATATATCTCTGAATCAAAGAAGAAGATTGAGGGAAAAGTGAGGGTTAATGCCCATCACCCTTGTGGGCAGATTCACAGCCGAGTGGCAGGGGAAAGGCTTGCCAGCCAGGGCAGCTCTCCCCCAACCCTGGCTCTTAGCTCTGGGGGGCAGTGGTGTGCCCTCTGTATCTGACACACAGAGCATGGCATCGGTTTACAGATCCTCCTTTATACCTTATTTTCAGTAATAGTAATAAAATGAGAAAAATAATATGAACAGAAAAAAAACCACCGTGACATTTTTGTTTTATTGAACTTTGTATGTATAATCATGCCAATAAAAATAAATAAGTAATAAAATAAAGGATTCCAGGATCAGAAAAGGGGGGAAAGTAATGGATTACTACTTTTTAATTACATTACTATTTTTCAAACGGAGGGGGAATATATACCTACATATTAGTCTGCCACAGAAACTAATAACATGGCAGGTGAATAGTAATTAAACAGCAAATAAGGAAAATGACAACTAAGAGGGAATCAATTTCATTTTTTTTTTTTGCGGTACGCGGGCCTCTCACCGTTGCGGCCTCTCCCGTTGTGGAGCACAGGCTCCGGACGCGCAGGCTCAGCGGCCATGGCTCACGGGCCCAGCTGCTCCGCGGCACGTGGGATCCTCCTGGACCGGGGCATGAACCCGTGTTCCCTGCATCGGCAGGCGGACTCTCAACCACTGCGCCACCTGGGAAGACCCAACTTCAATTTTTAAAGGTATTGTTCAAATGCTGTTAAATTTCACGTATGAACTAATTTCTATTTTTATCAGACAAAAATGGTCCACCTTGCAGTTTGCACTGTTTCACTTTAAAATTTTATCACAAATTAAAGCTCCAAGTGGTCGCAGAAAAATGAGAGAATTAAATTGAATGAGAGAATTGAAGTAGCTCAAGTTCTGTTATACTCAAGACTGCCTCTTATTTCAAATCCAGTGTGTAAATGCAAAAGCAGAGAACTCCACCAGAATTGGAGACATGAAATGTGCCCAAAGCAAGCATGAATGATTCCAAACCATTAGGAACTAAGCTATCAAACAAACTCGTGTAGATTAGTCCAGTTATGCGAAGGCTTCTGTGAGTTAACGTCCATGCGGAATACAATGTTTATTGAACGATAAGTGACAAAATGTGCTAGTTTTACTTATTACAAAGTTGAATAGTAACCACAGAACTTTTGCAGAATTTAGGCAAACAAAAGATTTGGAGAGAGGAAGAGTATTTCACATTGTATCTGACATTGTGTAGAATTGCCAGTGTGGGACTATGTAAAAGCAGACCAACTTAGTCTGTTTTATTATTGTTTTAAATCTCTCTACAGACTATTCACTCCCTTATTGCCTGGGACAATTCATGTGACCACTCTTGGAACACCAATGGCAGAGGAAGTGAGGAAAATTAATATAGGAACTATAACTTAAAGCCACATGTATTTAATTGGTAAGACCCTCCCTGCCTCTCTGTTCCAGGCCAGTTCCCAGCCGTGGGAGCCTCAAGAAGCCCCTGCACACCCTCTGGATCTTGCAGCCGGGTGAGGCGCCTGCTCAAGGCTGCTTATCATAGACTCTGAAATGATAGCAGAGGCTGTGTGTCTACTGGGTGAGTGCGAAATAGGAGTTAGGGTGTGTATGCTTGCAGACAGGCATGTTTGCCTGTGACGTGAGGTTAGAGAGGCTGGTGAAAAGCACTAAGAATAGACGTAAAATGAATTTGTGCCCTCTCCTGGAAACAATGGGAAATTTTGGTTTGAAAATTAATGTGGATTTAAACAGCTTCTCCGAGTTCAAAATACCTCACAGACGTCATTTAATTCATATTTTCAGTTTCCCTATGAGTTTGGCAAGAGATTTCTGTAAGCAGGGGGAAATTGTGGAAGGTATATTCAGTGATTCCTCTCACTCCAGGGTGAATTTATTAAACGGTAGATGAGTTTTAGACATATACATAGGAAAGGAAAAGAATGAGACCAAATCAGTAAGAAGTAATTATTTAGGAGCGTAATATGACAATACCTGGTACAGTTGAAGATAGACATTCCCAACGATGCAGCCATTCACTTCTCTTTTTTAAAAAAATTATTTTTATACAATTTTAAGGATTACACTCTATTTACAGTTATTACAAAATATTGGCTATTTTCCCCGTGTTGTACAATACATCCCTGCAGCCTATCTTACACCCAGTAGCTTGCCCCTCCCCCTTCTCCATTTCTGCATTCCCCTCCCCCTCCTCCCCACCGGTAACCACGACTTTGTTCTCTGTAACTGTGAGTCTGCTTCTTTTTTGTTATATTCACTAGTTTGTCATATTTTTTAGGTTCCACATAAAAGTGATATCATAGAGTATTTGTCTTTCTCTGTCTGACTTATTTTCCTTAGCATAATGCCCTCCAAAGTCCATCCATGTTTGCAAATGGCAAAATTTTGTTTTGTGTTTTTAAATTAGCCATTCACGTCTAAATATACACCCCAGGGAAATCTCCTGTATGTGCACAAGAAGACGTGTCAGGATGCTTCGGACAGACTGAGTTTCCTAGGCTCAGCCGTGGTTTTCTCAAGACCCCCCAGGAAAATCACCTTCTTGGGAGCCACAGAGGGGTCGTTTTGACCACTGTGGTAGGAAAGCTCATGAATCTCCACCTCTGCAGAAGCCATGCCGTCGTCACTTTCTTCCTGCTCAGCCAGCTGGGCCCATCGTATAGCTGCTCCGGGTCTCCCAGTTCACCGTGGTACAGCCCAGTTATCACCCTGCCTCAAACCTCCCACTGCAGCCCCTTCTTTCCCACCTTGGACCCTCCCTGTCACCACGGAGGTACAAGATACAACAGAACCACTGGAGGCACACTGGCTTGAGGGGGCCCAGATGCTGCAGGCTGCAGGCAGAAAGGGGATGTCCCTGGCTTGTGCCTGCTCACAGGTGGCAGAAGCCACTGCTGTTTCTTCATGGCTGCCAGGAGGAGCCTGCAAACCATGCCGGAAGTGCAGGATATTAATACCCAATGAAGTAAATGTTAACCACTGATTCTTTGTTGTTATATTTAGTGTTATTATACACTAGCATTATTTTTTAAATTCCACATATAAGTGATATCATACAGTATTTGTCTTTCTCTGTCTGACATATTTCACTTAGCATAAAACCCTCCAAGTCCATCCATATTGTTGCAAATGGCAAAATTTCATTCTTTTTGATGGCTGAGTAGCATTCCATTGTATGTGTGTGCGTGTGTGTGTGTGTGTGTGTGTGTGTATACATACCACATCTTATAGAGAACAAACTATTGGTTACCAGTGGGGAGAGGGAAGCGGGGAGGGGCAATATAGGGGTAGGGGATTAAGAGGTACAAACTATTATATATAAAATAAGCTACAAGGATATATTGTACAACACAGGGAATATAGCTAATATTTTATAATAACTGTAAATGGAGTATAACCTTTAAAATTTGTGGATCACTATACTGTACACCTGTAACTTAGATAATATTGTACATCAATTATACTTCAATAAAAAAATCAAACAACATTTCAACCACTGAGAGGATGGAAAAGAATCCATGGATGATTTTTCTCCATCCTCTCCCCAAAGGAGTCTTCTAAGAAATGATTCAGTGTGGTCTCTGGAAATTTCCTACATGACTGAGCAACCAACTGTGCCTTCTAGTGAAGTGTGGGGGGCCAGCTCAGCCAAAGATCACCTTCTGTCTGCTTCCCCTTCCTCCTGCCTCAGTGCCCTGTTCCCCTTCACTCTTGCTTCCCCGGGTTTGCATTCTTCCAGTAAAGCTTCAGAATGTAAAATTTGCCGCAGGCTCTAATTTCCAGGGAACTCAGACAAAGAATGCTGACTGCAGCAAAATTGTCACAATGCTCAGACATTGTTTTATGGACACAAAACCATAATTAAACCATTAGCACAGAGAAAAAGAAGGAAAACTAGAGCGAAAACAGGGAATTTCAAAGCTGGAAACTAAAATGAAAACAAACATGGACTCACAGTGCAAAGAATAGCCTCTGACCTGGAAGAGTTCACTTCTATTTTTTCTCTGCTGCTCACTAGCAAGCTCTCTTGTAAACTTTTTAAAAAATTTTTATTTATTCATTGGCTGCGTTGGGTCTTTGTTGCCGCACGCGGGCTTTCTCTAGTTGTGGCGAGCAGGGGCTACTCTTCGCTGTGGTGCGCGGGCTTCTCATTGCGGTGGCTTCTCCTGTTGCGGAGCACGGGCTCTAGGCACGCGGGCTTCAGTAGTTGCAGCACACGGGCTCAGTAGTTGTAGCACACGGGCTCAGTAGTTGTGTGTGGCCCACGGGCTTAGTTGCTCTGCGGCATGTGGGATCTTCCCGGACCAGGGCTCGAACCCGTGTCCCCTGCATTGGCAGGCGGATTCTTAACCACTGCGCCACCAGGGAAGTCTCAAACCTTATTTTTTTTAATGATTACAATATAGTGAAAAGCTTTCAGTTCCTTAAAACCTGCTTAAACCTATGGATGCTAATGACTAGTCTAGAAAAGTAAAAACAATATTCAGAAGAGTAATTGTTGTTTCAGATACAACTTTAATACATTTTATTTTGTGAAACTGACCAGAGTTTCAAAGGTTCATCCAAGAGTTCTGGGGTCAGGTGACCTGGGATTAAAAATCCAGATTTAGCCATCATTTAAAGGTTACTACATCTGTTTAAGCTTCAATTTTCTCTCCTTTTAAATAAGGATAAGAGAGTACCTAAGTCATAGAGTCATCATGGGTTTTAAATGAGATAATTGAGGGTCTGGTACCTATTGCTCACTGAATATCATCACCCATTATAGTCCCGATGAGGGACATCAATTCTTTGTGAGCAAAAATTGGTGCTGAGCAAAGCTACATTTATGCTTGTTGTCTTGAGGTAGATAAATTCCAGTTGGAGCTTTTACCATGAAAAGAACATATGATTTTTTTCATCATTTTAAGTGTGTGTTCGTGTGTGTGTGTGTGTGTGTGTGCGTGTGTGTGTGTGTGAACTCAACCCATTTTACCAAGCACCTACCTTAGGCCTGGCATTTTTCTAGGCAGGAGGATAGATAGAGATCAAGATAAATTAGGTCCTTGTTCCTGAGGATTTCTTGTTCATGGCAAACAGCTTATTATTGTTTTGTTTATTTGTCTGCTATTTCAGAAGGAAGTGATCAGCACATCGGCACTCGACAGGGTGATAAGAAGCTAACAGCCCAGGACAGAATGGAAACTTGGGTCAGATGTAGTGCACTGTCATGACCAAAATAGTTCTGTAGCCTAATTTTGGTTCTTTCTACCTGGCCTTTGAGCTACCCAATATTCTTTCCTATCAACAACTTTGTTATTTCCTAAGTCAATTGGAATCCATCTTTAGTGCTTAAACTGAGAATCCTCTCTAAAAATTTTAGCGAGAACATCCCCTTTTATTGTCTAAGCCCATCTGAGCTGGACTTCCTATTCCTCGAAGCCAGAGGCACCCTGACTGAGGCAGGAGTACCGGCAATAAGTGTTATCAGAGCTCTGAGCAATAACAAACAGATGGTTAGAGTGGGGCGTGTGCAGAGTTGAATTTAGTCCAATGCGTCTGCTGCAGGCAAGGAGATTGTGGCAGGCAATAGTCACGTGGTGACCATAGTATGGAAAGGACTGCAGGTCTGAACTTAGCTCTGCCGCCTGGCTCCTCCTGGATCTGAGGATAAGCGCCCTCTCCACTGACCTCTTTGTTGCGGGTAAAGCATGAGGAAGAATGACAGGCTAGCTTATCCTTTCCAATCATCGTGTGTTCTCCTTACCCCAATCCCATTCAACTTTGATATTGTTAGCTAAGAGTTTGCACGCCTATCACTGTGCTGGTTCAGCAAGGTTGGCTGTCTGTGGTCTAGACTTTCAAGTGATAGGTCGAATTCTGAGATGCCCAGGAAAGCACCCTCCCAATTGGCCCCTTTCCAGATAAGCACACTTGTTGAGAATCCCCAGGGTGTACGGGACAGCTATTCATTGTTGAGTCCTTGTTCATAGGGTCATCACGACATCAGATTATGAGGCAATGCCCTCACACAAAGTAAGAGTACATTTAGAAATTACCTTGAATAAATAACTACTGGTTTCATAACTATGCTTATTTTTCTGTGTTTCCACTTGGACCTAGATTTTGGCTTGATTATGTCTTACTACTTTGTTAACTCTTTGATGTCCTTAAGACATAATTTTTTTTTCTAATTTAGCCAGTATTTTTTTGTTATTTTCAGTGGGAGAGTGGTCCAAAATATCTTGGTAACCATATTGTCATAAATGGAAATCTTCCATTGATTTTTTAATTTCGTGACTATATTTTTCATTCTTATAAGTTTCAAATGGTCTTTAAGTCTCTTTGACATTTTTAAATGATTTCGTATTGCCTGCCCATTTTTTCAAGCTTGTTGTATTTTTCTAAAATAGTTAAAAGTAGTTATTTCATATTTTGTGTTTGATATATCCAATATGAGGTCTTTGGAGTCCTTTAGTGACATCTACTCTTTCTGCTGGATCTTGCTCATGGTGCCTTATTTCCTAGTATATTTACTATTTTGGCCTGATGGTTGTCTGTTTCTTGGAATTGGTGTGTTTGTGTGAAATTCCAGAACTAATTAAAAAAATCCGTAGATTCAAAGAGCCTTCTCCACTCCCATTAACCCTGTTTCCCCCAACAAAGAAAAATCCCTAGAAAGACAAATTTAAAAACATATACATAGAGTGGGAATATAAATTGCTGCAGCCACTATGGAAAACAGTATGCAGGTTCCTTAAAAAACTAAAAATAGGGACTTCCCTGGTGGTCCAGTGGGAGAGAATCCGCCTTGAGATGCAGGGGACGTGGGTTCGATCCCTGGTCAGGGAACTAAGATCCCACATGCCGTGGGGCAACTAAGCCCGTGCGCCACAACTACAGAGCCCATGCACCCTGGAGCCTGTGCACCACAGCTAGAGAAGAGAAAACCCGCACACCACAACAAGAGAGAAGCCTGCACGCCACAGTGAAAGATCCTGCATGCCGCAGCTAAGACCTGATGCAGCCAAAAAATAAAATAAATAATAACTCTTAAAAAAAAAAAAAAAAAACCCAAAGTTGTTACTATATGATCCAGCGATCCCACTCTTGGGCATATATCTGGAGAAAACTCTAATTCAAAAAGAGAAATGTGGGCTTCCCTGGTGGTGCAATGGTTGCGAGTCCGCCTGCTGATGCAGGGGACACGGGTTTGTGCCCCGGTCCGGGAAGATCCCACATGCCGCAGAGCGGCTGGGCCCGTGAGCCATGGCCGCAGAGCCTGTGCGTCCGGAGCCTGTGCTCCGCAACGGGAGAGGCCACAACAGTGAGAGGCCCGTGTACCGCAAAAAAAAAAAAAGAGAGAGAGACATGCACCCCAATGTTCATAGCAGCACTGTTTACAATAGCCAAGACATGGAAGCAACCTAAGTGTCCATTGACAGATGAATGTATAAAGAAGATGTGGTATATACACACAATGGAATACGACTCAGCCATAAAAAAAAGAATGAAATAATGCCATTTTCAGTAACATGGATGGATCTAGAGATTATCATACTAAGTGAAGTAAGTCAGGCAGAGAAAGACAAATATCATATGATATCACTTATATGTGGAATCTAAAAAAAATGGTACAAATGAACTTATTTACAAAACAGAAATAGACTTGTAGACATAGAAAACAAACTTATGGTTACCAAAGGGGAAGGGGTGGGGAGGAATAAATTAGGAGTTTGGGATTAAAATATACACACTACTGGCCTTCCCTGGTGGCACAGTGGTTGAGAGTCCACCTACGGGTGCAAGGGACACAGGTTTGTGCCCCAGTCCGCGAGGATCCCACATGCCGCGGAGCGGCTGGGCCCGTGGGCCATGGCCACTGAGACTGCACGTCCAGAGCCTGTGCTCCGCAATGGGAGAGGCCACAACAGTGAGAGCCCTGCATACCGCAAAATAATAATAATTATTATTATATATATATATATATATATATATATATATATATATATATACACTACTATATATAAAATAGGTAACTGAGGGACTTCCCTGGTGGTCTAGTGGTGATCCCTGGTCAGGGAACTAGATCCCAAGAGTTGCAACCAAAAAAAAAAAAAGCCCTCATGCTGCAACTAAGACCCTGCCCAGCCAAATAAATAAATATGTTAAAAAAAAAAGATAACCAACAAGGATCTACCATACAGCACAGGAAACTATACTCAATATCTTGTAATAACCTATAATGGAAAAGGTTATTACATATATATATACATGTATGTATAACTGAATCACTTTGCTGTACACCTGAAATATCACTGATGAACATAGATGCAAAAATCCTTAACAAAATACTAGCAAACAGAATCCAACAGCACATTAAAAGGATCATACACCATGATCAAGTGGGGTTTATCCCAGGAATGCAACGATTCTTCAATATATGCAAATCCATCAATGTGATACACCATATTAATGAACCGAAGGATAAAAACCATATGATAATCTCAATAGATGCAGAAAAAGCTTTTGACAAAATTCAACACCCATTTATGATAAAAACTCTCCAGAAAGTAGGCATAGAGGGAACCTACCTAAGCATAATAAAAGTTGTATATGACAAACCCACAGCCAACATCATTCTCAATGGTGAAAAACTGAAAGCATTTCCTCTAAGATCAGGAACAAGACAAGGGTGCCCACTCTCACCACTCTTATTCAACATAGTTTTGGAAGTTTTAACCACAGCAATCAGAGAAGAAAGAGAAGTAAAAGGAATCTAAATTGGAAAAGAAGAAGTAATACTGTCATTGTTTGCAGATGACATGATATACATAGAAAATCCTAAACATGCCACCAGAAAACTACTAGAGCTAATCAATGAATTTGGTAAAGTAGCAGGATACAAAATTAATGCACAGAAATCTCTTGCATTCCTATACACCTACAACAAAAACTCAGAAAGAGAAATCAAGGACACACTCTCATTTACCATTGCAACAAAAAGAATAAAATACCTAGGAATAAACCTACCTAAGGAGGCAAGACCTGTACGTGGAAAACTATAAGCACTGATGAAAGAAATCAAAGATGATACAAACAGATGCAGAGATATACCATGTTCTTGGATTGGAAGAATCAACATTGTGAAAATAACTATACTACCCAAAGCAATCTACAGATTCAATGCAATCTCTATCAAATTACCAATGGCATTTTTCACAGAACTAGAACAAAAAAAAAAATTTCACAATTTGTATGGAAACACAAAAGACCCCGAATAGCCACAGCAATATTGAGAAAGAAAAACGGAGCTGGAGGAATCAGGCTCCCTGACTTCAGACTATACTACAAAACTACAGTAATCAAGACAGTATGGTACTGGCACAAAAACAGAAACATAGGTCAATGGAACAAGATAGAAAGCTCAGAGCTAAACTCACACACATATGGTCACCTTATCTTTGACAAAGGAGGCAAGAATATACAATGGAGAAAAGACAACCTCTTCAATAAGTGGAGCTGGGAAAACTAGACAGCTACATGTAAAAGAATGAAATTAGAACACTTCCTAACACCATACACAAAGATAAACTCAAAATGTAAATCAACTATATTTCAATAAAAAATTTAAAAATATATATACATATACACACATCCGCATTTATAAGATTACATCAGCTTGAAGAACAAATATGGGAGGATGCACAATATATTTTTAACCTGGCCATATGGGCATGGAGGTAAAGGTGAGGGTGGAGAAAGAACGATGTGGGTGATGAGGAGAAGGAGGTTGCAAATAGCAAAGCAAAAAAGGAACAAAAGATGCAAAAATTTATGATTATGTTTAGGTATTTTTATAAATGTATATATGTAGAAAAAAGCTTAAAAATAAAATGCATAAACAAAGAAAAACCATATCTCTCTATATAGAGATATTCAAAATAAAATAACTGGAAATTGAATCTAAAAGTGGATTGAGAAAAATGTCCTGCGGTCACATGCAAAGATGACTCAGTCCTGAGAAATATATCAACATTATTCAATATATTGCATCAACTAATTAAAAGTAAAGAATCCTATGTTAGGATAAACATATGTCCCTAGAAGAGGAATTGATAAAATTCAGAAACCATTCCTAACATATAAAGAACTTCTAAAGTTGGTGAAAAAAAATATCAGCAATCAATTACAAAATAAGCCAACAACCTGAAGAGGTTAAGTGGCCAGTCAAAATATGAAAGAACAATAAATAGTCATTAAATTGTTAAGGAACCACAAATTAGAGACCTTCAGTTGTCACATCTGCAGCAAATATTCTCTGAATCTGGTTTTCAACATTTTTTAAAGTTGTCTTTTTATTGACATGCAGATTTTAAATGTTTCTCATGTATGCAGATTTGTCATTCTTCTTATGAGTGGGATATCATTTCTACCCTTGAGATTTGAAAAAACGGAAGAGATTATAATAACATATAGGTTATAATAACATATAAAACAACATTGTCAAGGATGTGAGGAAACCAACATTCTCATCCCACGTTGTGGATGGGAATGCGAACAACAGATTTTGAAATATAATCAGCTATATGGCTGTTAGCATAACTAACACCTTCTTGGACCTGTTTTAGTTCGTCCTGTCCCTTCACTGAGGCTACCTAGGACTATACTGTGTGGTAAATCACTTCTCCGTCATCAAGGGCTTTGTAGTTAAGATATTGTTTAATAATCATTAGGACCAGGTGGCCTCTATGCTCTGTTAGTCTTCAAACAATGATGAAGACCTTCACTGACTATTCCTGGCGCCCATGAGACTAGTCACCCATTCCTAAATCTTGACTTAGGAATGGATGTCCTGTTTCCAAGCACCAACCCCCATACCCTAGGTTAACTATAAAGTTGTTTCAGTGGCCCCTGGGTGGTGCTGAGTGCAGCTGCGAATGCTGGATGGTTGTCTGCTCGATCCCCATTATACCCTGTAAGTTACCCTGTAATAAATGGATCCATTGATTAGATGGAGCCGCCTGCTAATTTTTTCAGTCTCAAGATGCCTTCCCACTTTTGTGGGCACTTTTCATTCCTTCTGTCCCCCAACATCAGGTAACAAATATTAAAACATTAAATATGTTCATCTTTAGAACTTGCAATCCTGCTTTGAGGAATCCATATTGCAAAAATAAATGAACTAGCCAATAGAAGGAAGTTTCTTGCGGCACTGCTTATAATATAAAACTTTATGGGAAGTGGGGGGAGCAGAGACAGCTGAACATTCATCAGTAGTGACATGGTATACTTTATAGGAATTTACAAAAATGAGGTGGTTTTTTTCCATTATTGACATTATATTACATTGATTACTTTATATGGAGGGATGTCCATAATGTACTATTAAGTGAAGAAAGAGAGATACAGGAAGTAATGAACAATGTGTTGTTTTTGCTGACCCAGGATTCATTAACCTTTCTGGTAAATGTGGTTTTCCTTTTGGGAGTATTATGAACTGGATGTTTATGCCCATGGCTCCCACTCCGCCAAATTCATATGTTGAAATTGTAACTACCAATGTGATGATATTAGAAGGTGGGATGTTTTGGGTACTTTGGATATTAGTTCATGAGGGTGGAGCCTCACGAATGGGATCAGTGCCTTTATAAGAAGAGATATGAGAGCTTTCTCCATTTCCTCCTCCTCCCCTTCTTCCCCCTCTTCCTCCTCCTTCATCTCCATCTCTTTCTCTGTCTCTGTCAGAGACAGACTCTCTCTGAGACTCTCTCTCAGAGTCTGCAAACCAGTAAGAGTATCCTCACCAGACACCAGATCAAATCCAACCCTTGATCTTGGATTTCCAACCTCCAGAACTGTGAGAAGTAAATACTTGTTATTCAAGCCACCCGGTCTAGTATATTTTTGTTATGGAAGTCCAAACTAAGACAGGGAGCCTATTCTCAGTCCATGTGTACCCATGACACATGACTGGAAGATCACAACGAGAGTATTCCTCTGGCCTCAGGAATGGACATTTCATCGATCCAATCAGAGGCAGTGAGTGCAAAACCGCAGAACTTTCGTTGATTCTGTTGAAAGAGAAACATACTCTTTTTTTCCCTGGTTTTGGAGCTGTGAAGATGTAAGCTATTGCCACCACGAGGGAAGATTTGCCCAAGAATGGACCAGTATAGAGAAGACCAGCACCAAGACAAAGCAAAACCAGATGCTGATTTAAGTCCCTAGATCCAGCTATTCTTGAAACCTTCTCAGTTTAGTGAACCAATAAATCCCCCGTTTTAGTTAAACAACTTTCTGTTTCTGTTACTTGCAACCAAGAGTCCTGATTAATATGTTGAATAATGTGAATGATTTGATTCTGACTTTATAAAACAAGCCTTTACAATTATGCATTTGTGTTTGAATAAACATACGTATTTCCTTCCTGAGGAGAATATACACTAAACTGTTAACATTGTGCTTCTCAGGGGGATGGAATTGGAGGCAGTGAAGGGAAGATTAATAACTTTTTCTTTATACATATCTGTAATGTTTGACTTTCACACAGGTGTTCGTATCTTTTGCAATTTTTAAAACCCTATAAATTTTCATATGTTTTGTGTTTTTTCAAATACGGGAATTTATAAAAGGGGAAATGATGCAAATTACCCAGAAAAAGAAAAAAAAGCTTAAAGTTGATACTAGAAACATTTTAAAACAAATAATCATATCAGCTGATGAAAACTTAGTAAAACTTTTCTGAGTTAATTCTTGATTCCAGAACTTAAATATAATTGATTATTGCTTTTTATATCCTTATTTTGAATGCACATGATTAAAGCTTTTTAAAAATGTCCTTATTCCTAGTTAACCTGATGCACATATGGCTTTAATCCAATATATTTAGGAATAGGAAACAGGATTTCTCCTCCACGATTAAAATATACCCACCCCTATATTAAGAAAACAAAATAATAAAGCAATTCACTATTGTCCTGGGAATTTGTCTTTCTCAGATTTGAATTCTGAGTTAAAAAACTAATTATAACTTCTTATAATTTATGAAATATGCTTTGAATGATGCCTTCTGATAATGTTTGAGACTTTTTTTCACACTGGCATCTTTTATTTCTTGATTAGAAATGTAACCAAGGGTCTGATCAACCTAAATCAAAAAACCTAGATCTTGGGGCTTCCCTGGTGGCCCAGTGGTTAAGAATCTGCCTGCCAATGCAGGGGACACGGGTTCGAGCCCTGGTCCAGGAAGATCCCACATGCCGCAGAGCAACTAAGCCTGTGCGCCACAGCTACTGAGCCTGCACTCTAGAGCCCGCGAGCCACAACTACTGAGGCCCTCACGCCTAGAGCCCATGCTCCACAACAAGAGAAGCCACCGCAATGAGAAGGCCGCGCACCACAACGAAGAGAAGCCCCCGCTCCCGGTGTAACTAGAGAAAGCCCGCGTGCAGCAACGAAGACCCAATGCAGCCAAAAATAAATAAATAAAATAAATTTATTTTAAAAAAACAACTAGATCTTATAATTTTATGAAAACACAATTCGAGGCATATGTTGTTACAGTATTTACATTTGCATTATTTAGTAAGATGGTTTTTTTCCCTCCTGGAAGCTGGGGAAGGGAGATCAGTGAGAACATTAATGACAGAGCCAGGAGAAAACACTGCCAGCTCTTACCTTTGAGTGGCATTTCACAGGTCTTAACCTCACAGCCTTTTTTAAACCCACAAAGGTCATTTACTTTCTCACACAAGCCTCTAACCCACTTGAGAGATGGGTTTAGTCAAAGGTAAAGCCCCTGTGAATTGGTAACCTGGTTTTGGGAAAAGACTTACGTAGTAACTAGAGTGTTGGATAAACAGACACCATTTATTTACAAAGACGCCTCATAGCCATGAGTATTATTTTGATTGTGTCTTCAGAGCACAATATAGCTGTCTTGGAGCTCCTTTTCCCAAGGAGAGGATCAGTTTAAATATAATTAAAAGTTGGTAATTATTTCCTTGAATTTAGGTATACCAGGTTATTATGTTGTATCTGCAAACCCAGTATGCCATGTTTATAGGTAGGAACTTCTAATGTACCATATATTAAATATTATCCATTAAATCCATCAAAATGAAAATCTTGACAAATGACAGTAAGTGAAATAAATAAATAATGTCCTTGGAAAAAAACACAGTAATATGTAAATAATTTTTATCTTATAAAATTAATCCCATAAGAGAGCATAATTGACTTTATTGATTTACAGTACCGTCAACATTCTTGTAATGTAACATTTAGTAGCTAGCCTTGGACATTAAATTTTAAACTCAGAATCACCATCAATCTTTTATTTAGATCTGATAAGCTTCTGGGGTTGCTCCAGCAGTGGTATCTTAATATGGTTCTCCCACATGGAGGGACTCACCTTCAGGATATTATCTGTCCTCTTTTACAAATCTATAAGCAAAAGTATTACCTATTATAATGGAAATAAATGACTAAAATTTTTTCACTTGGCATTGGGATAAGGATTACATTGCCTTGACTAACAGCTTATATATTTTTTTTCTCAGCTTTATTAACTCTAGCCAAGTCCTTAATTTTCATGAATGGAATTGAAAATACTGTTCTTTTAATCTTCTGGGTTGAGTTCCGGATCATGCAAAGATTAAGTGAAGTGATTCCAAACCTAAATCCTGTAATTATGAAATGTCTGTTTTAAGTTGATGCTTGGTCTTCTTTTTCCCTCTACTTCTAAGTTGGGGAGGGAGCTTTCTGAACTCCAAATTAAGATAGTCTTGGCTTGTTCGTCTGTGGTAAAGCAAGCAGACTTAAAGAGGCCATCTACTTAGTTACCGTTTGTTTTGTTTAATCTGAGATTAGGCCTAGGTCTACAAAAAATTTACTGAATTTAGAGTAGACAGAAGGCTTTAAGACAGCGTTAGTTGGTAGGAGTTTCTTCCTACAGCCTCTTCTGAGTGGTTCGTGAATGGGCAACAAAATGTAAATAAGCTTTGACAAATTGGAGGATGCAGTCTGAGAGGGAATCGAAATATCTACAAATTGATCAGATAACATACTAAAGGACTTCTAAATGGCAGCATATGTCATTTTTTAAAGGAGCTGGTAATAATTCCTCTAATGATTTACTGAATGTGTTTTTACCACTGACCATTACCTAAGGGAAGAAAGATCATGTGACTCTTTCCTGTAATGGCTCAGATAAAGAAACCCCCGTGGGAGGAAAGACTTAGAACTACAGCCTCACTTCTTTTTTAAAAAAATTTTTTGTATCTTGATTGGAGTATAATTGCTTTACAATGTTGCTTTGTTTCTGTTGTACAACAAAGTGAATCAGCTATATGTATACATATGTCCCCATATCCCCTCCCTCTTGAGCCTCCCTTCCACCCTCCCTATCCCATCCCTCTAGGTCGTCACAAAGCACGGAGCTGATCTCCCTGTGCTATGCGACTGCTTCCCACTAGCTATCTATTTTACATTTGGTGGTGTATAAATGTCCATGCCACTCTCTCATTTGGTCCCAGCTTCCCCCTCCCCCTCCCCACATCCTCAGGTCCATTCTCTATGTCTGCGTCTTCTTTCCTGCCCTGCTACTGGGTTCACCAGTACCGTTTTTTTAGATTCCATATATGTGTGTTAGCATATGGTATTTGTTTTTCTCTTTCTGACTTACTTCACTCTGTATGACAGACTCTAGGTCCACCCACCTCATTACTAATAACTTAATTTCATTCCTTTTTATGGCTGAGTAATATTCCATTGTATATATGTGCCACATCTTCTTTATCCATTCATCTGTTGATGGACATTTAGGTTGCTTCCATGTCCTGTACAGCCTCATTTCTAATTGGAGTGTGGTGAAAAAGACACTAGTTACAACTGGAACAAAGGGCCAGGATGGCTGCTTGCCTTGTCTTGCAACCAATAGTCAGCAAAGCTTTGCATCAGCTTATGAGACAATTTTTGCAGTCAATTTGGAGGGTTAAATTGTAGAAACTCTCAAAGGCACCAAATTGAGGACATTTCTGAGATTTAGGATTTGACACTTGGTTTAAGAAAGACTACAATGGGTAATGCGACCTTCCACCTTAGAGACAGTATTATTAGTTGATGAAGTGTATTAGTTTAGTTTTATTTTTATAACTCTAATAAACTTAAAGGAATGTCTTAGTGGTCATTTAGAGTGGGAAAACATATTTATGATACTGTGCTTTTCTGTTGTTGCTTTCTCTGCTTGAAGAGCCTGCCAGGAACAGGATGGTGAAGGAAGGAAGGAAGGAAGGAGTAAGGACTCAGGGCCAGGCAGACAGACAGACCTGCGTTCATATTTCAGCTCTACAGTTACTGGCTGGCTGGTTGCAAGAGTGAAACTGATCCTCTCTGTTTCCTCAGGGGTTCAGTGGAATCAATGATAATTACACTGAGGGGATGTGGAGATAATGAAGTAACATATGCAAAGTACCTAGCACATGGCAGATGCTCCAAAATGTTGCTTTACTTCCTGTTTCCCTATGTCTTGCCCGGTAAATCACTCATCCTTCAGGACTGACTCAACAAACCTCTTACCTTCCAGCTCTCACGACCCTTCTCTTATCATGAAATGGAAAGGTTGGACTACATTTGGGATATTATTCCCAGGTAGTCTTTGGAATGCAGAGGACTGTGCTCCTTCCAAAAGACACAGAAGCAATTGTCTTCAAACAGCCAAGATTCCTTCAGAAGCTGGAGTAGCAGACTACTTGGATCTCCAAAGTACCTGGGCCCCTGAATCAGTTAAGGAAGATTTCTTGTTCTCTTTTGTATGATCCAATCATAAATTCTGTAAAGTCAACTGACTGATTAAAAAAAAAAAGCTCTGCCTTTATCATTGACCTCCCAACCTAGTAACATTTCACCTACTAATCTTCCCAATTGATTTGTCCTTCGGTCTAGTTTTCCACCTGCTGTTTGTCTGACTGGGAAATCTGCTATGTCTACAGAACCTGACCAGTCAGCATTCACACCAACTCAGGTTGCTACACTGGCTGTCCTTTCAAAGACTCCTCTCCTCCATCTCAGATCTTCAGAGCTACGCTCACTGCTCTGCATAGGTGTCCATCATACGACTTTGAAGAGGGACAGCTAAATCAATATTTTTGCTCTCCTTTGCTGCCAGAATTCGATGATCTGTCACAGTTCTTGCCCAATTCGTCTAATCGTTATTGTTCAAATGTTTTTAGCTTTGTTTAAAGTATTGGGTTAAGTGGTTTCATAAGCTACCTCTGAGCTAAACTTTGAAGTAGAACTTTAGCAACATTTTACTATACTTTTCCACAACCCAGAGCACATACTATTTTATGCTTAATGGTTAATCATTAATGGCATACATCTTTTTGCAAACTATCCTCCAAGATTTTTCCAGTATTTTCTATCTGGGAAGGTTTTTACTTATAATCATTCTATCCTGAATCATCTCACAAACGCTTCGGTCTTATATTACACTGCTCCTAACCTATAGACCAAGCACAGCTTACTCTAAATAATGTTGAATAAGATGCTATGGTTCTGTAAAGTCTTTGATATTCACATCTGAATGCAATCACTTGTAGATTCATAGAATAAATCTCTCTACAATGGGAGTTAAACAGTTCCCCTATCATGCTTTTCACATTAAATAAAGTAACCCTTTCAAATCAATTTTCTATTGTATCTATGATGTAATCATTCGATGGTATAGGTCAGGGTTGGCCAACTTTTTGGAGGGTCAGACAGTAAATATTTGGAGGGTCAGATAGTAAATATTTAGAGGGTCAGATAGTAAATATTTTAAGCTTTGCAGGCCACGCAATCGCTGTTGCAACTACTCAGCTCTGTTGTGTAGCAGTCACAGACAATTTATAAACAGATAAGCATGGCTGTGAACGATATAACTTTACCTATAGATACTGAAATTTGCATTTCATATAATTTTCACAGGTCATAAAGTGTTACTTTTCTTTTCAACCATTAAAAATGTAAAAACCATTCTTATGGCCTGTACAAAAACAGGCAGAGGGCTGGATTTGCTCTGTAGCTGTGGTTTTCTGGGACAGTATAGTTTAAAGCCAGAAGCAGATTCAGGTTTTGTGAGGAAAGAACTCTTTACAAGGGGACCTTCTTCTTCTTCTTTTTTCTTTTTTTTAACAGTTTATCATTTGAATGTTTCAATTTGCATTTACTAAGGATGAGGATATTTTCTTAAGTAACATCAGTAAAACTAATAAATTTATGAAATTTAACAGTAATACAATACTTTATTGTAACCTACAACCCCCACTCCATTTTATTCAATTGTGCCAATAATGTCCTATGTAGGACTGTTTTCAGTACAGGATGCCATCCAGGTCATATAATAAGTAAAGTCTGCACATCTCTTTAGCTTAAGGGGTCCTTCTTTTTAAAAAAAAATTATATAAAATTACAAATACGAAATTAGATACAAGGCTTTGGGAGGGACCCGTGCGGGTGTTAGGCCCTTGAAAATGGAGTCTCCTTGGTGTCCTGGTGAATCTGCCTCTGGTGGCACGTGGACAATTCTGCTGTGAGGTTCCCAGACCTGGCTGATTATTCAAGACACCAAGAGAACTTTCTAACGACAGGTTGCAAAGCCCCAACAGAGTGCCTGAATTAGAATCTGTCTTGTGAAACTCCCTAGGCAGTTCTACTGTGCAGCTAGGTTTGGAGACCACTATTTTACTAACCAATTTATAACAGCATATGAGTCCATCAGAACCAGTACCACAAACACATTTGTTGCCTTAATTGTGTAGCCTGTCCAGAAGTAGGTTTTAACCATTGTTATTGACCCATAGCCCAAATATTTAGTTTTATCCAGAAAGCTCGTGTGTTAGATGGTCTCAGCAGAACAGATATACATAATCTTAGGCCAGGCCATCTACTCTCTCTTTAGTGAAGGTTAACCCATCCATAGTGGATTGGCTCTTCACCATTTAGACTCAGTCTAATATTTTTATATATTAATCTTTAATTTTAAAACTCTTTTTAAAAGTCTTTTATCTTTGAGCCGGCATTACATTTCAGATAATCTATGAAGTAAATAAACGGCAGTTGAAGAACATCTGAAACTTACATCATCACAGTTGGGAGGGTTAGTTTATAACCTCAGGCACAAGGTGGTAGCTAAGTCACTTGCCATTGCCTGATGAATCGTCAGATTTATAGAAGCCTGTTTTCATATTCCTGGGAGTATAATGCATTCTTTATTCTTCAAATATAATATTATTTCCATGATGCTGAGGGATCTTCTTAGTCAGAATTGAGTAGTTCTGTCTGTAGAGGAGGTAGATACTACCACATCCAGTCATCTATTCATTTAACTCATTAACTCATACATCCAACAAGTATTAAACAACTGCCTACAGTATGCTAGGCACTGTGCTGGGTGCTGAGGATCCAAACCTGCAGCCTTGGAGCTTAGATTCTAATGGGGAGACAGAAACAGTAAACAAGGTAATTTCACATGGTGATAAATAATGTGTAGAAAATAAAATAAGGTAAAGCCATGGTGAATGTGTGTGTATGAAGGGAGGGAGGAAACAGGGGCCACTACTTACATAGTCAAAGGTGGTGGTGACATTTGAGCTGAGACTCAAATAGTGGCAAGGAGTCTGAGCTGTGCTGTCCAGCACATGGGAGACTGAAGCTCCTGAAATTGGGCTGGTGCCACAGGTTGAAATGATAGTACTTTGGATATAGTGGCTTAAACAAAATATATCATTAAATTTAATTTTACTTGATTTTTTGACCCTTTTAACGTGGTTATTAGAAAATTACATATATGGTTTGTGTTATATTTCTATTGGACGGCATTGATCTAGAAAGAAAGTTAATTCAATTCCATTTTTTTCCCAGACTGCACACGTGCCCTCAAGGATCCTTATGGATTGGGGATGTTATGAGTTCCTAAGAGTTTGAGCTAATATAGCCCTAGCTAAAATGTACTGAACAGTTAGCATGTAGCAGGCACTTAGTAAAATTGCTTTACGTTCATTCCTTGAATTCTCACACTGCTAGGACATAAGAAATATTTCCAACTCGATTTTACAGATGAGGAAATGGAGGTCTGCAGGGGCCAAGTAACTTCCTGAGATGACAACGAAATCGCGGCGTGAGAAGTCAGACCCACGTCCAGGCCTGATGGGCGAGAGGCCAGGAGTTGCAGTGGGAGGAGGCCGGAGTTCAGAGCACGGACAGGGTCGGGACCACCGCGGGCTTTCCTGCAGCCTCCCGGGTCCTCGAGTGCGGGTCCCCTGACCCCCACCGCCATCCCACCGTCCAGCCCGCTCCCCGCGCCCCTGCGCCGGCTCCGGCCGCCTTCCCAGCAGCTCCCGCAGGCCAAGGCCGAGGGCGAGGCGCCGACCTCCCCAAGCCGACCCCGCCGCCCTCGTCCTCTGGGACCTACCCGCCCCGCTCGCCCCGCGCCCCGCTGCCGCTCCAACCCCTGTCCCCTGGCGACTACTCCCCGAGCACACCCGGAGAGCACCCCGCATCCCTCTGGCTGCTCGAAATGTATTTCCTGAGCCAGCGTCGGCCCTGCAGGAATTCCTGCAAAAAATCCAGCGAGAGCCGATTTCCTCCCCCTTCCCCTACTGCATGCAACTCCCCATCTGCTCCACCGGCCGTGGTTCTGAAAGTGGGGACCTTTATCGCTCGAGGGTCATCTCGCCATCTGGAGTGACCAGGGTGTTTGGTGTGTGTATACTTGTCCACAGCTCTTTAGATACCATTCTCTGGAGAGGCAGGATCCCCACCCCACCTCCAACTTGGGGGTCCAGGCTTTTTCTTCCCAATTGTCCAGAACTTCAGGCTGCGCCTCCACAAAGTTGCCTGAGTGCGCAGTCATCCAGCTCCATGGCCGCAGCGGGGACAGTGGGGACATCGTTCCTGACACAACAAGCAGTCTGGACGCTAAGAGGCCCCAAACACCTGGGCAGCGATTCCAGAAGCGGCTTCCCGTTTTACAGGAGGGCACTGGTTTCCTCTTTGGGGCATCTTAGGAGGGGCTGTGAATAGTCACTAGCACCTCGGGGTGGGGTGGTGGAGTCAAGCAACACTAAGGTGTCTTTGTCAGACCTACTTATGGCATCGAACAGCAAGGACAGGGAGGAAAAGGTTTAGTTTTTAAAGTACTCTGCTACTCACATGACGAGCCCCGTGTTGTTACGCACAGGAAGAAAGGGAGAGCTTCATCTTCACCAGACCTGAGTCTGACTCACAGCATAGCTGTGACTCATTCTTCCAGGACTACTTCTCCAGCCACGAAGAAGCAAATGATGGCCCCAGGGCTGAAACGATTCTGTGAACCAGTATGACGGGGAGACAGGGTAGAATTGCCGCCTGGTGCTAAGAAAAGCCCTCACGTTTCCTTTTCATTCTCTTTAAATTCATTTTAGCTGGATTCCATCTGTGTAACCAAATTAAAGGGAGGCACCATGATTAATATGACTTGCCCTGGATCTCCTTATGCGTTCATGTGATACATAGGCGCCTATAAATTAACAAGCTTTACCTTTGGCAAGACATAGGTAACATCTGAGATCAAATTGAGGGACTTCTGACAGGATTTCACATCTACCATTTTTTATATGTGACCCTTTCCTAGGATCTAAAAGTGACAAAAAGAAAACACCATAACCAAAAGCGAAAATTCAGATGAAAGCCAAAAAATCAAACCAAAACAAACAAGAGAAAATGAGGACATGCACCTTTTTCTTACCTTATTTATATGCAAGATATGATCAGGATCTTCTTATAGTTGGTGTATTATATGCATATATCTGTAGAAATATTTATTTCCTTAAGCTCATTTCTTTTTGTACTTTTTGAAATTTCTGTGTAACTAAAATAAGAATATGAAAGAATTCTAAACTGATATTTATAGATTACCATCAAAACAGATTTATATAGATGGTAAGGATGAAATAATACAGTGAACCAGTGAATTAAGAGCAGGAGTAAAAACCCACTCAGAGCACCTTTAATTAATAATGTAGCTCTTAGAGAATTACATTTTGTACCAATAAATGCTCACGTGCCTTCTCCCTACCTCTCAGTTTTCTTCATATATTTTTACCATTATATAGGTTCAGGATAGGAAGGTTGGGTACTACGTGAGCAGGCAGGATATGGGACCTCTTTTATTAGTCCTATGATTTTAAGAAGTACTTATATTTGCAAAGGTAATCCAATTTCTTAAATTCTCCCTTCTTTTAGGAATTCCTTCAGCTCTTGGAGAAAAAAAAAAAATTGGAGGTCAGAAACTGTGAGTGGACTCCTCAGACAGAAAGGAGAGAAAGAAATTATTTACAGATGCTTCAGAAGTCGTCATGACTCAGCCATAAAAAAAAAAAAAAGAATGAAATAATGCCATTTGCAGCAACATGGATGGAGCCAGAGATTGTCATACTGAGTGAAGTATAATAAGTCAGACAATCATATGATATTGCTTATATGTGGAATCTAAAAATAATGGTACAAATGGACTTATTTACAAAACAGAAATAGAGTCACGGATGTAGAAGCAAACTTATGGTTTTTGGGGGGGGTGGGGGGAATAAATTGGGAGATAGGGATTGACATATATATGCTGCTATATATAAAATAGGTAACTAATAAGGACCTACTGTATAGCACAGGAAGTCTACTCAATACTCTGTAATGGCCTATACGGGAAAAGAATCTAAAAAAGAGTGAACATGTGTATATGTATAACTGATTCGCTTTGCTGTACACCTGAAACTAACATAACATTGTAAATCAACTATACTCCAGTAAAAATTTTTTTTAAAAAGTCATGTCATGTCTACGTGTAGAATTTCCTTTGTACAGATTTTGAGTGGGTGTTGTATCATTCGCTATGCTCTGTTCCTTTCTTTCTTTTTTCTCTGGCCTTCCCGTTACGCATATGTTATACTTTTTGTAACTGTCCCACAGTTCTTGAATATTCAGTTCCATTCTTCCCCAGTCTTTTTTCTCTTTGCGTTTCAGTTTTGGAAGTTTCTATTGATGTATCCTCAAGCTCCTTGGTTCTTTCCCGAGTGTCTAGTCTACTAATGAGTCATCAAAGTCATTCTTCATTTCTGTCACCATGTTTTTGATTTCTAGCATTTATTTTTGATTCTTTCTTAAAATTCCCATTGTTTTGCTTACAATTAGCCATCTGTTCTTGCATGTTGTCTGCTTTTTCTATTACAGCGTTTAGCATTGTTGTCCTACATTCCTAGTCTGATAATCCCAGTATCCCTGCCTTATCAATGAGTCTGGTTCTGCTGCTTGCTCTGTCTCTTCAAACTATGTTTTTGGCCTTTTAGTAGCCTTGTAGTTTTTTATTTAAAGCTAGATGTGATGCATATCAGGTAAAAGGAACCCAGTACTTGTTCCTGCAGAAGTTTCTGCTCATGGATTCCTAACATGGCAAGTTATAATTCTCTGCATCCACCTGTCTGGATCTCTAATTTTGAAGACAATGGTTTGCTCTGTGATCTCACTTCTCTGATGGATCCAAGAAGAGTTGTTGATTTTTTGGTTTATTCAGAGTTTTAGTTGTTGTTAGGATAGAGTGACAATTTGTAAGCTTTTTACATGCCAGACCAGAAACTGGAAGTCCTCAGTCAATGTTCTTTAGTTGCAGGAAATGGAAACCTTCTGGCTAACTTAAGGGGAAAATAATTTAAAAAAGAAGTAATATATTGAAGGCTATGGGTGCCTCACAGGATTACATAAAGTCATATGCAGGCAAGTCATGGAAAGTACAGAATCCAGAGACACTTTGGGCTCACAGGCCTACCTTGGGTCACATGCCCCACCCCTCCCCACCCCCCCACTGCCAGGGAGAGCAGTCCCACCAAGGTTGAGTGGGAGGAGTTCTTCCTAAAAGGAAATTTAGGGTACTGCTAGAAGAAGCAGGGGGATGCATTATAGGGATACAAGGAAACCAAGGGAAAGAGGAAAACCAAGCACCTGCTGAAGTTCCAGCTCACTTCTGATGGCCTTTCACTGGGATAGAGGACCACAATTAATTTTTTAGATCAGAGACTCATGGAACTCCTTTCCAATGTTATAATTCTGTATATTCTTTATATTTAATGGATTTTTGGTTATTAGGGGCTGAGTCTCAATATGAAAATTATAAACACTATGCTGATACATGGGAATGTTGCTTATTATTTGTGAGTTTTGTTATTTTAGACTTCTTTCACTCGACATATGTTCTAAGTATCCAAGATGTCCATATCTCCCTTCATCTATTTAAAGTCAACATTAAGGGAAAGAAATCTTAGGTAATTCTGTTCCTAATGTTCCTTTTTTCCTTTGAAGTAGAACCAAATCTCTGAAGAGAGTTCAGTCTCTGCCTGATCCAGAGTCTGCTTTGTCTTCCAAGGAGAATTAAGCGTGAAAAATCAGAGGCCTAATTGACTACTTGCTAATGATTGGTTTGGGGAATAAAGAGCTATGTCTTCCCATTTCCAGCACTCCTGATCACCATCTTTTTCTGCTTAGTTAGTTTATCAATTTGGAATCAGTTGCAGACAACAGAGTCCACTCAAACTAGCTGGGGCTGAAGGAGATTTGTTAACAGGCATTGGTTGGCTTAGACACACACTGAAAGGATTGGAGGAGTAGGCTCAAGGTTGAGCTTCCTGGAACTAGAATTACAATGCCTTGGTGAGTCAGAGAGCTGAGAGGAAGTGGCAGAATCAAGCCACTAACCGAGTCCTTAACTTATACTATACATAGTAGAGGGTCTGCATTCACACTTTGAGAACATCGACGTCAGGCATCAACAGGGGAAGAGAAGTCAGCAAAGGAGATTATGAAAGAGTAGCCAGAGAGGTAGGAGGAAATCCAGGAAGTACAGGGTCACAGAGGCTGAGGGAAGACTTTCAGCAGAAGGCAATGGAAAAGAGGATCTAAGAAATGTCCAGGACACAATAAGGAGGTTGTTAGAAATCTTGTAAAAACCATTTTGGTGAGATTAATGAAGCCAGAATGCAGTGAGTGAAGGAGTGAGTGGGAAGTATGAAAACAAAGACAAGTGTACACCACTCTTGCAAAAAGCCTAGCTGTGAAGGAGAAGAGAGAGGGGAGTGGTCGTTAGAGTGTGACATAGTGGGGAGAGGGTGACTCTTTTTTTAGAAGATGGGAAAGACTAGTAGCACATTTTAAAATGTTCATAGGGAGAGTCCTATTGAGTAGAAGTAGTTGAACATACAGGAGAACAATGTGCACTACGTGGAGTGTGGTTCCTGAAGAGATGGGAAGTGGTAGGATGAGAGATTTGAGGAAAGAGCGGGAGTGGGAAGATGAAAGAGATGAAACACCTGCAATGGAGAACGGGAGGGTCGCTGGGCAGCCCCGAGTCCTAACATCTCAACAGAAATCTGTACTTCAAGAAGATATTTCAAATACCTAACATGCAGATCCTAGAATGGGGGACTGGCTGAGCGAAGGTGGGATGGGGGCTGTGCAAGTCCTATTATATAGAACTGGGACACTAGCAAACCTTATGGATCAGTTAAGATGTTTCTGATTACATGCAATAAATACAACTTAAACTAGATTATATAATGAAGGTTTATAAGGAAAAGTCCAAAAGTGTGTAGGCTTCAGGCATAGATTGATCAAGTCTCCTTTTGTGATTTACTCTATTTGACCCCACTCCATGTGCTAGCTGTATTCTTATGCTGGCTTCCCTCAGGGTTACACTTAGACTGCCAGCAGCTGCCAGGGTTAAGGATCCCAGAAGAAATTGGAACCATAAAGGAAGAGTGGGGAGGGAAAGGGAAAAAAATACCTGCCTTCTGCCATCTCCCTTCCATCCAGTCTCCCACCATTTCTCTCCTTGGCAGGACCTAACAAAAGCCAGAGAGAAGGGGGCCTAGAATCAGCTCCAATACAGAACAAATGAGGGGAGGGATGGAGAAATGGATCTGAAGGCAAACAGGCAGATATCTGGCACAGGCCCAAGGTGGAGAGAAATCCTCCCAGCACACAGAACCTGAGGAACTCATCCTACAACCAGCTCACGGAGGGCTTGGCCTTCCTAGATCATGGGAGGTGATGGCTGCCACTTATTGGTGGCACGGTATGCTATTACAAGTGGTACAATGTTGTGAGCGGGAGTTGGCCTCTCAGTGACCCAATTCTTCTCCACCTACAGTGAGTTGGGGTGTAGCTGAATGTCTCACTGAGAGGAACTCCTATCACATGGAGATCCTAGGTGCTGGGAGCTGGCTGCAGTTCTAAGCCAGGACTTTGGGTTGATTTTGGGAAAGGGGGCAAAAACACTTAGATTATACATGTAACGGTTCTACTGCATAAGGCAAGTATATCTGGAAAGGAGAGTGTGGGCTAGCCAGCCAGGTGCTGGACTGTGGTTGTTATTGTTTGGGGCTGCTGGCATGCATTTTCTTCCTTCCTTCTGTAACCGGGTGCTCCAGAATTTGGACGGGAACCCCACATTGGTAAGACACTTGGCTTAGACAAGTGCCTTACATAGTGCTTATTGGCCCAAACCTTCGGTCTCCCATTGCCCTTGTCCTCACACTCCCCAGGAGTTGGGATTACAGAGGTATGCCTGTGTACCAGACAACCAAGGGACGCATGATGAGGTGGACAGCAGTTGTTTTTGTCTGCCCATCATCCCTTCCTTTGGGGAATGACTCTTCCCCTCCCTGCAGTTCTGAAAAGGGCTGTAAATCACAAGCACCCATACCCTAACATCAGAAGAGTCCATGTATCTAAGCTAAGCCAATCAGATACTCCCTCCCAGGAATCTGAACTGGGGACAGATATAACAGGGCCAGAAAGCAGCTGAAGTTGCCTCTCTCTGGTAGCAGTACCCTGGAAAGACGCTGGCTTGGGGCAGGAGTTCCCAGCTGGAATCTCAAGCTCTGTCCTACTCTTTTTCCTTCCTGAGGTGTGGGTGGTCAGCTCTGTGCATTCTGGGAACTCCCTAGTATTCTTCCTACAAACCTTTTCGTGCTTAGTTGATTTTTTCTGTTCCTAACAACCCCAAACCCCTGAAACAAGAGTCAACGTGAGTTAAAGACTTAGCAGTCACCACAGAGCTTAAGAACTGAAGTTGAATCTCCCTTGCTAGTATTATTTAGGACAGAGATGATGCAAAGTTACACAGATCACAGGGTTCTGGAACAGGCTGTATTTGCAGAGAAGTCCATGGACCACATGCGCCCTTGAAAAATAGTGAGGTGTAAGGAAAAACTTCATTACCTGGGTTATATGAGTATTTTCTTCGAAGATATGGTTTCAAAGTAAGTCATGAATTTTCTCTTTCTGTTAGGGGGGATGCCTTGTTGAGCTGCTTGTGGGATTTCAGGTCCCCGACCAGGGATTGAACCCAGGTCCTTGGTAGTGAAAGCACAGAATCCTAACCACTGGACCTCCAGGGAATTCCCATGAATTTTCTTTTTCATTTAACTAAAATTGTAAAAGAAATATACTAAGGGTGCTTCTTCAGGACAAACTTAACATTCTTCCCTTCTGCCTGCTGATGCTTGTGTCATATATACTATTAATTTAGGGATAATCGGTTTGCTGAAGGATATCTTCTGGACATGCAGAGAGGCGTACAAATGCAGTCCTACACACGATGCTTACAAATAATTTATTCTTATTTCATACATTTGTTTTTCAGCAAAAATGAATAGTTATACAGATGTTCATGTTCAAGATCGTAGGGAACAAAGGTCTCAGAAAACCCAAATCATGATACAACAGAAAAGAGTCACAATTTTGTTCAGCTACACGCACAGAACTGACCGAGTGATAGTTATTTCTATGTATTATTTTGCTTCATTTATCAGGTAACGGGGGATTATGATTAAATAATCCTTTTCTGGCAGAATACACCAACGATTTGAGACCACACTGTAGCCCCCGTCCACACATCCTGAGAAAGCCTCGCCAGCTGGCTAAACACAGCTGTTTAAGATCTAGGTGGTGACTGGAGTTAAGGTGGCCTAAGAAGAATTCATTTAGCAAGCAGTGGAAAAACTAGAAACTATTAGTTTCTTTTTTCATGCCTGCATTTTCCTTTACTCCCTTCTTCCTCCATTATCACCATTAAATGAACTTAGAAAAGACTGACACAACGAGGGCTCTATTTGGTCACTGTTAAATCCTCCCTCTGCCTCTGACCTGAGGAAAAAAATGAGTATGGCCCTTCAATTAATGCCCTTGACTGCAAAAGGGGACCTGCTGGTTGTACATTCTTGTAAATCTGAGCACAGTCATTGTATTTAAATCCTCAGTTTAGAAATGGATGAACCTCCTAAGGCAGATGGTTTGAGATGGCCTAAATACACATGGAATCTTTTTAGAAACCTTTTGTCTTCAAGGCTGAGTTGGAAAGTGGAGGCTTCAGGAGTGATGGCCATGGTCTGGGAGAAGGCTGATAGGAAGAGAGTTCAGAGCTACCACGTGCTTTATTTAGAGAAGAGAGCGGCCACAGCGTCCTCCTCCAGCCCTGAAACACAGCCTTTTCCTGGTCTGTGGATTGATGGCATGAGGCTTTATTCTTCTTTCCGCTCCAGAGAAACTAGGAGCGGAGTGTCCAGGGCTATACATTTTACTGGCCACGTTATCCACTGTGAGTGAACCCTCATCAAACTCAACTGGGCCTCATTTCTTTACTGCCTTGGTACTCAGTTGCTTAGTTGGAACAATTTTGCTCATAGCCTCCATAAAAGACCAACCTGGTAGAAAAGTAGACCTTCTGCACTAAGCCTTGCGGGGAGACTGAATTTAATGATGTTTCTAACTAGAATTTTAAAAAGACTTAAATTTAGCCTTGTGACACACCTATAACATAGCTGACCTGTTTTCTTCTCTTAAAAAAATTGTTTTATCCTTTTTTAAACTATACACTATTTACATTTTTCAAGACCTTGTAGGTCTTTATCATTTGGGTAAGAGCTCCAGGTGATTAAACTCCCAGGACAAAGATGAGGCTTTCCAAAAAGCGCTGGTTCTCATCTATGTGCAAAGGCCGGTTTTTACAAATAAATTGCTATTATAAACTTTTAAAATATAAAATTAGAATTCTTCTCTAAAAATTCTGCCTATTAGTTTTCATTTTTGCATCCAGCATATTACAAACAGATCATGCTTTCTAACTAGAGATGGACCTAAAAGGAGAAATGATGTTAATGTGTCCCTGTACTCCATCTGGAAACAAGGGTTATTTACACGGGGTCCTTTCTCAATGTTGTGGTGAGCTGTGAGGGGCAGGGCCATCTCTACAGCATGGTTTAAAACCCAACCGAAGACCCCCTCCACTCCTGCTTGAGTGCTTATTGCATATTTTAGGTGGAGTATAAGGCATGAGAAAGGTGGCCAGCCACTTTTACACACTGGAGAATAACGCTGCACATTCAAGAAATGCCACGGTCGGAATAGCTTTCAGAGATTGTTCAAGAACAAAACGTATTAAAGGTCGTGCGTTACATTTAGAAGCACAATACATCGGAGAACATTTTCAAAAGCTCAAACGCAAAGCTGTGTTCCACTGAGTTAAATAGTCAATAAACGAGCATTTTGCTGCCTCTAGGTATGTGTTCAGAGCTTTCAAAAGTCACATCCTGCCACAATTAACAACCAAATGAGCATTCTCGGCCTCTGACCTATCCGTAAGCGTTAATTCTGCAACTCACTCACAGGCTCTGAAGAAGCTGTTTGGAAACAAAAGAAGCCCACGAACCTGGTTAGAAATCTGCAAACCAGAAATTCAATACATTTGTCCTTTTTTTAACAACGACAAAAATTTGTGTTGGCTTTTGGAATGGTGACCAAGAAGAGTAGACGACCAGGGGGCTTCCCTGGTGGTGCAGTGGTTAAGAAGCCGCCTGCCAATGCAGGGGACACAGGTTCGAGCCCTGGTCCGGTGCCTCGGAGCAACTAAGCCCATGTGCCACAACTACTGAGCCTGCGCTCTAGAGCCTATGAGTCACAACTACTGAGCCCGTGAGCCACAACTACTGAAGCCTACGCGCCTAGAGCCCGTGCTCCGCAACAAGAGAAGCCACTGCAATGAGAAGCCTGCGCACCGCAACAGAGTAGCCGGAGTGCTGCAACAAAGACCCCAACGCAGCCAAAAATAAATAATTAAAAAAAAAAGTGGACACCCATTTTCACAATTAAGAAATAATTATTCATAATATTGAAGGAGTAAAATCTTCAGTAGGAAGACATGCAGCCTATCACAACAGAATACAGCTTCCACTAATGATTGCTGCCTTTTTCAGTTTGTCTAGACTTGTTCGCTTTTTGTCAGGTGATATACGTCAGAGAATATTGGCAATCCTTCAAGAAAATGATCAAAAGGTGATTTACAGGGCTTCCCTGGTGGCGCAGTGGTTGAGAGTCCGCCTGCCGATGCAGGGGACACGGGTTCGTGCCCCAGTCCGGGAAGATCCCACATGCCGTGGAGCGGCTGTGCCCGTGAGCCATGGCCGCTGAGCCTGTGCGACCCGAGCCTGTACTCCGCAACGGGAGAGGCCACAACAGTGAGGGGCCCGCGTACCGCAAAAAAAAAAAAAAAAAGGTGATTTACAATTGGCTGATGCTATCCCTTCATGCCTTTTTGCCTTATGCCCTAATTTTATGGAGACAAATTAAAGACGGTAAACCAGGAGTACATCTGCTACTCAAAATATACCTAGGCACTTGTGCTCAGGTCATAAGCTACAGGATGTGGTCATGCTGCCGAACAGAATTCCTCGCCTGCCCTATCTGAGCACTAATGCCCTGGGAGTGCACATGCTTTTCTAGGGACAAAATGTAAAACTCAGGCAAAACTGTCCATAGTTCAACTTGCCCCATTCTAACTGTGTGAAGCTAATCCTCCTTGTTCTCCCTTCTCCCATGCCTGCTTTCTATCTTTTTCACATCTGGTATTTTTTCTATGTAGCTTTCTCCAGATTAATTTTTTTTCTAAAACAGGTTTCATAGGTTCCAACACAATGACCTGAAAAGAGGAAAAAGGCTAAAGAACATTAGGTAGTCTCAGCTAATCTTTGGAGATATAAGCATTTAAGCTCACATTTTTAAAAACTTAAATATGCTATCTGTGAAATGCAGCCACTTAATGATATCACGGTTTAGGCACTTTGGATGAACCTTTCTTCACAGTGGTTTAAAACCATGAAACTTCCAAAAGTGATCTTTATGAATTAGCAGTGATGATAAATTTTTCAACTCTTTGTACACATGCCTGCTCTCCCTTCACCTGGATTATGCATTAAACTTCCTAGTTATTTTTACCAAGAAAATTCACATAGGCTTAGGAGCAAACAGGAAAAAAAAAAAAAAAAAGGAATGAAATCGATTGTGGGTAAATTAGCATGTGAATTGAAATAAGATTCTATGCATTGCTCTTAGGCTAATAGGAGAAAAGAACCAAACTCAGTGGCTTGGGACATTGTGCTTATGGCCAAGGTCAGAGTTGGATCCCTGGCCAGAGGGCCTTTCTGGTGCTCCCACCTCTGTTCCACCAGCAGATAAAAGGGTAATGGCTATAATAATATGGCTGGTTCCTTGCCCAGCATCTTACATGCAGAAGGTTGATAATGATCACTAAACGGATTACAGGAACAAGCAAGTGAAAATCAACTCAGAGTGAAGTCGGCAGTGGCAGACTTCAGCAGATGAAGAACAAGATGACAGAAAGTACTTAAGTAGCTGATAACATTTTGTTTAAAATTTTATAACCTAAATTCAAGGATAGTCATCTCTAACCTCGCTGTTTTACAAGTATAAGGTAATCAATTAAAGGGGGAAAATATATAGATATCCAATTAGTGTCGGTGTGCTTGGCCAGGCATCAGAGCCATGCAAACTAGTAACACTCACAATTGAGCACACAACTGTCTCCACATTCTAATTCTGCCACCTTGGACCAATGGTATAACCTTAAAGTGGAGATAACGCCTACCTGTCTCCCACTATAGCTTTGTGCAGATTAAATCAGGTTGTGAAGAGATCTGAAGATTAAAATCCCTGTTTGTTATTGCTGTTAGCTCTCAGATTCAGCACCAAATCAGAAAAAGTTATAAAAATCACCTCGATCCTCAAATTTTGCATTCTTCAAAATGATTCCCCTGAAGTAGTATGATGAATTAAGTGAAATGGTTTTTGACTGCGATCACTTACAGGCAGGATTTATGAATGGAAACATGGGAAGGCCACTCTGGCCAGCTCTGAAGCCCCGGGCTTTCTTCCTGGGCTATTTACAGAAAGTGTATGGCCAGGGGAAAAGATCACTTTTGTTTCTACAAGCCAGTCATGACATGACTGAAGAACTCACTTCCTCTCTCTGGGACGTCACCCTCTTCACCTGAAGGTGCAGATACAAGAAAGGCAGGGAAGAAAGGAACCTCCCCTTAGCCGCCTACATCAGCCTGAGTCAATTCCAGAAACCAACCCACAGGGTGACAGGCATGGAAGTCAAACACCCTCATTTCCCAGGCATGACTCTCTGATGCTGCTCCTTGAGATGTCATCCAGATCATGACTAATGAGTAAAAATAAAATGCATTACATAACGGGCTTCAAAATTCTACTGCTGAAATAGGTTGTACAGAGATAAGGGAGTGCATTCTTACTTATCATCTGTCCTACATTTCTAAACAGCTGAATACAATAAACTGACTGAATTGGATGTGGCAAAATGAAGAGTGTGAAAAAATATTTTAAAAGCGATTTTATTCTGATTGTCATATTACCCCTGAAATATATAATATACCTGGAGAGTTCCATGCAAATGTGGAGACTGAGTAAATATTTGCTGATTCTCAAATATCATCATTTATCTTGACCGAAATCCGATATCATTTAGCAAATAACATATATAGCCTCACAAATCAACCCCGGTCTTATGTAGTGTATACGGTACCTATTTGGAAACATGAGGTAAAGCCAAACCAATGTTTTCAACTAGAATGTCCTTTGTCAGTGCTGTATGTGGTATATAAAAATGAAGATGGAAAGGGAAAGGGAACGTGCAGGAAGGAAGAAGCAAAGGGAAGGAAAGTCAGTCCTCACTTTGCTGAAACCTTCCAGGGGAAAAGTGGTCATCTTACTGGGCTCACGCATCATATCACTTGAAGATTATATGGGTATAATTTTATCCTTAAGTGGCCTCTGCTTAAGGACAAAGACACAAGGCAAGAAGAGAATTTTCTTTGAGGACCTGGAAGATCGCCAACAAAAATTTAAAATGACAAATAGAGGCTTTATTTCTTGTTCTCAAACTCATCAACCTTTTTTAGAAGGCTGTCTCTAGAGAGTTTCTTCTATATTACAAGGAAGATCCAAAATGCTCCTCAACCTGTTTTTCTAGCTTCCAAACCAACAATTTTGGGGGCTCTAGAAGAGACAACAATGACATGCAAATGAGTTTGCATGTGGAAATAGCCTGATTTCCACAACTGTCCTTGAATACATGTACTGAATTAAGTTACAGCTGAGGATTAACATCCGTGGCAGGCACAGCTCTCAGTCCCTGTAACCTAACAGGAATCTCCTTGCACTGTGCCAAACATGAGACACTGACACCCATCAGCAAATGTGCAAAGTGTATTTACAATCTCCTTAAGAGGTCTCCTAAGTTAAATACAGACATATATAAAGTTAACTTCCGTGTGCAATTAACACACAAGGATACCGGTTCCTCCAGGGAATTGTGCCGGAGCCTCTCTGTTTACAAGTACAGTAGTGATTAAAAGCATAAACAGGAAGAGCAATCTTGGCAGGACCACCAGCCTACCAGTGCTGAGGTAAGTGTTCATCTACCTTCTGTCCTTGATCTAAATTATACCATGAAGTCAAGACTTCCCCATTCAATGACTTATCTGGCTCTTCACCCAAAGGACTTGTCAAGAAGTGTGATAAGTATTTAAATAAGCCACCTCACTGGTTTGTGTTAGTCTAGAGCTGCTATCTCAAGTCCAGGATAACGTTTATGAGAAATGTCTTAAGTAACACTGGCCAATGTGGTTGTCAGATAGGATCTCAGGAGCGTGTTTCCCTAATTTTTCAACGATTTAGGGTGACCACCATTCATTTCCATAGTCTGGATCCAAATGAGAATTCAGTGCTTAACTAGGCAAAGGTCATCTTATTTAACTCAAAATTTTCATCTATAACTCAAGTAACATACTCCTGACTTTCATATTACAACTGCCATATTTACTCCTGAATACTACGATTGTAATTTTAAGCAAGGCTAGACGGGCTCAGTCTAGAACAGTGTCCTTTCACCTTCCCCGATGGCAGCATTAGGAACCACAGCCTCATTAGTGGGCTGATTTCTTCTCCTTGTAAGAGAAGCCAAATGCTCTGCATGTCCTAGGAAGCCACTACTGGTCCTACCAAAAACTTACAACCCATACCATCTTCCTTCCCTCCTGAACAGAATGTTAAACCTTGATTTGCAATAAAGTAAGAAAAGCTTACACCTACTGCTCTCCCCATGCAAGAAACTATGTTTGAGGACCAGTCATTTGGGCATTGCTTCAAAAGGCACATTTATTCCAGTGGCAATTTGAATCAGTAGAGAAAGAGAGAATAAGATTAAAAACAAAACCGAAAAACAGGATGGGTTTTGTGGAACACGTAAGTAAATAGCAATCTGGGACCTATACAAACCACTTAGCTTCTTCCCAATAGTTTAACCAGAGTCCCTAAGGTAGAATAATTCACAGTTGTATCATGACACACACAGGCCTTCAAAAAATACTGTTTAAAAAAGTAGCTGAGAACTCTCAAGCAGCTTGCCCTGATGTCCAGTTCAAGTATAAGCAATGCAGAAGAGCTGCAAGATTCCAAACTACGTGACAAAGAAAATTCAGTGCAGATCACAGGCTTTGATAAATTATGAAAAATCATGGTATATATTACTATTTAACTAACATCTAAGAAACGTTTTGAAATAATTAACGTGTGTTCACATTCCATGCATTTTCTAGCAGGTTAAGCCCTGGGTTAGTGTCTCTGTGCTCTTTTCTACAAAGCTCTATTCTTTGACAAATCCAAGCATTCCTCACACCGAAACGGAAGTACCCAGGGATTCTGTCTACTTACCCTCTTTACTGCATGCCTGACCTCACAAGGGCTGCTCGTTATTACCTCTGGCAGAGAAGACGACTGGAAGATCTAACTGGTTGGGGTTTTATGTGGGGTTCTATTCGCGCTGCCTTAGAAGAATCCCTGGATGTCACAGACAGCACCTGCATTTTTCCCAGGGACAAGAACCAGCCGCCCTCTCCCTCCTGCTTGCCCCACCTCCCTCTCCCAAAGCCCTAAGTGCACTGAGTGCACTCTCCCAAAGCCCTTGTCGCACTGAACTTTTTCCCTGTGGTTTTGCAGCACCCTCCTCGAGCAAAGAAGGAAACACAACAAAACTTGAAAACAAACCAACAACAGAAACTTCAAACAAACGGGTGAGCGAGCCGGCAGCCTCCTCCAAGGCGGAGGCTCACTTTTTACCGCAGAATTCGGTGTTGTTGAGGAACTTCTTGATGACCAGCCCCAGGCAGACAACCAGCAACAACATGTAGCCCACGGTGCCCGAGAAGGTGGGCGCGTCCGGCGGCGCCTTAAGGAACTGGCGCAGGCCCTCCTCCACGTAGTACACCTGGTCGTAGATGCTGAGGAAAGTGAAGATGTGGAAGAGCTGGTGGCTGTGGCCGATGATGTCGAAGAGGCCCGGCTGGATGCGCTCGGGGATCTTGCTCACGTTGAAGAAGGCGGCCACCACCAGCCAGAAGTAGCGGCGGTAGAAGTGCACGAAGAGCGTGGGGTTCTCGCCCCGCAGGTCGAAGAGCCAGCTCTCGAGCATGATGGGGCAGGCCATGCTCAGGGGCATGACGAAGACGAAGGTGCGCAGCGCGAACGGATAAGAGCACCAGTCGGTGCGGCTCTTGCAGCAGGCCACGGTGCAAGCCACGGCCAGCAGGAAGGCCACGGGCAGCACTAGCGCGCGGTAGGCGGCAATGAGGCCCGTGCAGTCCACGTGCCAGCCCAGGCGCTGCTGCACGTACGGGGTCATCACCCTGGCGTCCAACAAGCTCAGGCCGGGCAGCAGGTAGTAGTAGTAGGCCACAGTGCTGCCAAAGCCGTAGTAGCTGATGGACGCGTAGTCCAGGTAGAAGAAGGCTGCGCGCAGGCGCAGCGACAGGCAGCTGAACACGTGCGCCGTGCAGCTCATGGCGAAGGTCAGCAGCACGCCCGAAGCGTAGCACCACAGCGGCAGTAGCCACGGATGGTGGAAGGGCACGTCGCGGCCGCTCAGGAAGAACAGGCGGCAGAACTTGCTCAGGAACAGCAGCAGTGGGATGAAGTGCGTCCAGAAGTTCAGCGTCTCGTTGGTAGGCTTCAGCACCGAGGCTAGGCACTCCTGCGCCGTGCACGGCAGCCGCCGGTAGCCGGACAGGATGAAGCACTCCACAAAGTCGTCGGGCACCTCGTCCCAGCGCAGCAGCGGCTTGGCGGAGGCCGGAGGGTCCCCGGAGGCTGAGGGGTGGGGGCGCGAGGCGGCCTCCGAAGCCGCCGCGGTCGTGCCGGGCGGGCCCTTTGTGCCCGCGCTCCGGGGCTGCAGGCGCCGCGGCATGGTGCCCGGGGCTTGGCTAGGGCGCGCACAGGCGACCTCTGGCGCCGGCTCCGGCGCGCTCGCCAGTCCCCGCCGGCTGCCGTCGGAGCCTTTGTGCACGCGCCGGGGGCGTCGCTGCAGGTTCACGAGAAGACCTGAGCCTCGGAGCAGCCGTTCCTAAAAAATAAATAAGTAAATAAAAATAGTTATCGATTTCGCAGCCGCGTAGCGACGGGTAGGAGCGCACGGGGCTCGGCGGCCCCTTCCCCAGGCTCCCTGCTACCGGCTCTCGGCCGCCCGCGCTGCTGCAGCGGCGGTGGCGGCGCGGCTGACGGCGGCGCTGCTGCGGTGACTGGGCATCGCGCGGTGCGGGCGCAGCAGCAGCCGCCCCCGGCGCGGGAGGCGGGGATGTGGGAGCTGAGGCGCTGGAGGGAGGGAGGGACGGGCGCACTGGGGGAGGGCGGGGGCCTCTCTGGCTAGTGTTTCACGGCGGCCTCGGGGGATAGAGTTGTCCCTGGGCTCGAGTTCCATACCATCCCCCCTCCCTCGGGTCGCAGAAGCCCGAGCTGGCCCGTTAATGATTGATGCGGGGGACCAAAGGCTGCGCCCGCGACTCAGCAGCCCGCGCCGAGGGCGAGGGTCGGCGCGGGGATTCGAAACCCGACAGCCACGCGGGCGCTCGAGAGGACACTGGAGAGACGCGTCCGCTGGGGGCGGGGAGCTGCGGCCGCGGGGGGAGGGGAGGGGAGCGCAGCGGGCGCGCCTGAGCCGGGGCAGGGCGGAGGGATGCGCTGACAGTAATCTCCGGAGGGGGCGGGGGCGCTCCGGAAATCGGGGGCCTTCGAGGCCATGTCTGGATCGGGGCGTGTCATTGTCAGATACCTGGGACTGCTCCTCTCTTTCCGTGTGTGTGCGCGCGCCCGCGCGCGCGGTCCTCACTCTCAGCACCATATCGAGCATTAGTTTGTCTCCTTTCGTCTAGCGGACTTATTCAGGTGCGTCACTAACCTCCTTTCGTCCTTGTCCGTTCCAAACGAACGGTCCTCTAAACTGGCCTGTGGTAGCGCTCACCAGGCCTCGGGGGCCGCAGCTCACCCGTGCTCCTGTTCTTGTGTCTTTAACTAGGAATTTTGTTTGGAGCCCAAAGTCCTACAACTCAGAGCGGGCTGCCCAAACTCCACGTTTTAATGAAAAATTTCAGGTGAAGACCAGGCGATTCAGAAAGCCTGTAACGATCTGAGGAATTTATTAAGAAGGGGTTCCCAAGCAGAGCTGCGCCTGAGTCAAAGGCTGATCATAAGTGGGGGCCGTTGATGACGGAGGACTAAAGGGAGGAGGTGCGTTCTAGCCCTAACTGAAAAGAGAACGGAGACGAATTCGTAGAGACTCGGAGGGGTGGCTTGGAAAAAGCTTATGCATAATTTAGCAGAAGTACCTGGCAGGCTAAGTTGGGTGGCTGGAGCCCAGAAGAAAGGAAGACTGAAGAATGGAAAACAGTTGTGATGCACTGCGCTGTGAAAATATGCCCGTAAGCCTTGTGAAAAGAGGGGCTAAAAAACCTGCCTCCTGTAAAATGTTTATCATTTCACGGAAGTTTCTCTTAGTGATGCCTTGGGGATGTGACTGAATCTGACTTGCATCACTGACCTGCTGTATAGTGTCATGGCAACAAGGGCTAACCTTTAAGGAACCAGGCACTGTTCTAAGTGCTTTACAGTTTTAAAAGTTTTTAGGTATTATTATTTTTCCCATTTTGCAGGTAAGGAAGTGGAAGCACCACAACGGTGAATAATATGCCCGATTGGCAGAAGGGGGATTTGAACCCAGCAAGCTGCTTCTGGAGCTTGTGTACTTAAAGCAGAACATCCAACAACCTGATTTGCTCAGAAGAAACTAGTAGGGAAGGATAGTCTGATTTGAGGAAAGCCTTTCATTTTCATTTTATAAGTGAAAGGCCACCTTCATCACTATAACAAATCCTGTAGGTACGTCAAGGAAGATTTACTTAGTGGTGGCTCAGAGGACTTAAGTTATGGATAAGAATTATTTATAACTAAGAAACCATTCAGTATTGTAAATGTCTAAAATTACTTAAAGTTACTAGAAACAGTCCCTTTAGAAGTTTCCGCTTTCTCTTTGAAAAAAGTGTTTTCCACTAATAACTGCTTTAGCAAACTCTTACACAACTAGACCAAAGGTACACTTGGGTCTTGAGCCTTTCTGAACTATCACAAAGTCCTTATTAATGGATTTTAAATAAATGAGATTTTGCCATAGTTACTTAACTAGTATTTTGTTTTGCCACTGTCTATAGCCTTGTTTCTGTTTTTGTTTTTGCGGTACACGGGCCTCTCACTGTTGTGGCCTCTCCCGTTGCGGAGCACAGGCTCCGGATGCACAGGCCCAGCGGTCATGGCTCACAGGCCTAGCCGCTCCGCGGCATGTGGGATCTTCCCGGACCGGGGCACGAACCCGTGTCCCCTGCATCAGCAGGCGGACTCTCACCCACTGCGCCACCAGGGAAGCCCAGCCTTGTTGTTTGAAAGCAAAACCTAATTTCCTTTCACATCTGGACTAAGGATCCAGGCTAATTTGTAAAAGGGATTAAGATTCAGCCATTTATAAATCAAACCTGGGAATGATAAAACTGAATCCAGGGCAGACTGGAAAAAACATTTTTTTTTCCTATTCTCTTTGTTACTTCACAAACAACCTGAGCTGTAGAAAAATGTTGATCTTATAATAAACCCCATATTTACCAACCTCTTAGTTGCATAATCATCTCACTTACATAATCGGGAGAAATAATAGAAAGTTCACATCAAGTGAAATAATGGAATTGACTCTAAATGAAAGTGAAAAAACTCTGGCTAGATGGAATAACATTTATCTTGATGACTAAGAGTGATGAGACTGGCTCTAATAAAAGATGGTGTTCTTTAAAACACTCAGTATTTTATAAAGTCAAAAGATCTGTTGTAGCATTCTCATGTCTTTCGGAAAGTCTTTGGGACTTCTGCTTTTCTCTTTTCTCACGCGTCTCCCACCGCACGTGAGGCAGAAAGTCAGCTGCTGCCTTGAAGTGGTGTTCCCGAAAGCTCTCTGATGCCAGCCAAGACAGGTGTCCTGGCTATACCTTGACAAAGCCAAGTAAAAAGGAACTAAGGAAACTGCAAAATTCACCTAACTTATTTATTAAAAAAAAAAAAACACAAAACTATGATTTTTCCTCAATTACTACCAATCTATAGAATTAATTTTTCTTAAGGTTTTTGAGATGTAAAACTGTGTTCCCCAAACCTTACAAAGGCTGGCTTTTGTAGTTTATTTTAAGTCCAGTAAACTAACTGCCTCTTGTCAGTGAGAACCACGATTCTGTCCCCTGGGCTTGGCTAAACAGATAGAAGCAGCGGGCTGGCTGCCATTCCCTGAAGGTGCACTGGGAGATAAGGCATCTCTAAGGTAACCAGAACTACCAAGTTCCTGATAGAGAAGAGTCACCAGGTATTACATTGGAAAGCCAGTGCCAGCATTTAGAGGCAGAAACCAGCTAGTTCTCCCAATTGAAATCTTGTCAAACCAAGGCTACAAATGTGTTTTTCACAGTTCTGCGAAGGCCCTGTACATTTGGATGCTGAGGGGTCCTGGCTGCAAAATGCAGTCATAGGTAGGAATTGTAGCAAGCAGGACAAATGGCTTTTGCCCTTGTGGTTTGCTTTGGTGACGTTCTTATAGACCAACTATAAGTTTATTTGTGTTTCTCGCTGCAGTAATAAGATGAAGCATATATAAAAATTCCCCAGCAAATGTGATGTCCTCTAATAAAGATGATGAGATATTTGTAAAGCCTGCAGAAAAAAAAATGCTATGATATTTGTTAATACTACACCTGGTTTTGGAGGAAGTAATTTCTTTGCTAGTCTCATTTTTAGAAAATCAATCAACCAACCAAACGAAACCTACTATGGACCCAGTGCTTAAATGCACCCATGATCTGTATGAAGAGAATTCTATAAGGTTGGTCCCTCTCCTTAGAATATACAGTCTAAACAAAGTGCTTCTCTTTCCTCAAATTGAAAGCAGTCGTAATGTTATCATCCAAACTCTTCCATGCTGTTTGGGATTAAAATATACACACTACTATGTATAAAATAGATAACATGGGAAAGGGACGGTGGGAGGGAGAAGCAAGAGGGAGGGGATATGGGGATATGTGTATACATATAGCTGATTCACTTTGTTATACAGCAGAAACTAACACACCATTGTAAAGCACTTATACTCCAATAAAGATGTTTAAAAAAATAGATAACCAACAAGGACCTACTGTATAGCTCAGGGAATTATACTCAATATCTTGTAATATGTTGTATCTTCCAATATACCTATAATGGAAAAGAATCTAAAAAAGAAAAGATATATATAACTGAATCACTTTGCTGTACACCTGAAACTAACACAACATTATGAATCAACTATATTTCAATACAAATTTTAAAAAAACAAAAACAAACAATCACTTCCATGTCAGATGTGGTCACTACCAGATTATAGGGTCCCAGCTTCCTAATGGTGGAAAAACTTCTGGCAGTGGCATCAGGTGTAACTATGGCAACTTTTTCAGGGCAAAGTGCAATCCAAAGCCTGGGTAGAGGGCTGAAAGTGAGAGAGAGAGTGGTGGGAGATTGAGTTCTTACCCTGGCACTGTTCCTGCCTGGTTACTGACATGGTGGCAGGGTTCTCTCTTTTTTTTGGCTGCACTGCAAGGCTGGTGGGATCTTAGTTCCCCGACCAGGGATTGAACCTGCGCCCTCGGCAGTGAAAGTGTGGAGTCCTAACTACTGGACCTCCAGGGAATTCCCAACAAGAGTCTCTTTTGAAGGAAAGCTAAGGGAGCCTTGTTGAGGGTGTTTTTTGCCTTTTGAGGTTCTATGCCGGGAGTGACAGTTCCATATGCCCCTCTCTCCACAAGTTCACCTGCTCTCTACCAGTGGTCTCCAGAGTGGGCTGCACAGGAAGACCGATTAAGGTGAAGAATAAGATGTCGCAACTTCTGTTTCAATAGATCTCATCCTTCTGAATGTCCATACTCTGAGAAGGTTGTATAATACACTTAACGTGGAACCCATGGAGGTAACTTACAAATAATACGTTGGGTCGTGGGGAGCATCTAAACACTGGCAGGTAAAGGGCACGCGATCGAAACTGTTTGACGACTTCTGCCCTGGAGTCCATTGCCCTTGTTTGTCCGGTCTGCTTCCATCCCCTATCCCAGATCCAGGATGGACTCCCCTTTCCTGCCTCTCAGGTTGCTGGAAAGGGTGTTTCGGAGTCACCGTCTGTTCTCCTACAGTCCCTAGGCTCTGATTAGCCCTGCCCAAGCCTTCAGCCCCTCCCATAGCTTTCCTGAGCTAATGCAGTCTCTATTCTGGAGTTATTTCTCCCAATTCCGCCCTTTCTGTTTCCTGACTAGAGCCTGTATTGTTTTCCTGTAAAATCCTCATATTTACATGTTACATTCACCCTAATTCAGAGTTATCCTTTGGGGAAGAGACTTTTTTGGTGGTGCCTTTGAGGTGGCTTCCATTCATTTAACTTTAGAAACAGTGATACAAGTGTGTAAGATAGATGACTGAGTGCCTGCTCCTCATTATTTATATTTTTTAAAAAATAAATTTATTTATTTTTGGCTGTGTTGGGTCTTCATTTCTGTGCGAGGGCTTTCCCCAGTTGTGGCAAGTGGGGGCCACTCTTCATCGCGGTGCGTGGGCCTCTCACTGTCGCGGCCTCTCTTGTTGCGGAGCACAGGCTCCAGATGCGCAGGCTCAGTAGTTGTGGCTCACGGGCCTAGCTTCTCCGCGGCATGTGGGATCTTCCCAGACCAGGGCTCGAACCCGTGTCCCCTGCATTGGCAGGCGGATTCTCAACCACTGCGCCACCAGGGAAGCCCTGCTCCTCATTATTTATTGACAGTTTTCCTTGAGACACGGTGCTTTGCGCATAGTAAGTACTCAACACGTACTTGTGATTGGGGCAATTCTTTTCAGTACTGTAGTTCTTTAAAAGGTTAGACTCAGAATAGGCTTGTCCTGTAACCCTTTGGTCATCTACAGAGTTGGTCGTCTAGTCCACCTCTCTTCCCATTTATCATAGTTGTTTCAGTTTGTTGATCATACACTGTATTCAGATACGGGGATAGGCACTTTACCTATATTATCTCTAATTCTCAGAATACTCTTTGTAAGGGAAATCCGCTCTCCTCATTTTCAGACAAGAAATCAGAGGCTCAGAGATGTGAAGCAGTTGGGTGGCAGAGCCAGAGTCAAACTATTAATTCCAAACTCCCCACTCTTTCCTTTATGGGGCACTGTCCCCAGCAAGGCTGTGGTGTAGCCAGCCTTGAACATCTCCAGCAAAGGCACCTAATCCCTCACATGGTCTCCCCTTCCATTTTAAGCATTTTAAATGGTTGTTGTTGGAGAACTTTGTAAATAATTAAATGAGCACAACTGATGAGAAAAAAGCCACTGTTGAATCTTGGCCTAAAGCTCAGCCATAAGTGTCACTGAATGTGGTCACTGGTTGGATCTGGGTAGAAAGTCCCCGAAAAGAATGATGCCAAATAAGACGTGTGTGCGTGCAGTACGTGTCAGCTGCGTATTGATTATCCATGGCTGGAAGGTACGTTTCATACAAAGAGCATTTTCCTGTAAACAATTAACATCTGTTGTTACCAGGGGGCTTGCCATACCCTCGATCTCTACAAAGAGGCAAATAGATTCTGTGATTTCAGAGATGATCGTTGCATTTAGTACAGTATTATTGACTACAGTGATTGATGAATACAGAAAGGAAGATATTCTGCTATGGTTTCATTTAGGTTTTTTCTTTTTAGAAATTAAAAAAATGTTTATTTAGGCATAATTCACATGCAACATTATATTAGTTTCAGGTGCACAATGATTTGGTATTTGTATCTATTGTGAAATGGTCACCCCAATAAGTCTAGTTAACATCCATCACCATACATAGTTACCAAAAAATTCTTTTTCTTGCCTTGAGGACTTTTAAGATCCACTCTCTTGGCAACTTTCAAATATGCAATGCAGCGTTATTAACTGTAGTCACCATGCTGTACATTATATCCCCAAGACATTAATTTTTTTAACTGGAAATTTGTACTTTTTGACCCCCTTCAAGGTGTACATCTTGCCCACCTCCAGCCCCTGAATATGTTATTTTCTTCCTCTGTCTGACTTTTTTCACTAGCATAATGTCCTCAGGGTCCATCCGTGTTGTCACAAATGGGAAGATTTCACTCTTTTTTATGGCAGAATTATATTCCATTGGTGTATCCATCCATCCATCTATCTATCTATCTATCTATCTCTTCTTTATCCATTCGTCCATCTATGGACAGTTAGGTTGTTTCCATATCTTGGCTGTTAATAATGCTGGAATGAGCATGGAGGTGCAGATGTCTTTTCGAATTAGCATTTCCATTTTCTTTGGATAAATACTCAGGAGTAGAATTGCTGGATTGTATGGTAATTATATTTTTAATTTTTTGCGAAACCTCCATACTGTTTCTACAGTGGGTGTGCCAATTTACATTCCAATCAACAGTGCACAAGGGTTTCCTGTTCTCCAGTACAGGTTATTTCTTACCTTTTTGATAATAGCCAGTTTAACAAGTGTGAGGTGGTATCTCAGTGTGGTTTTGACTTGCATTTCCCTGATGATTAGTGATGTTGAGCATCTTTTCATGTACTTGTACATCTAGCTTTTTTTTTTTTTTTTCAGTACGCGGGCCTCTCACTGTTGTGGTCTCTCCCGTTGCGGAGCACAGGCTCCGGACGCGCAGGCTCAGCGGCCATGGCTCACGGGCCCAGCCGCTCCGCGGCATGTGGGATCTCCCCGGACCGGGGCACGTACCCGCATCTCCTGCATCGGCAGGCGGACTCTCAACCACTGCGCCACCAGGGAAGCCCCGACAAGGAGCGTTTTTTAAGGAACATGCGTAGTCCCTTGGTCACCCGGTGGCACGTTTCCTTTGAGCCATGTGTTCTGAGAATTCTATGGTCAAAATGCATTAGTTTTGTTTTATTCTGGGTCCCTGCCCTGCTCCTCCAAACTTCCACCAAACTCCGCTTTAGATACCTCATTCTCATACACACTTAACTCACTGATTAGAGATAACCCAGTGCTGGATAGGGATTATTGAATAAATCTATAGTGAGCATTCAGGAGACAGGCCAGTTGTTTATTTAACAAGCAATAATGAACACCACTTATGCACATAGCTGGTACCTATTGCTCAGGGCATGGAAAGGCAGAGGAGCAAGTTGGAGCACAACAAAGAGAAGTCAGAATCACCCCTCTTCTCACTTGGAGGGGAAATGGGTCCACAGTGTTTTAATGCAACCACTTTGTGATTACTTATTTAACGCGGCCATTCTGAAACGAGGAACATTTCAATGCTGCTTCAAACACCATTAAGCTTCTGATGTTTTTACTTCTAAGTAATGTGCTAGACAGACACCTGCACCCCACCCACGGAGGTCAGGGCTGGGGTGAGGGTTAAGCACCATCTGGCAAGAAAACTATGGAAAAGCAAGAGTCATGAGTCATCCCCACTTGTTCATCTCAAAGAGAACTGTCATCCCCGGATTATTTGTTTGTCTGTCCCTTGGCTTGCGTCTCTGCTCTCTGATTTCTCCTTTACTGTACCAATGGCAAGGCTCATTTCTTCTTCACTGTACCAATGGCCAGGCTCATTTCTTCTTCTTTTTTTTTAATAGATCTTTATTGGAGTATAATTGCTTCACAATACCGTGTTAGTTTCTGTGACACAACAAAGCGAATCAGCCATATGCATACACATGTCCCCATATCCCCTCCCTCTTGAGCCTCCCTCCCACCCTCCCTATCTCACCCCTCCAGGTCATCGCAAAGCACCGAGGAAGACCTAAATAGACATTTCACCAAGGAAGACATACAGATGGCCAAGAGGCACATGAAAAGTTGCTCAACATCACTAATTATTAGAGAAATGCAAATCGAAACCACAATGAGGTATCACCTCAGGCCGGTCAGAATGGCAGTTATCAAAAAAGCTAGAAACAATGAACGCTGGAAAGGGTGTGGTGAAAAGGGAACCCTCCTACACTGTTGGGTGGGAATGTAAATTGATACAATCACTTCTAATTAACAGCTTCCAATGCAAGAGTATGGAACTGACTTTGTTTTCCACTTTAAATTGCATGAATGTGCACTCCTATGTTTTGGAAGCTTCCTGATTATACTAACTTTATTTAATTGGGTCAGTGTTGGGAGGGAAGTGGGGTGGGAATGGAATGACTCTCCGGGTTACAATTCTATCTCATATTGCAAGCTCCAGACTGCATCGGAAATCCTCAATTAACATTTCTAACAGGTCCTTCAGTAATGTACATATATTCTATCTACTGGCATCAAATTCCTTTGCAATAACTTAGGGGAGACAGGCTACTCCAGGTCTGGTAGATGTCAACACAACACTTTGTTTTCTCATATTATTAAACAAAATTAAAACAAATATCGAGTAATTAGATGTGGGCTTGTCAAAACCATAAATTTGTAAGACATTTTAAACAATTCAGAAATAAAGTAGGAAATGAAAATCTCATAAAAAAGGGGATTAGAGATGGAAGAAGGGGTGAGGAAAGGCTATTTTTCTTGTTTTATTTGGTAATTTAAAAACCGGTAGTGATTTTACACTTATGTCAAGAATCTTTTGACTTTGCTGGGAAGAATGTTCTATCTCAGGAGAGACAAAGCATGGTACAAATACTATAAAAGAAGGAATAAAATGATGGGGAGGGAGGAGAGGATTTCTCTGTGTGAGAGGGGCATGGAAATAGCCTGCCTTAGTTTCCAAATTGGAATGGTATTGTATTAGGGCTGATGTGGTTCTTAAATTCTACGTCAGCCTCATGGTTGATGGCAGAAAATCATCGCCCCAGTGGGGGACGGAGGGGAGTCCCTTGTCAGGGGGAGGGGGGGCCCTAAATCCTGTCCCATGTGGTTGGTGGTTAGTTCACGGAAGAAAGGGATTTTTAACCTACGTCACTCATCTTTTAAGACAGAGGTTGCTAGTTACCATGTTCCCTCATTCAATCCTCTCTCTCATCCGCTGCACCAGCCATCCTGCTGTCCCTCTAAAAGCATGTGCCACCAGGAGAGGCTCCGTGTGGCTGTGCACAAGCTGTCCCCTGCACCACAGCCTGGCAGGGAGGTCTGACAGGCAGCCTGTAATCTGCCGGCCACACTCTGGGCCCAGGCATGGGCTGTCTCCCCAGAAAAAGGATACCTTTCCCTGACTCACTGCTGGGATGACAGCTGCCCCCGGGCCCTTGCACTTGCTGTTTCTCTCTGCCTCAGATGCCTTCTGCCCTGACATTGTCCCTTCATTCAGTTTTCTGATCAACATCACCATCTCTCAGAAAACTCTGCCACCCATCCGATCTAAAATGACAGCCCCCGTCACTCTTTGCCTCCTCGCCCTGCTTTATTTTCTTCATATTTTTCTAGCTGACACTGTGTAATATATGGCATGATATATACTTCTTCATTCTTTCTCCCCTCCTGAAATATAAGCTCTGTGAGGGCAGGAACTTTGCTCTCTGCTGTATCCCCAGCACCTATCAAAGGGCCTGGCATATAGAAGGCACTTAATTAACATTTGTGAAATGTTTAAAAACACCCATTTCCAAGGCTTTCTAAGTCCAGAGTTAGGCTCAATTCAGAACATTTGTACTCACCCTGTTCAAGCAGACTCTTCTCTAATTAACTGATCTCCACAACCCAGAAAAGCTAAACCAAAAATAGAAAACACGAAAGCTGTTGGCTGAGAACCTGTGACTAGGGCTGTGGTGTCTGCACTTCAGAATCAATCACTTGGGGACCTTAACAACAAAACCCCCAAATGAGGCATGCCACCCCACTCTCACCACTCCCCTCAGCTGAACCTCTGGAAAGAGCCCTGTTCACTCGGTGGACAAGTCATTTATCTGGAAAGAAACAACATATAACGTGGGTTATTATGATAGGAAGACTTACCAGTGCTTTGATTTGAATTTTAAAGGTCAATTCTAACAAAGTAGTTTGTATCAAAGAGAATTCCTCAAATCCCTTCTATTAATAGCATCATTTTGCACCCGGGCAGCTCTGCACAGGCTATTTAGGATTGTCTCACCATGGTTTCACCTTAACTGAGATAAAGAAGCAAATGTCAGCGTGGATATAGTGCCACAGAGATATAAAAAATTTACACCCTCTTTCCCCATGGCCTGAGCTTTTAGAACTTAACAGATCCTTTTCCTAAAAGTTTGATTTAAAATGTTTGGAGAAAAAAAAATAATAATAAAATAAAATAAAATAAAATGCTTGGAGGTTTGCAAATTTTAAAGAGCTTTTAGGACCACAACACTAATTTAAAATTTTTTTTTTAATTTAAGTATAGTTGATTGACAATATTATACTAGTTTCAGGTGTACAGGGTAGTGATTCAATATTTTTATAGATTATACTCCATTTAAAATTATTATAAAATATTGGCTATATCCCCTGTGCTTTACAATATATCCTTGTAACTTACTTATTTTATATGTAATAGTTTGTACCTCCTAATCCCCTACCCATATCTTGCCCCTCCCTTCTTCCCCTCCCCACTAGTAACCACTAGTTTGTTCTCTACATCTGTGAGTCTTATTTGTTTTGTTCTATTCATTTGTTTGTTTTATTTTTCCGATTCCACATATAAGTGATAACATACAGTATTTGTATTTCTCTCTCTGACTTATTTCACTAAATATAATACCCTCCAGGTCCATCCACGTTGTTGCAAATGGCAGAATTTCATTCTTTTTTATGGCTGAGTAATAGTCCATTGTGTATATATACCACATCTTCTTAAGCCATTCATCTGTTGATGGGCACTTGGGTTGTTTCCATGTCTTGGACCGGCCTCTCACTGCTGTGGCCTCTCCCATTGCGGAGCACAGTCTTTGGACGCACAGGCTCAGCGGCCATGGCTTACGGGCCCTGCTGCTCCGTGGCATGTAGGATCTTCCCGGACCGGGACACGAACCCGTGTCCCCTGCATCGGCAGGCGGACTCTCAACCACTGTGCCACCAGGGAAGCCCCTGTGTGTATCTCTTTTAATTAAAGTTTTTATCTTTTCTGGATATATACCCAGGAGTGAAATTGCTAGATCATATGGCCTGGGTTTGCAACATGGCTTTGTTATATATCAACTGTGTGACCTTGGGCAGTTGTTTAACCTCTCTGATCTGCAAAGGGAACCTGTAATGTTGTCTTGCAAGTTTGTTGGGAAGATTGATGCATAAAAAGTGCTAGATACAGACTAGGTATCAATAAAGTGTAGCTCTTACTGTTGTTCCTATGCCCTCCCCACAAAACCTTAGTCAAGGAAAAACAAACACAGCCACAGATATTACAAAACACTAGTTTAAGATGGTAGAGCTTTCAAGAGTGTTTATTTTTTAGTAGAGATCCTTGAAAATAAAAAGCCACTGAGGTATAAAGGGATGAACTTTAGTAATGGGGTGGACATCTGGGCACGGTCCAGATACATGCAGGGGGATGGGTTAAGTGTTAGGGGAACAGTTTCCCCTGATGGTGCTGGGAGGAAGCCAGTGCGAGGAGTACGCGTGAACACATGAAGACAGATAAGTCCAGGCAGGCAGGCAGCCTTAGGGCAGGTAGCTAGGCATCTAGCTAGCCTGAAGAGGGACACGGCACAGCAACCAGAAACCTGGAGGAGTTGAGATGCACACTTGTAAGTCTGAGTAGCTGACATCAGGGCGATCCGTCAGGAGGTGGGGAGACCACAGCACCTGTTCTCATGTTCAGTCCTGGAGAGGTTGGCAGTGGGCAGACAGACAAATCCCAACAGGCAGACAACTGCTTCTGTGCTTCCCTTTTAAGTCTGGCAAGAGCAACTTGTATATGTCAATGTGTCAGTTGCCATTTATTTTTATTTGCATAAAAGCATTTTTTTAGAAATAGAGAATTCTGGGGGAAAAATGAATTAAATTCTAAACCATTAGAAATAGTCTAAGTACTCTTCTAATCTTTCTCAATATTCCTACAGATGTTTCACATAATTATAATCCATGTGTGAATTCCATCTTCTGTTCTAAATGTAGATATTTCCATGAATTAACATAGTGCACATCCCTTCCATTTTTAATACCGCTGTAATCTTTCATCCAGATTATATCACAGCTCCCCACTGGAAGTATTGGGGACGCTAAGAATTTATCATAATTACCAATTGCACTATTATGAGAATATCTTTGGCCATTTTTTTCTTTTACATTGTTTCTTTGCCATAAATTCCCCAAAACAGAATTATGAGATCAAATACATGAACAGTTTCGTGGCTTCTGCCATGATTGACAAATTCCTTTTGCAAAAACCCCTGAGATCTCCCTCCTCAATGCCCTGTCAACCCAAACCCCACATAGGTCTCACCTCCCACATTCCACAGGGACATGACCCCACCTTTGCCCTGGACCCTGGGTAGACACACTTCATGTGTGCATCAAGATTTTAGCAAGGCCGGCTTCGAGGCAGAGGTAAGAGTTGGTGCTGGGCAAGCTGACTTACGCTGGCCTCGGCCCAAGGCTGACCTCAGCCCGAGAGAGAAGGCAGAGAAGAAATGCTGCTTCTGTTTCTATTGATTCTTAGAAAACATACGGTAGAGGGAAACAGGATACAGAACTGAACTGGAAAAGGTCTTTCCTATGTGTAGTAACAGAATTTACTGTACTACACTGTTATCAGGTCTTTTAATGATAAAAGATCCTATTTGTTCGTCTAGAAGTGGAGATAACCGATTCTTCATTCACCAACTGCTCTCCCTTTGGTTGTTCCAAAGGAAAGTGGTGAGCACATCACAATTTCATCCCAAATGTGTCTGTAAGCTCCATGAGGGTGGGTCCCTGTCCAGCTGTGCTGCCTCTCTATTCCCAGCACCTGGTACAGCACCTGAAGTGCAGGAAATACCTGTTAAATTCATAAATGAATGAATGTATTCCCAGAAATAGGAAATCAATGAGACAACCCGGTTCTTTTTCTCCAGGGGACTTTCTATCCAAGAAGCTTTCTTTCTTTTCTCTAATAGCAGTGACAGCACAACATTTAGCAGACGTAAAGTGAACATCAGCCTTGCCCTGATGTAAAGACCAGCCCAAACAAAAGGAAGTTACTTCCAGAAATTCTCCTGTGAAATGCTATTTAATCAGTACTTTTTAGGGAACCTGCGGGATTATTTTGAATTCGGCTGGTGCACCAGTTCTGGTTGAGGGAATGAAGATCTGATGAGTCAGCCGTGCAGCCAGGGCTCTATCTCTAAATGGTCTTTCGTGAATTAATCGTTAGACCACATGCGGGGCCCCACCCATGTTTACTTTCCATTTGCAAGATTATGTTTCACAAATCCCCAAATAACACAGAAAATAATTTTTCTTCCAAAAAATCTATTAAAAATATAAAACTATGGCATGAATAGGATTTCTTTTCCATTTCCAGTTCCAACTGGTTGTTGTTAATATATAGAATAGCTATTGATTTTCGATATTATTAATTTTCGATATCTAGCCATTTTTTTCAAAATCTTTAGTATATTTTTGTTGTTGAATCTCTCATGTCTTCTCATTATATTCTCACATCATTTGCAATCATCCTTTTCACACACTGCTAGATTTAATTTGCTAATATTTTATTTAGAATTGTCTATCCCCATCTTCATAAGTAAAATTGTTCCATCATTTTTGTGTTGTGTATTTTGTAGTAGGTTTTGGTATAAAGGAGATGGTAAAATCATACAGTGAAATAAAGTGCTTTCTGTCCTTTTCCATGGTCTGGGATGGTTTGGGAAGGATAGGAATAATTATGTAGTGCTTATCCCAGAATTATATCATTTTATAACATTAGGAAATATATCAACATTGTCTAGAATATTATAACATTAAAGGTTAAAATTTATGAGATTATGGTGATGTAGATAAAAAACTTTGACAAAATAGGTTTTCTAATAAAAATTCCAAATGTAATAGGAACAGAAGGAAGCTACTTAAATTTGCTAATAACTATGAATTACAATCGTCAACATCATATTATCGAGTGAAAAATCAAAGCTACTCTCATTAAAATCAGGGACAAAGCTGGGATAGGCACATTCACCACCATTCAACATTTTTTGAAAGTTTTAACTAATGTATTTGGGACTCTTCCATAAATGTAACAAGTGGTATAAATATTGGAAAAGAGGATAAACTTTTTGCAGTGGTGTGACTACATACCTAGAAAATTCAAGACTCTGTTAAAAACCAATTGGAACAATTAGAGATTTTAGCTCAGTTGCTGAATGCCAGGTAAATATGACCAAATCATTGTTTCTTCCATATTAGCAATTGTCTATTAGATATGGGAGAAAAATCCCATTCAAAACAGTGACAGAAAGAGCAGATTCAATGATAAAGGCGCAAGAATTTTATTTTTAAAAACTCTAACATTTTCTTGAAGAACATAAATAAATGGGGCATTACACCATGTCAATGGATAGAGAGATTTAATATATGTGTCAGTTTCTGAACAAATTCATAGGCATATTTAATACAATCCAAATCAAAATGTGAAAATATATTTTCTTTGAAATTGAACAAATGATTTAAACCTTTGTATGGAATAAAAATATTTAAAATTTATTGGATAAATTTAGAAGGGTAGTAAGGGAGTACTCGCCTTACCAGAGAGAGAAAACGTACTATAAAACAATGAAAATCAAAACAATATAAATGTGACGCAACTACAATAGAATCCAGAGGTAGACTAGTCAGGCTATATTTGAGAACTTGTGCCATGAAATGTGTGTTTCAGTTAAATGGGAAGGATGTTTCTTAAATGGGATTAGCACAATTAACTGTTCATCTGGATTTTGGAAGGATAAGGTCTTGAGTGAGATTGCTTGGGTTAAAATTTCATTTTTGTGTCTTAGTAGCTGTGTAAACTTGGCTGGTTCCTTAAATTCTCTAATCCTTAATTTTCTTATCTATGTGAAGTGAATCAAGTGCTTACAGAGCTCCTGGCATATGGAAATTGCTCAGTAAATTTTAGCTGTTATTGTTGCTCATTATTATTATTTCTTTTCACTGTATAAAAATAAAGCCCAGATGGGGGCATATATTTAGAAAGGACAAAAACTCTAATTCAAAAAGGTACATGCACCCCAGTGTTCATTGCAGCACTATTTACAACAGCCAAGACATGGAAAGCAACCTAAATGTCCATCAACAGACGAATGGATAAAGAAGATGTGGTACATATAGACAATGCAATATTACTCAGCCATAAAAAAGAATGAAATAATGCCATTTGCAGCAACATGGATAGACCTAGAGATTCTCAAACTAAGTGAAGTAAGCCAGATAAAGACAAATATCATATGATATTGCTTATATGTGGAATTAAAAAAAGTGATACAAATGAATTTATTTACAAAACAGAAATAGACTTATAGACATAGAAAACAAACTTACGGTTACCAAAGGGGAAGGGGGGGGCGATAAATTAGGAGTTTGGGATTAACAGATATATACTACTGTATATAAAATAAACAGCAAGGACTTACTGTATAGCACAGGGGTATCTCGTAATAACCTATAAGGGAAAAGAATCTGAAAAAGAATATAAATATATGTATAACTGGATCACTTTGCTGTACACCTGAAACGAACACAACATTGTAAATCAACTATACTTCAATAAAAAAGATTGTATTCTCCCCCTCAAAATAAATAAATAAATAACAAAAAATCCCAGAGGGATTAAAGAACTGTTTCAAACGTAAAACAATAAAAATAACAGAAGGAAAGTATTTGTATAATCTCAGTTTGAGGGAGACAGCCTGCAGGAAGACGGAAAACCCAGAGCCATAAAAGAAAAATCTGATGAGTTTGACAACATAAAAGTTAGAAACTTCTGCCTAGGAAAAAATGGTAATCAAAGTCAGTATAGGGACTTCCCTGGTGGCGCAGTGGTTGAGAGTCCGCCTGCCGATTCAGGGGACACGGGTTCGTGCCCCGGTCCGGGAGGATCCCACATGCCGCGAAGCGGCTGGGCCCGTGAGCCGTGGCCGCTGAGCCTGCACATCCGGAGCCTGTGCTCCACAACGAGAGAGGCCACAACAGTGAGAGGCCCACGTACCCCAAAAAAAAAAAAAAAAAAAAAAAAAAAAAAGTCAGTATAGGACAGACAAGAAATTAATATCTTTAAAATACAGAGAACTCCTACAATCTGATAAGAAAATAGAAAAAGAAAAAATGGGCAAAGGGTATGAATGATCAGGTCACAAATTAAGAACTTTATATAGCTGAGAAATATCTGAAAAGATGCTCAGCTACTAGGCCAGTGAAATGCAAATTATAATAGTACTGAGTTGACTTTTTTTTTAATCCAACAGACTGACAAAAATCTGTAAATTTATCCTCCAGCTCTGGCTGGAGGATAGAGAAACAGGTGGTGCCCAGTGTTGCCGGCCAGAGTGTGTCTGCTACAACTCTTTGTAAAGTTAAATCAGTTGGCTAACTAGTTAAAATTAAACTTCCACATACCTTCTGACCCAGCAATCCCACTTTTGCAACTCTAGCCTATAGAAATGAGAGCACAGATCATTAAAGGATAGGTGCATAAGGGAATTTGGTACACCAGTTTTTTAGAACATCCCCTCACAAAAAAAAAAAAAAAAGAAAAAAAACCCACTGGAAGTAATCTGAAGTTTTCTCAAATAGAGAAATGGATGAACAAGTGATGGACTATTTTGTCTACAAAGAATACATTCCATGTTATGTATTGATCTGGAGTAACAAAAGCAAGTTCCTGAGTCATGACATGATGGCTGACATTTATTGAGCACTTACACGTGCTAAGCCATTTAAATATGGTCTCTTCATTAAACATCGTTGTCAGGGTTCTCTCTCACCGGATCTGCCTCCTCCTTCCTGGTGTATTCCGGGGTTTGGCTTTCTCTGCTCTGTTTTATCTGAATTGTCTTCCAGAAAGTATTGCCCATTGGTGACTTCCTTATCTGTTCTCTTTGTTGTTTTAATTTTATCCCTCTCCCTGCCCCGCCCCCCCCCCCCCCCCCCCCCCCCAATTATCTATACAGATTGTCTCTGGAACAACAGGAGACAAATGTTTGGTCCACTCTCTTGAAGCAGAATCCTTTAATTTCGTGTTGTTAAACAAGGGGGGAAAAGCTGCCCTGCATTTGCATGCTTTGATTTAAATAGATTTGTATGAGGGCAGAGGAAAGTAGAAAAGAGTTCACAATTGAGTCTTAACATTTGAATTGACGCATTGGCAATCTATTGTCCTTGAGTGGAAAGCTCCCGTGATTTTGTAAATAACATTATTTCACTTTCCCACTGTGGATCTCTGTTGTAAACGGACTGAATCTGATTCAGTTGTAAACTGATTCAGTGACCTGCATCAACTAAGGTACAATATCTATTATCATCATATTAATGGGTCAGTTTTGAATTATATACTCACAAAGAAGGTAAAACCCCGTAACTGCCAAAACACATCATGTTAATTAAGGCCTCCAAGCCAAAGAAAGTCTTTTAAAATCCCAATAGCTAGGAATAACGCACCTTGTTTCAGAATTTAAGAGCACTGTTCCTCACATTTCTAGTTTAAATTTTTTTAAAATCTATAGGTAAAAACCTATAGGAAAAGGAAATTACATTTAAGAGCACCTTTGTGCCATGTTCTGAGAGCATAAGGAGATTTAAAAACTACCTTATTCTTCTTAATGTGTATGCATTTATAAAATTATTTTCTTTGCTTCTCTGCTAGTCAGCGGAGCTCACTCATTAAAAGTCAGGGGAACAGCATGTTCCATTATCAGCACACTAAACCACAGGATTAACGAATATTCTAGCAAAAGCAATCACATTTATTAATGTCCCCGTGGAGCTGTGGTCTGAAACAATAAACTTAGCCATAGTAATTTGGTATCCATTAATCAAATAAATTAATTCATCCATCCACGGTTTCGAGTATATTTACAATTTAAAAAGGATAACTTTGGGAAAAGAATAGACCCAAAGGAGTGTACACTATTCATTTGCGTTACTTGGCAGCTCCTGATTCTGGCAAACCACACGCAAAGGGTTAATGAGCTGGGTTGACTCAGTTGGTAGCCGCATTCCGTAGTTGAAGGGGGTGGCAGGAATTTAGAACCAAAATGATTGCCTGGAAAGGCAGCAGGGGCACAAGAAGACAGATGGCAGAGAAAAGGGAATGTGTTTTTTTGTGCATTTACCAAATATAATTAAGTACCTCCTTTTTACCAGTGTTAGGTGCTTTTCAAAAAGGATTGCACTTAATCCTCTGACTAACCCTTACAGATGAAGAAATCAGAGGAGAGAGAAAGAGAGAGAGATACTTGCCGAATGTAGCACAGCTGGTAAGTGGGAGAGCAGAGTTTTGAATGCAGTGGAGCGATCTGAGGTCAAAGCCAGAGCTCTATTCTCTGTCACACTGTGTGTGGACTGTTGTCTACCCTTGAAATTATTTGCTTAATCTCTGACTCCCTTGCTAGAGAGTAAGCTCCTTGAGGGCAGAGGCTGTGTCCCCCTGTGGATCCAGGTGTCCCTCATTGCCCTCTACAGAGTCCTCTGTTGGGAGCAGGGCACTTCCTGTTCCATTTACTTCCCATTTGGTGCAACCTGCTAGGAATTTATTCCTTCACTTTAGCCAGGCCTCTGGTGCCCCTTCTGACATTCATCCTTTCTTGGTCTTCTGCTTCCACTCTTTCCCTGGAAACCGTTTTTCCGTGCAGCAGCCAGACCGATCTTTTGAAATGTAAAGCAGGTAGTCTTGATCTTTGAATAAAATCCAAAATCTTATCCATGGCCTCCTGGCCCAATTACGGGCCCCTGTGAACATGTGCCCTCAGGACTCCAGCCTCGTGCCTGTGCTCCAGGCACAGTGGCTCTCTTCCCGTTTCTCATCACTCTGAGCTTTGTTCCACCCTGGAGCCTTTGCACAGCTGCTTCCTTTGCTCTTTGTTTTAATTATCCCAGAGAAATACATGCACAAGGAAGCATGTGCAAGGACGTTTACTGAAGCAACTTTGAAATACAACAACTGAAAACAACCTAATGTCCTGCATCAGTAGAAAAGGGCCTACAATGTATATCTTCTGTACAGCCGGTGCTCCTTATCTGCGGATACCGGGAGACCATCGTCTTCAGAACATCATGCAGCAGTTGGAAACACTGAGATACGCGCTGATGGGGGTATACATTGGTACAGTACCTGTGGAAGGCAATTTGACAGTATCTATCTAAATTAGCAATTAAAAAACCCTTTGGCTGTACAGTTTCCCTTTTGGAAATTAACCCTACAGGTATACTTCCACATGGAAAGTGACACAGGTACAAAGTTCTTTATTGTAGCACTCATTGTAATAGTAAACATTGAAAACAACCCAGGACTCCATCAACAACCATCCAGGGGGATGATTAAATTATGGTGCAGCCATACAGTGGAACACCATGGTGCTGAAAAAAGGATGAAGATATTCTCAATACTCTGATATGGAAGGGTTTTCAAGATATATAAAGTCACTTCAAGGGGCAGAATAGTGCATAAAATGGGAGGAAAATAGGAATTATATTCATATTTGCTTGAAATGCATGAAGAATAACGGATGGTAATAAGAAACTAACAACAGTGATTACCTATGAAACTTGTATGGTGTAGATGAGGAGGAAGAATGGGGAAGAAAACGTCACTGTACATTTTCAAATACTTTTGGGGGGACTTCCCTGGTGGTCCAGTGGTTAAGACTCTGTGCTTCCAGGCTTCCCTGGTGGTGCAGTGGTTAAGAATCCACCTGCCAATGCAGGGGACACGAGTTTGAGCCCTGGTCTGGGAAGATCCCACATGCCACGGAGCAACTAAGCCCGGCGCACCACAACTACTGAGCCCACGTGCCACAACTACTGAAGCTCGCTCGCCTAGAGCCCGTGCTCTGCAACAAGAGAAGCCCCCGCAACAAGAAGCCCGCGCACCGCAACGAAGAGTAGCCCCCGCTCGCTGCAACTAGAGAAAGCCTGCGCACAGCAGCAAAGACCCAACGCAGCCAATAAATAAATAAATAAATAAAAAAAATTTATATTAAAAAAAAAAAAAAGACTCAGTGCTGCCAGTGCAGGGGGCACGGGTTTGATCCCTGGTCGGGGAGCTAAGATGCTGTATGCCACGGGGCTGAAAAGTAAATATATTTGGGGCTTTAACTATGTGAATATACTACCTCCCCCTGCCCCTACATACACAAAACAAGGAAGAGGTGGGTCTACATATTCTGACATGAAAAGGTCTGCAAGACAAATTGTTAAGAAAAACAAGCATGCTGCAAAACAACATGCAGACACTTATCAAGGTTTAGAAATATAAGGACCAGGAGATTTGGAGAAGGGCGCAAGTGTGGGCCTTGATTTTTAGGGGTTGGCTGGCCAAAGGCAACTTTCCTTTTAGCTGTATGGGTCAATTCTTTTTTAAAAAGAAGAATGTAGTATGCATTATCTATGAATTCGTTATAAATAAAGGAATAAAAAATATATCTTGGGTGGAGTACTGCCAAGTGATGACCAGATTAAGGGTTGGGTTCTGGGAGTAGGTGATTGAAATGTAGTGAAGGTGAGGCTGGAGTTAAGGAGGTACCAGACGTGTTCAGTCAAGCTGTTACCCAGAGCTACACACATGGTGAAAAGCCCCAGTGTGATGCTGGGAGCTGGGCTGGGACAGCATGGGGCAGCTCTGAAGGCTGAAATACCCTCTGAAAGTCTTCATCAGGAGAGGCAGCTCCATGACTCCCACGAGGGCACGACTGGAGGTTCTAGAGCTGAATGGTCTCCAAGGAGAGATGGCTTTATCTGGTGGTGGAAGGGAAATAGAAGAGAAATACTGTCCAATGTGGAGGCCACTGGCCACATGTGGCCCTTGAGCACTAGAAATGTGGCTAGTGCAACTGAGGAAATGAAGTTTTTTATTTTATTTTGATTAACTTAAATTTAGGTAGCCATACGCTTATTTGTGTTTATCACATTGGACAACACGGAGCTAGCCTGAAGCTGCATGAGGAACCGATTCTGGTAGTTTGAGGTATAAAAGAATAAGTGGCCTCTGCTAGAGACGCCCAGGGGTGGTGTATTGCCCTTAGGAGAGGACCTGGATCCCAATGATGCAAGAAGAGAAAGAAAAGTGCTCTGGGGAAAGACTGAATATATAGGAGGTTAGAAGGTATTTACGGGAATAAGGATCTAACATTTCCATCATTGCAGAAAGCTCTACTGGACAATGTTAGTCTAGTCACATGCTGCTACTGAGCCCTTGAGATGTGCTGTGAGCATAAATACACACTGGATTACAAAGACTTAGTCCCCAAAGAAGAATATAAAATATTAAGAACTTTAACTATTGATTACATGAAATGATAATATTTTGCATATATTACATCATATAAAAATATTATTTAAAGTAATTACAAAGGGGGAGGGAGGGTAGGTGAGTGATGGACTGGGAGTTTGGGATTAGCAGATGTAAACTATTATATACAGGATGGATAAACAACAAGGTCGTTGTGTATAGCACAGGGACCTATATTCAATAGTCTGTGATAAACCACAATGGAAAGAATATGAAAAAGAATGTATATATGTATAACTGAATCACTTTGCTGTACAGCAGAAATTAACACAATATTGTAAATCAACTATACTTCAATAACATTTTAAGAAAGTAATTACAGCTGCTTCTTTTTTGTTTTTTTATTATTATTATTTTTTTGCTGTATGCAGACCTCTCACTGTTGTGGTCTCTCCCATTGCAGAGCACAGGCTCCGGACACACAGGCTCAGCGGCCATGGCTCACGGGCCCAGCCGCTCCGCGGCATGTGGGATCTTCCCGGACCGGGGCACGAACCCGTGTCCCCTGCATCAGCAGGCAACCTCTCAACCACTGCGCCACCAGGGAGGCCCGCTGCTTCTTTTTTAAAGTAGCTCCTAGAAAATTTTAAGTTACATATGTGGCTTGTATTATATTTCTGTTGGATAGAGTTGATGTAAAAAGTGCAGGGGAAAAGATTGAGAGGGAGATCAGGTCAGAGCAAGGCTGAGGATTGTGGGGATAAGAGGTGCTTTAGTACATTTTGGTCCCAGATGGTGTCTGGTCTTCTCTCAGTTTGACAGGAAGGGCCCATACGAGACCTGCTGAGGGCCTGGGGTCCCAGCCTAGAAAGCAGTAGTATGGCTTGGGGTGATGTCGAGGGCTTTGTTTGCAGGGTCAGCTCAGGACTTTCCAGATTCTCTTTTCCCCGTGAAAGTGTACTCCCCTCTAGTCTTAACCTGGGTGATACTGTCTCTACATCCTATCCCTTTATATAGTAGAGTTCACCCTAATTAAGACTAGCCTTTCCTTAAATATGTAAAAAAGATGCTCAACTCACTTATATTAAGAGAAACACAAAGCAAAATACAAGGAGATATTTTTCACATAGCAGATTGGTCAAGATTTAAAAAAAAATTAAGTATGAACTGTGTGGGCAAGGTACAGGAAAACAGGGTTATGGGAATTTAGTTAGTACAACCTTTGTAGAAGACAAATTGATAGTGTCTATCAAGACTTTAATTGTGTGGGCTGCCCTGGTGGCGCAGTGGTTGCGAGTCCGCCGGCCGATGCAGGGCAAACGGGTTCGTGCCGCGGTCCGGGAAGATCCCACATGCCGCGGAGCAGCTGGGTCCCTGAGCCGTGGCCGCTGAGCCTGCGCGTCCGGGTCCTGTGCTCCGCAACGGGAGAGGCCACAATAGTGAGAGGCCCACGTACCACCAAAAAAACCCCCAAAAAACCTTTAATTGTGTATTTGCTTTGACTCAATCCTGATATTTATTCTACAAATATACACACTGCAAAATAACCTCTGTAAGAGAGTATTCACTTCAATAATGTTTATGCAAGAAATAATTGGGAATAACTTAAATGTTCATTACTAGAGAGTGATGAAATACATGATGAGTATAATTTCAATAGGATTATAAAATAATCATGTAACTTCAATAGCAGGCAGCCGCTAAAAATAGTAAGGCAGATATAAAGCAGATCCAAACGTACAGAGAAGGATCTCCAAGATAATAGCATTAAGTTAAAAAAAAAAGAAAAAAGAAAAGAAGCAAAGTGAGAACAGTGTAGGAAGCACACTGCCATTTCCGTCGGGGGTGGAGCTCAATATATTTGTTCAGTTCTATGTTTACACATGTATAGATTTATTTGAAGGTTGTATAAGAAACTAGTAACAATGGTGGCTTCTAAGGAGGGGAACTGTATTGGGGGAAGAAGAGAGACTTAGTATTTTGTACCTTTAAGTTTTTTATGACCCATATATATTGTCAATCCAATAAAACCAAATAAAACATCTAATGACTTTTTAAGTAGGGAATTACCTCTTATCACAATACCATAGAGCATCTTTTGCCTACACTTCACAGTTTACCTCTTTCCGGGTGCTGCAACTCTCTCTTTGCTTTCTAGAGAGTTAGATTTACCCTCTTACTACTTAGCAACTGAAAGGAAACTTGTATGTATTTATCTATTTGATTGTCAAGTACAGTATCTGGATTTACCAACTTTTAGATTTCAAGGATTTTGATTTCTTTCCCTCGTATTTTGTCCCTTTCTTCATGCTTATCGTTAAGTTAATGAGGGTTTTTAAAAATATTCACATTGAACAGCAGCAGCTAACACAACAATGTAAAGCAATTATACCTCAATAAGGATGCTAAAAAAAGCAATATTCACATTGAAAAATCAAAGTTCTCTTATTCTTCCTCTTATTCTTTGAGTACTCTTGAAATAAACATTTAAAATTACATAGAAGTGAAATAAAAACAAAATACCCGATGTAGTGTGCCCTCTAGCGGTTAAAGGAAACACTCACAAACTCATCAGCCCCTTCTTTTCTCAAGAATCAAGAACTTCTGTGTTTTACTAAAAATAGAATTACCATAAACTCCAGCAATCCCACTGGCATATATCCAGACAAAACTATAGTTCAAAAAGATACATGCACCCCAATGTTCATTGCAGCACTATTCACAATAGCTAAGACATGGAAACAAGCTAAAAGTCCATCAACAGATGAACTGATAAAGAAGATGTGGTACCTATATATAATACAATGGAATACTACTCGGTCATAAAAATGAAAAAAATAATGCCATTTGAAGCAACATGGATGCAACTAGAGATTATCATACTAAGTGAAGTAAGTCAGAAAGAGAAAGATAAATACATACCATATGATATCACTTATATGTGGAATCTAAAATAAGGCACAGATGAACCTATCTATGAAACAGAAACAGACTCACAGACATAGAGAACAGACTTGTGGTTGCTAAGGGGAGGGATGGACTGGGAGTTTGGGGTCAGTAGGTGCAAACTATTACATATAGAAAGGATAAACAATAAGGTCCTACTGTATAGCACAGGGAACTATATTCAATATCCTGGGATAAGCCATAATGGTAAAGAATATGAAAAAAATGTATATATGTATAACTGAGTCACTTTGCTGTACCGCAGAAATTAACACAACATTGTAAATCAACTATACTTCAATAAAAAATAAATTAATAAAACAAGAATGTCTGTGTTTTGAAAATATGAGTGAAAACTCAGTTCTAAAGTGAAAGACAAAAAAGCTATGAGAAACATAAACATAGCAGATGTCTCAGTCTATTCAGGCTGCTACAACAAAAGCACCATAGACTGAGTGATTTAAACAACAAATGTTTATTTCTCATAGTTCTGTAGGCTGGGAAGTCCAAGATCAAGGTACCGGCAGATTTGGTATCTAGTGAAGACTTGCTTCCTAGTTCACAAACAAGCGTCTCTTCACTGTGTCCTCACATGGTGGAAGGGACGTGAGAGCTCTCTGGGGTCTCTTTTATGAGGGCACTAACTCCATTCATGAGGGCTCTACCCTCATGGCCTAACTAATCACCTTCCAAAGTTTCCACCTCCATAACCATCACATTGAAGGTTAGGATTTTAACATGTGAACTTTGGGGGGACACAGATATTCAGCCCATAACAGTAGGTACATTTCTTAAATCAGAAACAAATAGTAGCTAAGGAAGAAAACGATCAAAACATATTTAACTTGCTTTACCATCCATCTCTCTGGAGCCAAATACACAGATCAAAGGTGACTTTCCAAAGTTTAGGTTTAGTTAGAAAGATAACTTAATTGGATTGGAAGCAGAAAACTAACTCTAACTTTAATTTGCCCAGGAAGGAAACAAAGGATGCATCGTAAAGTAAATAGCCATTGGAATTGGTTAATGAAAGAACGTCTGCTTTTAGTAAGTGATCTAAGAACAAAAGTCATAGAGTTTTTTCAGAAAGTGTGTCACAGAGGGTGATTTGATGGTCAAAGCCCTTGTTTACAAAGTTTCCTTGGGTCTGGTGATGGTAAACCAGGGTCTTTTTGAAGAAGACTGGAAACCTAAGGAGTGTTGGGATGTGGTCTTCCGAGAGCAGCTTTGTCCAACAGGATGGAAAGTTCAGCTCAGAGTGGGGTGAATGGGGGCTGTCTTGATGGAGGTGACTGACAATTCCACGCATGTCAGTGGAAGAAAAACAGCATAGATGTGGACTTCTTTTCAAGGAAGAACACCCAGTTCCAATGCCTTTACTCTGGCAAAAATGCACAGGATATTAACATGCCACATTTTCTTGGATTTACCACCTGTGAAAGAGGCCCTTACATAGACTTGGTCCCTGGGCTAGCCCTTCCTTTCTCTTGGCTCTTGCCTTTTCTGAAGTTGACAGTTCTTTAGTGGCAGAAAGGAACACTGGTACAGGAAGGAATGGAAGAGATGAAGGAGGTATCATGTCCATCTTTTTCATCCTGGATCTCAGATTCAGAGGTTTCAAATAATCATACTTCTCATTTCAAGGTGCATTGTCATCGTTGTCTGGGTAGGGTTCCTCTTGTGACTGACTGATTTCTTAAATAGTTTGCTTATTATCTCCTCTTCCCTTATCTGCTTCCCTTTAAGCCTTCCCCCAAAGGCAACTATTATTATGTGTTTAATGTGTATCTGTGTGTATGTTTCTTGCAAAATATATATAATTGTTTTGTGTACATGTATTTTTAATTGAGTGGTACTGCAGTATATCTCTCATTCTGTTCCTTTTCTTTTGCTTCAGCAGATGCCTCTGAGATCTATTTATATTGCTGTGTGTACTTTTCATCCATTGTTTTTAACTGTTGCATAATATTCCATGATGTATATCTACCATTTTAACAATCCACTGGCCAAGAGATGGATAACCAATTGTCTCTAACTCCCTGCTACCACAGATAATGCTGTCTCTTAATGAATCTGAGTGAGAAGGTCTCTGGGATATATACTGAGGGATGCAAATGCTGTGCCATAGAATATGAATATGTTTAATTTGACTATAGTTCCAGATTGTTTTCCAGAATGGATGATCTAATCTGTACCTCCTATAGCAGAGGGCCAAAAACGTATTCACAAATTCTCATCAAAAGGTGGAAACTATTTCTCTTCCCTTGGAATCTGATTTGACTTGTGACTTACTTTGAACTGTAGAACATGGCAGAAAATACATTATTTGAGTTCTGAGTTAGGGCCTTGAGAGTTCTTGCAACTCTTATCGCTGAGCTGGGACCTTTCCGCCATCATGTGAACAAGCCCGGGCTAGCCAGCTGGAAGATGAGCGACCAGGCAGAGAGAGGACCCAGGTGCCGCAGACACTTTGGCTGAGGCCCCAGACATGGGAGTGAGTGGAGAGTAGTGGGAACAGAGAGTAGGCTGCCTGGCAGAGCCCAGTCCAGATTGCAAACCCACAGAATTGTGAGCTAAATAAAATGTTTGTTGTTTTAAGCTACTAAGTTTTGGGTGTTGTGCTATGCAGCAATAGATAAGTGATATTTCCCCCCCGACATATCTCACATTCCCACCAACGCTCGACATAATCTAGCTTTCTTATTTTTATCCATCTTATAGGTATAAATAATATTTTATTTAATTTGGATTTTTAGAAGTATACTAATAAAATTGAATATTTCTGCATGTGCCTGGTGGACTTTGGGCTTCCTCTTCTTAAATTGCCTGTTCATATTCTTTGCCCCTTTTTCTTATGAAGTTGCTGACTTTTTCTTGATGATTTTTTGTTCTTGTATATTAGGGATATTAATCCTTTTCCATTTTTAGACATTATAAATATCTTCTACTATTCTGTAATCTATTATTTTTTATCCGTGATGGGCTTTGTTTAATAAAACTCCTTAATTTTTTTTTAACATCTTTATTGGGGTATAATTGCTTTACAATGGTGTGTTAGTTTCTGCTTTACAACAAAGTGAATCAGTTATACATATACATATGTTCCCATATCTCTTCCCTCTTGCGTCTCCCTCCCTCCCACCCTCCCTATCCCACCCCTCCAGGTGGTCACAAAGCACTGAGCTGATCTCTCTGTGCTATGCGGCTGCTTCCCACTAGCTATCTACCTTACGTAAAACTCCTTAATTTTTATGTAATCAAATGCCTTAAGCTTTTGCCTTATGGTTTGTGTCCGTAAATTTTTTAAATTGAAGTATAGTTGATGTACAATATTATATAAGTTACAGGTGTTACAGTATAGTGATTCACAAGTTTTAAAGGTTATACTCGATTTATAGTTATAAAATATTGGCTATATTCTCTGTGTTATACAATATATACTTGTAGCTTATTTTATATATAATAGTTTGTCCCTCTTAATCCCCTACCGCTATATTTCCTCTCCCCACCCACTGGTAACCACTAGTACCTTCTCTATATCTGAGTCTGTTTCTGTTTTGTTATATTCACTAGCTTGTTGTATTTTTTAGATTCCATATATAGGTGATATCATAGAGTATTTGTCTTTCTCTGCCAAGGTTTGTCAAGGTTTGTTTAAGAAATGCTTCTTAACTTCTAGGGTCATAAAGACATCCTACTACAATTTCCCCCATTAATTTTAGAGTTCTCCCTCAGATAATTAGAACCTTCATTCATCTTGAAACCACTCTGCTAGTTGAGAGGTGAAAAGGGCATTTTCCACCCTGGTCCCAAACTGGATTTTCTTTTTCTTCATAATGAGTCAGTTCTCCCAACACCATCTGTTGAGCAATGCATTCTTTCCCCCATTGAGCTGTGGTGACACCTTTGTTGTGTATTAATTTCTCATGTGCAAATGGCACTACGTTAGCTCTTCTAGTCCACTGGCCAATCTTTCAGTCAGTCTTGTGCTAATATAACACTGTTTTTGTTTGTTTGTTCTGTTTTGTTTTTACAATGGCAGGAGGTTTGATATTTTATTCTTATGTTCTAGGCATTCAGCCATGTGCTTTCTTTTTTTAAATAAATTTATTTGTATTATTTTTGGCTGCGTTGGGTCTTCACTGCTGTGCATGGGCTTTCTCTAGTTGCTGTGAGCGGGGGCTACTCTTCGTTGGAGCACGGGCTTGGCGTGCAGTCTTCAGTAGTTATGGCACGTGGGCTCAGTAGTTGTGGCTTGCAGGCTCTAGAGTGCAGGCTCAGTAGTTGTGGCACACGGGCTTAGTTGCTCCGTGGCATGTGGGATCTTCCAGGACCAGGGATCGAACCTGTGTCCCCTGAATTGGCAGGCGGATTCTTTTTTTTTTTGTGGTACGCGTGCCTCTCACTGTTGTGGCCTCTCCCATTGCGGAGCACAGGCTCCAGACGCACAGGCTCAGCGGCTGTGGCTCACGGGCCCAGCCACTCCGTGGCATGCGGGATCCTCCCGGACCGGGGCACGAACCCGTGTCCCCTGCATCGGCAGGCGGACTCTCAACCACTGCGCCACCAGGGAAGCCCTGGCAGGCGGATTCTTAACCATTGCGGCACAAGGGAAGTCCCAGCCATGTGCTTTCACTCCAGGTTCTCACTTAATTCTCTCAGAAAGCTGCAAGGTCAGTATTATGTTTTTATTTTTTTAACTTTTGGAGGTGACTTTTTACCATGATTGTGATGATCTAGGTCGGTATTATTATCTGTATTTTACACATAAGGAAACAGAGGCCCAGAAAATTTAATTTCATTGCCCAAAGTTCATGTATATTCTTAAATGATGGAGCTAGGATTTAAATTAAGTCAATCTGGCTTGAGAGCCTGTGTTTTCCTTTCTACAACATGCCCAGCTTGTCAGCTCCTGGTCTGGTTGCTCTTTAAGCTCAATGAAGAGTCCTGACCAATTGGTAAAGGGAAAAAATTCATCATCTCAGTCTCTTGGCAAACACTGGCATGGTTCTAGGTTTAATTGCCTCATTTTTTTTTTCACTCAGTACTACCAATGCTCAAGGTTTTAAAATTCCATATTCTGAGCTAGATTTAGGTCACTTATGTGATAATTTTAAAAGTAAAGCTCCATGTCTTGGGAGTGATGTAGTGTTTTCTAACTATAGTACATGCAATTTAGCTCAATAGTTAAAAAAGGGCTTCCCTGGTGGCGCAGTGGTTGGGAGTCCGCCTGCCGATGCAGGCGACACGGGTTTGTGCCCCGGTCTGGGAGGATCCCGCGTGCCGCGGAGCAGGAGAGGCCACAATGGTGAGAGGCCCGTGTACCGCAAAAAAAAAAAAAAGTTAAAAAAAATGTCAGAGGGGCTTCCCTCGTGGCGCAGTGGTTGAGAGTCCGCCTGCCGATGCAGGGGTCACGGGTTCGTGCCCCGGTCCGGGAAGATCCCACATGCTGCGGGGCGGCTGGGCCAGTGAGCCATGGCCGCTGAGCCTGCGCGTCCGGAGTCTGTGCTCCGCAACGGGAGAGGCCACGACAGTGAGAGGCCCGCGTACCGAAAAAAAAAAAAAAAATGTCAGAAACCTAGGTCCTCACAATGTAGGAGACAGTGTTGTTATTACCCACTCTCTTCCTTTTCAGCAGAACTCAGATTTTATTCAGATGATTGCGAATTCCCTGGCAGTCCAGTGGCTAGGACTTGGTGCTTTTACTGTGTGGGCCTGGGTTCGATCCCTGATCGGGAAACTAAGATTCTGCAAGGCGCAGGGCAGCCAAGAAAAAGAAAATTTTTTTATTCAGATAATGTACACCCTAGTCAACCAGGTGCTGCATATAAGCCAATCACGGTCATTCTACTCCCCTTGCCATCAGTTGGTTTAGGTATGAGCATCAACCCATTTCTGGCAAGTAAGACATGAAGAGAAAGTCTGATAGAGTGGCTTCTAGGAAGTTTTCCTCTTAAAAAAAAATGATATACAAGCTTTCAGGAACAAAGGAACACTTTTTCCTCTGGTGTGATGTTGGGAGCTGTGGTAGCCATTTTGTGACTGTGAGGGAAATTAGCCTGAGGAGCAGGCTGACCCACTGAAGGTGGTAGAGCAGAGTGATGGAGAGAACCTGGGTCTTTGATGAGACTGAGCTGCTAAATTAACAAGTCCTGGGACAGTCTTGCCTCTGAACTTCTTGATGAGTGAAACAATAAAATTTCCTTACAGTGTAAGTCACACAAGTGACGAGGCTCCTGTCAGTTGCAGCTAAAGGTATCCTATACGTGCTTCCTAAGGTGATGTAAGCATAAGTCCTCAAATATCTCTTGTGAATTTAAGTCAAGAATGTGACCTCTGTATGGGCTAACCACATGCACTTGCCCCTGCTCGAGGTAGGGAGTAGGGGAGTGAACAGGGCATATCGTACCACAGTTCCCATATGCCTGTCTTCTATCCCATCCCCTCTCATCTCCAAGGAGCTTACTGTCTAGTAGGGAAGACAGAAAAATGACATGACAGTGGGTGAAGACCTGCCTGGGACTAAGTGTAAAGTACAGGGTAGCCCAAAGGATTGAGAGACCCACTTATCTGGGATGCATATCCAGGAACAGAATTGCTGAATTATCAGGTAAGGGCATGAGAATGGTTGGGGCAGGAGTGGGCTAAGGTGTCAGAGGAAGAGCCTTGAGTTGGGTGTTGTGCATAGGAATTATCCGGGGGAGGCCTGGGAGGAACAGTATTCCAAGTTGAGAGGAGGTGTACGTTAAGAGATGGAGACAGGACTTCCCAGGTGGCGCAGTGGTTGAGAGTCCGCCTGCCGATGCAGGGGACACGGGTTCGTGCCCCGGTCCGGGAGGATCCCACATGCTGCGGAGCGGCTGGGCCCGTGAGCCATGGCCGCTGAGCTTGTGCGTCCGGAGCCTGTGCTCCGCAGCGGGAGAGGCCACAGCAGTGAGAGGCCCGCGTACAGCAAAAAAAAAAAAAAAAAAAAAGAGATGGAAACAGGCCCTCGAAGGGGAGCTCGAATCCTTGGTGTGGCTGGAGCACAAGGTTATCAGGACACAGAGAATGGGGCTGAAAAGAAGGCATTTTCCTGTTCCTCCAAAGAGGTGAAAGGAAAGAGTCTCTTTTTCTGTGAGAAGTGATGTGATATGTGCTCAAGTTAAACAAAGTATGAAAACGCTTCTTTGTGAGTTAGCTAATACATGTCGATATAGAAAAAATGTTCATATGAGAATTTTAGAAATGGGTCTTTGGAATGATTGTTTATTGGAGGATATTAAAAATGTCATTATTTGTCTCTTTGCTCATTTGTTGAATAAACAATAGACTGAAATAGACCAAAGGGTCTATATTAAAAAGTAAGTTTCCTCCCACCTCTGATCCCCAGCATCTTGCATTTCCTTTCCTGATGGCGAGCACAGTGGCCAGTGTTTAAAGAACTGTATATATGCATAACAAGCATTTTGTATTAGTTATCTACTGTTGTGTAACAATTTATACCAGAACTTAGTGGCTTAAAACAACAAACGTTTATTATCTCACATTTTCTGTGATCAGGAGTCCAGTGGCCTAGCTGCGCCCTCAGACTCAGGGTGTGTCACAAGGATGTCATCAAGCTGTCAGCTGGGAAGGCAGTCACCTCATAGCTCCACCCCGGAACATCTGCTGTCAAGTTCGCTCAAGGCCTTGTTGGCAGGATTTAGTTCCTCACAGGTTGTTGGGCTGATGGACTCATTTCTTCGCTGGCTTTTGGCCTGAGGCCTCCCTCAGCTTCATGCCCCGTGGGCCTCTCCACTGGGCCCCTCAGAGCATGGCAGCTGACTTCATCTGAGCCAACAGTTGAGAAGAGCTAGAAAAGTCAAGGAAGACAAGAAACCAAAGTTTTTTTAACCGAATCTCAGAAGTGACGTCCTCTCACCCTTGCTGTGTTCTGTTCATTAGAAGCACGTCACTAGGTTGAACCCATACTCAAGGGGAGGGGATTACACAGGGCATGGTTACCAGGGGCTGGAGAGCATTGGAGGTCATCTTAGAAGCTGCCTGGCTCACATGTGTACATATTTCTATCTATTGATGGCTTTTTTTTTTTAAGCATAAAGTTTCCTACCTTGCTTTTGTCATGTAGCCGTGTATTTTGGAGCAATTTCCAAGTCAGTGTATAAAGATCTTCTTGGCATAGCATTTTGGCCCTGCACCACACTGAACATTCTATGGATGTGCTAGAACTTATGAAACAGTCCCTTAGTGATGGACGGTCAGGGCATTTTTACACTTGATCTTAGCCAAAAGGCCGAGAAGCGATTGGTCAGGGCATTTTTGATGTTTTGCTGCACATATTCTTTTCTGGAGTGAGAAAGCATCTAGGAGGAAAATTCATTCTTACAAGTGGAATTGCTGGGTCAAAGGGTATGTTCACTTCACATTTTAGTAACTATGGCCAAATGGCCATCCAAACCCCAAAGCAGAAGAATTGTCTACTTCTCCACAGCTTCTTGAGGCATTTTTTTGCCACAAGTTTTAATGAAAAGAGAAAAGGGAAATCACAGGAGAAAAACTAGAAACCAAAGTCTAATAAGTGAGACAAATTGGAGTCATTCATTTTTAGTCACAAAAGGTGGAACACTATTTGTTTACTTTGATTTGGATTTACCAGGGTATTTTCCTAGTGTAATATACAAACAAGAGCAAGGACTCTTGAGTTGAGGTCCCAGTGTACCTGTTGATCATTTCTGGCTCTCGTCACTATAATCTTAGATAATGCTTCCCTCTCTGAGGTTTGTGTGGGTCGCTAACAGCATTCAACAGTTAGCTTCTCAGATTCCAGCTGCATCTGTGGACACGGCACTCATGAATATCGAATCAAGTATATAATGAGTAATTATTTACTTTGGAAACTTTACAGCTTTGGCTGTTTTGTCTTCTCTATGGATGTTTCAAGCATTTGAAAGACAGGGAATGTTGGGGTAAAAGAAGTCTTAGAACCCAGATATAGCTCTCCTCCAACTGCCTTAAAAATTCTGGAACCCTTTCTACAATCAGCTTCTGTCTGTGTATTTTCATAGAGAAGTACTTATTTCATTAAGGTAGATTGTTCCACTGGTAAACAGTTCTAGAGGTTAAAACGTATTTTGTACATTGAGTTGAAATCAGAAATTTGTTTGTTTTGTGCCTCCATCCAGTGCTTCCTCATCTGTCTTAGGGAGAAACAAGGAAAAAGTCTTTGTTCCTCAGCTCCCGTAGCTTCCTTCAGTCTGCTCTCCTCCAGGCCAATGACTTTATTTTGTATCATTCCTTCTTCCCAGGAGTTGATTTGCAGAGGCACCACCACAATGATCCCTCTACTCTGAACACACTCCTATTCTAAGGTTCAAAAAGATGTCAAGCATGAGGGCACCCACACTGCCAGTTTTTCTGCTGATCCCCACTTGATAGTAGGTATACTTTTAAGACCACTGATTGCTGGTATGTAAAAATGACAAAGAGCTGTTGTGAATTCAAGAATGCTCTGACAGTGTCCATAGCAGCATTATTCACAACAGCCGAAAGCTGGAAGCAACCTAAATGTTTATTGATGGATAAACAGCTAAACAAACTGTGCTATAGACATACAATGGAATATTATTCAGCCTTAAAATGGAAGGAAATTCTGACACGTGCTACATCATAGCTACATTATAGGAGACATTATGCTAAGTGAAATAAGTGAGTCACAAAGGAACCAATACTGTTTGATTTCACTTATATGAGATATACAGAGTAGTCAAATTTATAGAGACAGAAAATAGAATGGTGGTTTCCTGGTGCCGGGTTGGGGGCAGGGGGTGGGGGGAGGGGAGATGGGAAGTTAGTGTCGAATGGGTACAGAGTTTCAGCTGGGGAAGATGAAGAAACTCTGGAGTTGGATGAAAGTTTGCACAACAGTATGAATGGATTTAATGCCACTACGCTGCCCCCTTAAAATGGTTAAAATGGCAAATTGTATGTTATGTGTATTTTACCACAGTAAACCAAATTGTATCCTAGCAGTCACAGCAGCATCTCCAAACATTTGAAAAACAAATTGTATATGTGCTGGAGACCTATTATTCATACACTCTACAGTTAGTTTTGGCCCCTCAGCCCCACACCTGACATGAAATCTTCATTCGATCACACTGTAAGCCTCTGGGAGCCATTTGTACTACGTGGCCCTATTTCCCTGGGCGCGGCTGATTAGACCAAGAATGAGCAGCTGATCTGAGCTGGACTGTTCAGAAACTCACGGCTGTGATTTTGGAATTTGGTTTCAGGAACTTTTTGTTAGTCTCTGTGTAGGGTGAGGGGATATATGTTTGGGAGCTACAAGGTAGCCATCTTCCATGTTCATTTATTATTTATTCAACAAATGTTTATTGTTTGCTTAGGGGTGCTGGGCACAGTAATAAGTTCTGGGATTCAGCCCTGTCCCTGTCCTCCTCAAGATACAGAGCAAGCCAGACTGAAAAGATATTACCTCTAATGTCATCTATAATATGTTTGTTATCTCTAAGATTTTGTGAACTCTTCCTTCCTCAATGAGCAACACAATATACCATCGTTTTATCATATTTAACTTCCCCCTCTACATTATTTTGTTAGCACTTTATTTTTTTTTTCAGCACTGGAGCTAGCACAACTGCTCAATGAAAGCTTTGTTGACAATGACAGGACACTAGGAAGATTTTTTTTTTTTTTTTTTTTTGCTGTACGCGGGCCTCTCACCGTTGTGGCCTCTCCTGTTGCGGAGCACAGGCTCCAGACGCGCAGGCTCAGCGGCCGTGGCTCACGGGCCCAGCCGCTCCGCGGCATGTGGGATCTTCCCGGACCGGGGCACGAACCCGTGTCCCCTGCATCGGCAGGCGGACTCTCAACCACTGTGCCACCAGTGAAGCCCACTCGGAAGATTTTTAATTGACAAGAGTACCAGGACCACTCACAGAAGTTGTGTGTGTGTTCACAAGATCTACAAAGGATGGTGGGTGTTTTTATTCACCAGCTGCAGCAGTGCTACCACGTGGCAAAATAGTAAATGATGTTTGTAGTCCGTTGAGCCTGTCTGTAGAAATCACACAATTCTTGTTTTTTCTTTTTCCTTTGGGCCACTCTGCCTGGCTTGTGAGATCTCAGTTCCCCGACAGGGATTGAACCCGGGCTTCCGCAGTGGACGTGCTGAGTCCTAACCACTAGACTACCAGGGAACTCCCGAAATGACACAATTCTTGAAAAGAGTTTTTTAAATTGAGGATGAGAGGAGATTCGTATTATTTCAAACTTTGCACAGGAAGGGAGACTTTTCAGTCTGTTTAAAATGAGCAAAATTTGCATTTTCCTAAAATGAGATAACATTGTGCTAAGGTCTCCATCCTGCTCTCTGAGAGCCTCTAGTAATTCCTAGGAGTTAGCCCCAGAGGTGACCTCTTAAAAGAGGAGGACAGATACCCCCAAAAGTTCTACAGATTCTTTGACGAGGCCTTCCCTGACTCCTCTTACGCAGCACCAGTCTTCTGTGTTCCCAAAAAACCACCTCTGCTGTGGATTTCATTCATTAGCAAATAGTCATTGAGTGCCTGCATGGTGCTTGCTCTGTTTCAGGCACTGCAGACACAGCAGTAAACAAACTGGACCAAAATTTCAATCTTATTACACTTGTTGTGACACATCTGTCTCCTTTATGCCCTGTAGGTCCTCTGACAACAGGGATCTGTCTCATGCCATTTCACTGGAACCATACCTTCTACCCCTTTAATTCCCCAATAACAATTTCAGAGCTCAGTTGCTTTGAGAAGACTGTATTTATTAGGACCATTCCCATGTTAGTGTTCTGGTCAGATCAAAGCTGTGCCTGCCAGCTTTCTTCTAAGATGAAGAAAGTTCGTTTTAGATCCTGTGGTAGGCTGAGTAATAGCCCTCCAGAGATGTCCACACCCTGATCCCCAGAAACTCCAGATACTTTAATTTACATGGCAAAGGGGCTTTGTGGACGTGATTAAGTTAAGGTTTTTGAGATGGGAAATTATCCTGGATTGCTGTGGAGGACCCAGTGTAATCATGAAGGACCTTAAAAGAGGGAGGTGGCAGACTTGGAGAGAAGATTATAAGTTTGAAACAGAGGTCAGAGAAGAGAGAGGATGCTATGCTATTGGCTTTGAGGATGGAGAAGGGGCCACAAGCCAGGGAGTGTAGGTGAACTCTAGAGGCTGGAAAAGGTAAGGAAATGGATTCTCCTCTAGAGCCTCCAAAATGAACACAGGCCTGCTGGCACATTTTACACTTCTGACCTACAGAACTATAAGATAATACATTTGTGTTGCTATAAGCTGCTAACTTTGAGGTAATTGTTCTGACAGCAACAGGAAGTTAATAGAGATTTCTGCCCGTCCTCCCTCTAATGAGCAGGACATTTCTACTCTGTTCCCTTATTTTCCCAAGTCATGGAGGTGTCCTGGGGTTTCTTAACACAAGCCTGTAATAGTGTTTCTGTCATAGGGTTGTCTGACCATTGGCAGTCTTTGGAATATCCTCAGGGTCCCCAGGTTTTCTATGAGAATTAAAAATTCTGTATTTTCAGTTCCATGCTTTGCTAAAAAATTAATATATAATTAATATATATTAATTAATAATTCAACTTACAACCCCAAAGTCAGCCTCATCCTTGTAAGAACACTAAAAGCATTCTCATCAAAGTCAGGAACAAGACAGGGATATCCATCAGTGCCATTCTTACTTATTGTTATGCTGGATGCACTGGCTAATGTTATTACACAAAAGATAGAAAAAAAAAAGTGGGACGAGAAGAGGTAAACTTACACTTATTTGCCAATGAAATGAAAGTCCAAAAGAAAATGTGAAAAACTATACAAACAATAAAAGAATTCAGCAAAGTGGTAGGTACAACATTCATTCATAGTAATCAACATATAAAATTACCTAGGACACATATAAATAATGGAAAAACATCCTATTTGCAGTAACAAAAAATTAAAAAAACTAAGAATTAGGGTAACAAGAAATGTGCAAAGTCAATACAAAGGAAGCAGAACAAAACTTGGAAAAGGAGAAAAGTATGCCATGTTCCTTAAGAGAAAGACTTACCATGATAGCACTGTGAAAAGAGAGTCTTATGTGCTTAAGACCACTGCAGCTGGGCTTCTGTTGTTGGCAACCAAATGAAATTGATCAGAGAAATAGTCTTATTTTCTCTCCATAACTTTATTCTCCACCTAGCCTTTATATTATCTGGTGGTCCAAGCCAAGCCCACCTTTGGACTGCCAGGCCATGGCAAGTGAGTTCTCCCTAGGAGATGTTGCCCTCTGCTCGTTGTTGTGACTTGCGCTGGGCACCTTCAGTCCTCCTTTGTCACACACACACACAAACTTAGAAACACACATTTCCACAATACCCTATCTGGACCATCCTAGGTTTTACTCTATTGTTGATACAATAATTGTTACACAGTAAGGGTAATCTCCCCAGGATCAAAGCTAAAATAGCAATTTTTATTATCGTCAACATGTTACCAGACCATTCTTGGGCTATATGCTTTCTGACACTGTTTTGTTTTTTGTTTTTTTTTGCGGTACACAGGTCTCTCACTGTTGTGGCCTCTCCCATTGCGGAGCACAGGCTCCGGGGGCGCAGGCTCCGGGGGCGCAGGCTCAGCTGCCATGGCTCACGGGCCCAGCTGCTCCGTGGCATGTGGGATCTTCCCGGACCGGGGCACGAACCCGCGTCCCCTGCATCGGCAGACGGACTCTCAACCACTGCGCCACCAGGGAAGCCCCTGACACTGTTTTTCATATACTTCTTACCTCCTTACATCCTGGGCATTGTAGTTAAAAAAAATTCCACTGCTAATTACTATTGTCAAAGGAATTCTATATATCATCAATAAGTACATTTTTTTGCTGGGCGGGGAGAAAAGGGAGAAGCTGTTATTGCCACTGAAATTTTACTTGTCAGGGTAGCATTGGGGGGTGGGGCAGGCGATCAGGTTAATCAGAAAGAATCTTCCAGTCCACACAGACCACACCCTCCTTGGAGGCTCTTACCTATCCCTAGAAGCGGCTAGGATCTCTCAGCAGATAAGCTAAGTTGGATTTTTACCTCTCCCTTCCTCCCTTTTATCTGCTTTCTGCAGAACCTGGCACATGCTAGAAATTCAGTAACTGCCAAATGAACAAATGGATGGGATTGTCCTTTCACCAACCTATATCCTGAAGCCTAAAGAGCAGGGAGAGCTGCTTAAACATTCTCTAGAAAGAAAGTGCCACCAAGTAGGAGCGGTTCACTGGCACAATAGAGGAGATGTTAGCCTTAGGGCAATCATTTTTAAGGTCTCTACCTTTCACTGCGTGTACTGTGAAATGCTGCTATTGTTGCAGCCTCTCCACTCCATCTTTCCCTCCCCCCCTTAATTTAAAAGAAATTAAAACATTTTGGGAGGCCCTTAAAAGTAAATGGGCCCTAGGCACTGCGCCTTCTGTGCCTAACGGGTAAGTCTGTTCTTGGTGCTGGGGGACTGATTATTAAATATTTTGATCATTACCCCTGCTGAGACTTACACGGTACATGAGAAGTAGATAACTCATAGGCCTACAAGCCTGTGTGGGGCACTTGTCCACCGTGTGTGGCGAAGCCCTGGACCCCCTTCCCAAGAGCTCCCTGTGGCTCACCTCCACCGGATTGTTCCCAGACTTGCCCATTTTTCAAGAAAAACTGGAAATCCTGAGTAGAAAAACATCAAGTCTCCCAATTAAAAAAATGATCAAAATTCAAAGAAAAAACCCTCCCTGCTTGAGCCAAACAAAACACCTCTGAGGACTGCATCTGGCACTACTTTGTAATCTCAGTCAGATGTAGCTTTGGGGAGAACCCTTGCAAACAGATGACAGGTGTAGGACTAGAGAACCAACACGCCAGGAAGAGAAGAATGGTATGGGTTCAGCGTGATTGTAAAAAAGTAATACTAATTGCAGTAAATTGTATGATTTTTCTTACTCTTCATGTGTAGTCACTTGGCAATAATAATTGTGAATCTAATTAAAAATTTCAGGTTCTGTAAACTTCCATTCATATTCATATTCATGCCCTTTCATCCTCCTTGATTTGTGGCTTGAGTAACAGGGCCACAACTTAACATGTACCTATTGAGGAGAACTCTGCTCTGAATCGTGATTGTGAGTTTTTAAGAGTGTACTTAATTAGGCCTTAATAAAAGCCTATGTACCATTTCTAGTCAGGTCATATTTGTTTGACTTCCTTTGGGGCTTTACTGTATGAAAAAGAAGAGACAGAAGAAGTCTATGTTCCTTTATGTTCAAGTCTTTAGGAGTAAACATTTAATAAAAATGATTTTTATGTGAAGTAGGACTTTAGGGATCTAAATGAAAAGTATGTATATATTCACTTTACAGTGACAAAGTCAGCCTGCAGCATTGCCAGAACATGACTAGGCACGGCCAAGCCCACAATTCTCCCTTCATCTCAGCTGATGATTTCATTTTCTAATCCTAGATTGTAAACAGACAATGAAGATCTGGTGCGATGAGCATCTTGAGTGCGAAACAGGTTCCTATGGTAACAGAAGCAGAGTCTCTTTCTTAGGCTTGGTAGGGGAGGGAGGTCTGTAAGTCTTCCTGGAGGAAGGGATATCTTCAATAAGAGTATAAAAAGAAATCGATTAGCCTTCAATTAGCAGTCAGGACAAGGGTAGGGGGGAGAAGCCCAGAAGTGAAAAAAGCTGGGCTCAAAAATAAATTCAGCAGGACTGGAGATTCTAAAGCATCATTCCATTTCAAGTATAGCACTTGTTACTTTCTGACCATTCCTTGTTTGCTTATTTGTTTACTGTCTGTTCTTCTACCCCCATCCCCTCACACAGAACAGGAGCCCTACCTGGCCTGCTGATTCCTCAGCCTGGCACATACGACTGTTAGTCTTTCCATGTGTCAGATCCAGCTTCCCTCATCACCACGCCAACCTCCCCTCCCTCTCCCCCCCAACACCATCCAACAGACAAAATTCTACTTCCTCAGAGTTGGCTCAAATGCATCCTTCTCTGTGAAACCTCCCCCCAACACTTTGCCCAACCCCTACCTTTAGAATTAATTCTTTCAGGGTTCCCACAGCTAATGACCCTTCCTTGCAGCATAAATTGAATTCTACAGCGTTAGTTAGTTTGCTGTTCCCTTCTCTCCCCTATTCCTCATTAAATCTTTTTTTTTGCTCCTCATTAAATCTTAAATCATATGAAGATAATGTGTTTCAGGCATCTCTGTAAGCCTCTCAACATTTCGTGCAGGCTTTTACACACAAAACGGGCTCAAAAATATTTTGAATAAATGAATTCAGGAGAAGGTCATGAACCCTTCTTCCTCCCTTACCCCAGTGATCAGAGCAACCTCTTAAAATCTGACCACATCACAGCCCTACTTAACTGTGTTGAGGGCCGCTCTTCATCCTTGGAATAGAATTCTAATTCCCTAAGCACACTGGTTACCTCAGGGCTCTGTGTGAGCTTGCTCCCAACCACTTCTCCAGCCACGTCGATTCCCAAAACCTGGTCTAATAAAATGGGACTGCTTAACGTGACTGGGCTGTCCTGATTCATGCCACCAGGCTTTTATTTCAACGACTCCCTCTGCTTGGAAAGCCCTTTCCATTTTCCTTGCCTGGTTTGGCTCAGGAATGACCTCAAGCAAGCTTTCCTTCTTTGACTATAGATCCTATTAAGAATTTAAAAAACCAAAACCCAAAAAGCTAAGTACAGAAAGGTTTATGGCGCTCCCCTCCATTTATGTGATTAAAAATGAAAAAACCGTAAAATGTAATTCTTAAATGACACACAACTTACATGGATGCTAGACTTAGAATACCATCTGTTTATGATTTTTCTTTCATTCACCCTCTCTCTGCATGTAGCCGTTTTGACCCAGAGTCTATCCGATAACCCCACTGCCGGAATCTCAGGTTGGGTCAAAAGCTTCCCTCCTCCGCTTCCGGACACCACCCTATTTTAAATTAACTTGAACAGACTGCAAGTTTGCCTTTCCCACTAGGGTGTGAGCGACAGAGGTGGCGCGAACACCATCTCTGTCCACGGAGCGCCGGACCCCGGTCGGCTCCAGATTTATTTTCTGAGTTGAAGTAAAGGCTCCTCCCCAGCTGACGACACATTTCTTCTTTAAGAAGACTTTCCCTCCTCGCCCAGCAAGTGCAACTGGATCGCACCTACCAAGGGTTGGTGCTGGAAAAAGAGTGAACTATCGACCGGCCCTGAAAGCCTGGACGAGAAGATTCTCTAAATTCTCGGGCCCAATAACGCGACACGCCACAGAGACGCCCCCAAATATTCAGCGGAATGGGCGGGCCCGGGAAATGACCAACACCGAAGTCACGTGGCGAAGCTCCTCTTGAATTTCGCCAAGTCGGCAGTCGACTATTCGGCCTTGCACGCGCCTCAGGCGGGCTCCGCTGAGATCGAGTCTTTCGGCGCTCGACTCGCCCGCGCTGCTGCCGCTGCCGAAGGAGGGGCAAAGCTCAAGATGGCGGACAAAACGCCAGGCGGCTCTCAGAAGGCCAGTTCAAAGGTAATTTCTTAGAGAACTTAGTAAGTCAGTGAGTGTATCACTGTCGTCTGGGGACTACAGACGCTTCTGGCCAGAGAGAGGAGATTGGGGTGGGGGTCCGCGTTCTGGTCGCGATGGTAGGCCGGGCGCAGACGCACCGTGGTGCGCAGGTTGAGAGGCCTGGTATCTCCCCTTAGTCCCAGCCTGGATTCGGCTCGAGACTGGCGGGCCCAGGGCGGGTGGCGTGAGTAGTTCGGCCCCCGCTTAGAACTGGAGTGAAATCAGTGATTTAGACTGAGGTCTGAAATCGGGAAAACGCGCCCCTGTATTTCAGCTTACTGAGCTCTGAGGCCGCGGGACAGAGCCTGGGAGAGGCGGGAATCGCTTCCCGGTGCTTAAGTGTCTGCCTCTGTTTCCTCGGCTCTTTGGGTTTGGTTCTCGCACGCTTTCGGCCTCGCTCAATATCCTTCACGTCCTCCAGGGAATAAATAATCTCTAGGGCCGCAAATTGTGAGGGGAGGACCAATAGTGGAAGGAAGCGGGGTGGGAAGTGCAGTTCTCCTTTGCGGTGATGCCTCGCCAAGGTTAATGCTACGCTCTACACGTGGTCTTAGCTCACATAAGAGGAAGTGTAAAATGAGCCCTTCTTTGGAGGGCTCGTTTTCGAGGACTCAGGGTCTTCCGCTTCTTCTGAAAGGAAAACTTTCATAGACTTGGAAGCCACCTAAGATTAGTAAATTGCTTTTGAGTTTACAGGGAACCGTGTGCACGTATTGTGAAACCACTGAGCTGTAGAAGTCATTTAGCGTTAGTTAGGTTGTGATTAGCATCAGTTCCTAAATTGCCATCCTGGACGCGTCACTTAATCGTTTGTTTGCTTTGAGTTTTTCATCTCCAACACGATATTAAAAGTACTAGTGCCCGAAGTAGTTGTTAAGCTTTTTGATGCTGATGCAAGAAGTGTAATACTTACAGGTTCTAAGGGCTTACATCTTAAAGAGTGTGTATGATAGTAAGTAGGTTATGAGGAAGTTACGTTTACGGTAGAGGGGTCTAGTCTTGTGTGTACAGTTTGTTCTGGGAAACGTAAGCTATTATACACCTGCTTTTTCAGTTTCTATTAAATCATAGTCTTTATGCCATTTGGTGAATGATGTTTATAATTAGCTCGTAATTAGTAATGGATTTACCAGAAATCTTTTAGTTATGTAGAAACTGTGGTAGAGGGCCAGTCTTGGCTGCTTTACAACCTGCGTTCACTCCTTGTTTGTTTCTCCCCTCCCCAGTACATTCATTTCTCCTTGGTGAGGAGGGGCTCACCAGGTTGGGTACATGACTGCCCGCTTCCTCAGCGGACTCTGACAAAAACAGCCCTGCTTACTATTAGGGAACTGTTACTAAAGCTAGTGCATCCGTAAAATTCATGCACAAGCCTCACTATTTTTGTTTCTACTCAAAGTAATATTTTAAGTGTCTTCTGTTTGAGGCTTTGGCTTACATTGGAAACATATTAACGTATATATATGTTCAGGCCTTCTTCTCTAGTAGTACTTCTCGCGGTTGTGACTGTGTGGCTGTTTCCTGTAAGTAAATTGTTGGATCTTCCAGTAATCTTTTTAGTTTATATTGCTTTAGATTATAATCAGTTGATGCTGTTAAGAGATTTCCTACCGATGTCTGTAAAATATCTCAGGAGGGTGCATGATGTAGTGGAGAGATTATGGATTTTGATAACAAACAAAAAGTATTTGGATTCAAATCCTGACTTGGTAATAAATTATATTTGCGATATCAAGGCAAATTGCTTAAACTTTTCAGCCTCAATTTCCTTGTTTGTAATATGGACATAATCCCTTTTCTACAGGGTTGATGTAAGGGTTAAATGAGTGAATATCTATAAAGTACATAAAAAAACTTAGTTCCTTTCCTCTCCTCTTTGTTCTTAGAGGAAGTAAAAAGTACTTACTTTTCAAAATATCAGGCTAAATTCTAATCCTGAGATTTAGAATCTGTTATCAGTTATCATAATGACTGCTCAGATTACTGCTTTCTATTTCTAACACAAGTCCAGAATTTATTGGAGAGAGTATAAGATCATTTTGGTTAATATGACAGTGTTTGGAATTTCTAGCCTTTGATCTCTGTTTTGATTTCTTCCTCTGGGGAGTGCAAATGAGTGACATATTCTACCATACAGATGGAGTAAAATATTCTTTAGTTTCATGTTCATTCTTACTCTTTGGTAGTTAAATTCCCATTGCTATGGGTAGGGATGCTTGTTAATCGTATTTCTAGACCCTGAGGAAAATGTTAATTTTTAAATGTACAAGAGGATGTAATGTACAGCATGGTGACTATAGTTAATAATACTGTACTGCATATTTGAAAGCTAAGAAGAGAGTAGATCTTAAAAGTTCTCATCACAAGAAGAAAAAACTCTGTAACTATGTTTGGTGATGGCTATTAACTAGACTTATTGTGATGAAATTTCTGCAGTGTATACAAATACTGAATCATTATGTTGTATACCCAAAACTAATAGTGTTGTATGTCATTTATACCTCAGTAAAAAAAAGTGGAGCTAATTGAGGTAATTTAAGGTATTGAGATAATTTAACAAATAAAATGTATAATAGGGTTTTTTGCTATTGACAATGGCAAAATTATTTGATGTGTCTTAATTACAAAATGAAGAGATTAAATTAGATAACCTCTACAGTTTCTTTTAGCTTTAAAAATTACATTTTAAGTTTGTATAGTCAAGTGATTTAACCTTTATGTGTAGTTGTCCCTGATGAAGAGACCCTTTATTTTCTGTGTAATTTTGCTGTACTTTTTATTTTAAAGCCTGACAAATATCGAAATTCAGTAAATGTTTTAGGAATTAGCTAAAAATTTCCTGTACATTTATTCTTGTATCACCAGACTAAAATGATGCTTTGGGGGAGAGGGGTACCATGTTGTAGCTTTGATTTTGGGAGGAGAGGCAAAGAGCCTATAATTGTTTGCTTAGAAAAATGTTTAATATATAAACTTAGAATTTAATTTATAAAAATTAATTTATTTTGATTGTAAGAGTTGTTTGCTCAGCACAATGAGGATATGAAGAGAATGTGGTATTCTCGTTCCCTCTGCAGCTCCTGTGCTGGTAGTACTACTAATATAATGGAATTGTGTGCCCTGTTATTTCACTCTGTGACAGTGCTTATTTTTTGCCATAGTGTCAAAAATTGGGTTAGAGAGGTAAATGAGCTAAGTAGGAAATAACTGCTGGCTTCCTTGGACACCCAGTGCTAAATTGGTGTGGGAACTATTTTAATTGACTGCTGATTAACAAAAGTATTTCAGTTGTACGAAATATGTATTGATATAATGAGTATCCATTCAAGGCTTATCATCCTTAGGTATATATTACTGCTTGTGTACATTTTTTTGGTAGTACCTGAAGGTATGTAAGAATTAAATATGATCAAAAACTCCAAACAAAACACAAACCTTGAAAAATTAGGCTCTCTTGTTCTCCAGTTTTAATTTAAACTGAATCTTTATTATGATATGGATGTAAGATAAGATAACCGTCTTATCTTAAAATATAAGGTGGTTAGTTTTCTGGGTGGAAGGCTGTGTTTTGGGGTGGAGAGAGGCATTAGGAACTTTTATTTTCTTGATTGGTGTCTTTTAGAAATTCGAGTATTTGTAGCACTGGTGCTCGAATATGACTATTAATATGGTTTTAAAAATTTTCTATCTTATTGGATTGAATTATTTGTTTTCTGAAAGTCTAGCTTTTTTTTTTAAAATTTTTTTATTTTTCTCTGTACGCGGGCCTCTCACTGTTGTGGCCTCTCCCTTTGCAGAGCACAGGCTCCGGACTCGCAGGCTCAGCGGCCATGGCTCAGGGGCCCAGTTGCTCCGCGGCATGTGGGATCATGTTGGGATCATGTGGGATCCTCCTGGACCGGGGCACGAACCCGTGTCCCTTGCATCGGCAGGCGGACTCTCAACCACTGCGCCACCAGGGAAGCCCTGAAAGTCTAGTTTTTATTCTCTTCTAGTTTTTATTCCTGAAGCTTTTTTTTTTTCCTAGAAAGTATAATAAATTGACAAAAAATACTCATTTGCCAGTAAGGCAAATGAGAGGAGGGCTCATTTGGTATGCAAGTTGAAGACTCATGCCTCTCTATCGCTTTTTACAAAGAACATCATTTTTGAAAAACAAAAAAAAGAGCCCAAAACTTCCTACAGGATATTAAACTCAAAAATATTAATATTACAAATAATTTGCCTCTTGTACTGTTAAGTAGCTTTAACAGTTTATTGCAGATTGGCCACATGCTAGATATTTTGCTGAAATAATTTTTTTTAAAAGCAAGATGCATTTGCCAATAGCAGTTGAGGCTATTTGGTACTGTTAGATGTCTCTTCCTTGAGCACTTAATTTTTTTCACCAGGCTTTCCTCATTTTAGATTACAGATCATTCAAAATGTACTTACAACTTTTCATGTGTTGGTAGTGTTTTGGATGTAATTTTAAGGATAATTTCAGGTTTATTATTTAACTCAATAGATTTGATGAATTTTTTTGAGAGGTAGACTTTGGTTTGTCTTATAAAGTGGTATTCAGCTAGGTAGCTGTTACTTGTTTGTGAGTGGACAGCTTAGTATGTTGATAGTGAGGAGTGCAATTTTGTTGTGTAGGTACTTGTTCCAACTTGGTACGTCAGCAAGTTTATTGAGGCTCCGTCACTTGCCAGATTTTGTTTGACTCTGAGGAAGAAAAAATTAAATAAGATGATAATCAGTTTTGGGGAACATGCTGTCTAGTGGAAAAAGAGTCAACACATGGATAGTTCAAAGCAGAGCCATCAGAAGCGTCTAAAACTTTAGGGAAAGAAATGACAGCTGGTTGATTGGAGGGTGGGGTGGGGAGGCTTCAGGAATAGAGGAGTTTGAGTCTTTTGAACAATGAACAGAGTTTTGAAGGGTAGACATAGAGGTATAAAAAAGATGGGTGAGGTGAAGAAAATAAATCACTGGCAAATGGATTGATACATGTTCTGGTTTAGCCAATGTATATAGGACATTTGCATAGGGATAAAAGTTTCTGAGACGGAAGGATAAGTTTGAGCTAAATTGTGGCGGCTTTAAAATCTATGGAATAAAATGAGAGAGCCATGGAAGATTCAAGGCAGGAAAGTCCTTTAGGAAAGCTCTTCCGGAGACAGTTTAGGAAGAATTTGGGATTGAGGAGGATTAGTTTGAAGATTTTTGTAGTGCTGCTGATAAATATTAAAGATTGCTTCAAAAATCTCACCTCACATACTCTTTGGGAAGCTTTTCTGACATCGTCCCCACTCCCACTAAGATTTGCTTGCCCTCTGTGCTCTGGTGGTATAGCCACACTGTTTTACTTGTCTCTCTTATTTATTAGCTCCTAAGAACATTTATATCTGATGTAAGACACAGTACCAGTAAGTGGTTGCCCAGTAAATGGGTTGAATAAAGGGAAGATCTGAACCACAATAGTGTCTTTAGTAAAAAGGGTCCCCAGAGAAGAGTTTCAGTAGAGGTGGGGTGAACAGAATTTGACTCAGTTGGTTATGAGGGAGAGGGAAGTAGTCAAGGATGACCCTGGTATAATGCTGCTGGCTAACACTCATTGAGCACTTTTATGTACCAAACACTGTTCTTAGTGCTTCACCTGTCTTTGTCCTTCACAACAATCCTATAAGGCAGGTGCTATTCAGCATTACAGGTGAAGGAACTAGGCCCAAGGTTACAAAGCTGGTAAGTGCTAAAAACAGGAAGTCTGATTCCAGAGTCTGTGCTCTTAACATTTTACTACTTCTGTATTATGAGTGATTGAAAGTTACCATTCGGTGTCAGAAGTAAGAAGGTCAACGGGAGAAGCTAGTTTGGGAGGAAACTATATTTTATATATATAGGATGTGAGGAACTTGCAGATATTCAGGTGAAGATGTCCAGGAAGTTGTTTAAGAACAGATTGGAACCCAGGAGAGGCACCAAGGTTGAAGATAAGGAATTGGGAGTCATCTCAGAACAATAAAAGTGTTGATATGCTTCCTATGGGAGTGATTATTAAACTTGTGGAAATGTAAGTTGATGCTTTAGAGGATGTGAGGAAGAAGGAGGCAGATGGGAATGGAGAGCGGACTAGGCAGAGTGGAGGTGTTGGAGGAATGTTGCTGTGGTTAGCTTGCTAATTTGAAAACTCAGGTGTGGCGGTTTTTCAATTGAAGTAAAGTAGGAGCAGCTGGAAAAAAAAGTTTTATGGTATTGTTTAGTTGGCTTCACCTCTATCTCCTCAGCAGCCATCAGTATGATCCTTTTTTTTTCCCTTGCTGTCCTTCCCCACATCTGTACTATAGCTGCTTTCTCAAACTTGAGATAAGTTTTTCTTGTGTCTGCTTCTTTATTGCCTCAAATCTCCCTTATTTTGCCTTTTCATTTCTTGCTTTTGGGTCTTTTCATTTGGATGAGGGATTGTGCTGTGGACTTCAGAAGATCTTTAAGCATCACTAATTTACTGTTCTTCAGTAAAAACATAAAACCCAAACCCAAGACAAATAACATAGTGCAGTTCCAGGTTAAGTAGAGGGGGAGACTCTTCGGAAGTAGTGTTAACGTTTACTGATTACCTGGACCATTAGCTTTAAAAGTTGGTTATTCCTTTAAAATTTTTATTCACTACTATTTCCATCTCTTTAACTGTTCTCAAGCCTAAAATTTCATTCTGATGCTGTGTAGCGTATCAGTGGAAAATGTTTGGTTTGCACTAAATATGACCATCTTAGGTTAATTGAAATCAGCTGATGCATCGTGCTAAGCCATGCTGTTATTTTTAAATCCTAGAAATGATGATTTGGATGTGGTGGCATAGATTAAAGAAAGGCTAGCACTTTCTTATCTGCTCTTTCGTGCTTATTCTTCTGGGTGAACTTCAGAATTATTTTTGGCAATCCCCCTTGTCCCCTTGCAGAGACTTCCCTTTAGGATTTTGAGCTGTGGAATGAAATTGCATTAAATGCATAAATAAATTTAGGTGTAGTTGACTTTGTCTTAATGAGTTTTCCCATCTAGGAACGTGATGAATCTTTTCAAAAGTTGACTTGAATAACAACCCTTTTGTGAAGTTTGTATTTTCTTCGCACAGGTGGTACATATTTCTTTAGTTGGTTTCTAGTTGTTTTTTGTTTTTTCTCACTATTATGATTACCCTGTTATTTTTGTTACCTAGCAGGTTAACACTGGTATATTAGAAGGCAGTTGAATTTTTTTTCCTCCTCAATTCACTCAGTCTCTTGACGGAACTTTTTATTTCTTTTTCTTTTTCTTTTTTTTTTTTTTTTTTTTTTTTTTTTTGGGGTACGCGGGCCTCTCACTGTTGTGGCTTCTTCCGTTGTGGAGCACAGGCTCCAGACGCGCAGGCTCAGCGGCCATTGCCCACGGGCCCAGCTGCTCCGGGGCACGTGGGATCTTCCCGGAACGGGGCACGAACCTGTTTCCCCTGCACCAGCAGGCGGACTCTCAACCACTGCGCCACCAGGGAAGCCCCCTTTTTTTCTTTTTTAAGAGGAGTTATTGTCTTGTATTTTTTAAGTGTCTGCAAATGGATGCATTTCAAACTGATTCAAAGTAGGTTTCACAGGGTTAAATTTAAATATAAAAAAATTTCTTTCATGCTACCTTACCTTTTAGGAAAGGTTAGCAGGGAGAAGAAAGTGAAATAGGAGGGACACAGTAAAAGCTGGGGACAGAAAAAAGATGGGTAGAAAGAATGGAGATTGCTGGTGGCTCAGTGCTTGGTTGTCTTGGGCTGATTTTGCCTAGGGTCCAGTATGGAGTTCAGAGGAATAAATTGATTCAGTATGAAAATCCGATCAGCTGTTCTTAGCCTTATGTTTCAACAAGATAAGTAAAGCAGTACTGTGTGGACCCATGGGAATCTTATTGGCTTTTATCTACATCATACAAATCTTCAATTTTTTCTTAAAAATGAATATATTGTCTTGTGCATTACATTTGAAATCTAGAACTGGGAGCTAGGATCGATGAGGTACTTGTGATGTCAAGATTCTTGATTTCACTTTTAATACTTAAATATATATATAAAATAAGTAAAATCTCACTACCCAATACCTTGAAAATAAAAACAACTCAGTGCCAGAGTTAAATTCTGGGCCTCCAATTAAAATTTCAGAAAGATACCACATATTATTTATTTAGTTAATAGTGTTATAGCTTGGCTTCTTCATCCTTAGCTGCATAGTGAAAAATCAAATAAATTATTATATGCCATATGTAATCTGAAATTTAGATCAATTAAAACAAAATCAGGTGAAACTTTAACACTTGACCTTATTGGAAAGTGCCATTATTTGAAGACTGAACTTGACTGACACATTTATTTTGTATCACAATTTTTTTTTTGTAAGTAAGAGATTGCCTTTGTTTGGTTTTATTAGCTGAGAAGAAATTGCTACAAGTTTGGAAAGATTGTCTGTTTAACACAAGAAATACTTGTTTTGTTAGCATAATACATTTTCTGATTATTTAAATGTTGGCTTTTATTTTTAATGCTTGCAGACCAGATCATCAGATGTTCATTCATCTGGATCTTCAGATGCCCATGTGAGTATAAAAGGCAATCATTGTCTTTTTTCCTTAAAATTTAATTTCTTATTGTATATATCCCTACTTGATATGTCCCTTTTGATTTTACTTGATAAATAAATATGATTGCGTTGTATGTGCATATTTTCTTTAACCTTTTTTGCTAGATGTTCTGTGTTTTTTTTGTGTTCTGTTATTCACGTAAGTTGGCCCCTCAAACCATGTTAGAAACCAAGTGTGTATATTTCCCTTTTTTTTTTACTGTGCTTGTAAAATTTTGTACATACATAGGTGTGTGTGCTTATACATTTTTTTAACAAGTTTTGCGTTATACACATTTCTTTTCACAGTGCACAGTACACCTATTGCAAATCCCTGCAAGTCAACAGATACAGCTCTACTCTAGTCTTTCTAATGGTATCTTAATGTTCCACGGGGGAGGTGCAATTATTTATTAAGCTATTTCTCTGTTGATGGGCATAGACGATTTGTTTCAAGCTTTTTGACATTTTGAATAATACTGCGATAAACTTTCCTTTACATGTGTTATTATAGCAGTGCTAAAAGTGTGGTCTTCAGACCCGTGGGGTTGCTGAGAATTTTTCAGGGTGGCTGACTTCAGAACTATTTTGTAATAACACTAAGACATCATTTGCCATCACTGTGTTGACATTTGCACTAATGGTGCAAAAACAATTGATGGGTAAATTGTTGGCACCTTAGCATGAATCAAGGCAATGTTGCCAAAATGTGCTAGTAGTCATTGTGTTCTTCCCCTCCAGACACAGTAAAAATATGCTAGTTTCACTTAAGAATGTTCTTGATGAAGCAGTAAAAATTATTAATATTAAATCTTGTCCTTGTGTATGAGTGTTTTTAACGTTCTGTGTGATGAAATGGGAGACACGTATAAGGCACTTCTGCTTGCCAAAGTGTGGTGTTTGTCTTGAGGAAAAGTATAATACTTGTGGGATTGTTTAAGTTGTGGAATAAAACTGGCTCCTTTCATGGAATACCATTTTTACTTGAAGGTACAACTGACAGACAAACTGTGGTTAGTCAGACTTGGGTGTTTGGCAGATATTTTCTTGGAAATGAAGGAAACTAACCTGTTCTTTTAAGGAAAACAACTATTTGTTAGTGATATAAAATTTGATCTTTCAAGTGCAAGTTAGAATTATTGAAAACTTCCTGTATTTAAGAACTTTTCTGATGAAATCAGAGGTATTAAGGGATAATTAGTGAAATATTTTGATAGTGTAAAATGAAGTTTGTCAGTATTTGGACATTTGGGTTGATTCTAGTTTCAGTACTACATATATGATTTTTAAAAATTCGTTTTCCTTTTCTTGAAGATGGATGCATCTGGACCCTCAGATAGTGATATGCCAAGTCGGACACGACCTAAGAGCCCAAGAAAGCATAATTATAGGAATGAAAGTACCCGTGAAAACGTTTGTGACTCTCCTCATCAGAATCTCTCAAGAGTAAGTATTGATAAAGATAAGAAAGGATAGATAATGATTTTGATCTGCCCTTGTTTGAATTTGGTAGTTGAATATCTTGGTTTTGTGCTTGTTGTTTCATCTTGTACTATTTGAAAATAGCATTCATTATTCTATTTGGGTTAACAATAAATTCAAACTCATCTAAGGAAATGTTTTTTAGCTCATATGTAAGATATGTTTCATTTAAAAATTTTAATTTTATTTTAAAAAACCAAGGAGTGTTTTGAATGTAAAATGGTTAATAGATTTATTGTTCTCCCCTTATGCCAAACATTTACTGAACCAAGTGCCAGAGGCCAGTCACTGGAAATACACAGATGATTAAAACACACTTCTTGTTCTCAGCTTATACATAGTCCCAGCCTGGGAAGCTAACAGGAGCAGGTGCTGTTCACCCTGGTCAGTGCAGTTCCCAGGGTGCTGCAAGCACCCAGAGAAGGAGCATCTTCACTGCCTGTATCTGCAAAGTACTCTCGTGTTCTTTTAGTCTTTTTTAAATTTCAAATAATGTTTTCTTTGGAAAATTTGGAAAATATAAGGAGGACAGTCATTACCAGCCAGTATTGATATTGATAACACTTTATTTTCTTGTTTAATATTTTTAAGCATAAATATATTTTTACTTTGCTGAGGTCCATTTTACAGGAACACATTTTAAAAGATTCTTCAGGTCTAATTTTTTTAATTTTAGGAAAAACTCTGTAAACAAATTTTAATGGGTGATTATATTTTTTGAGTAAGTATTCCATAATTTTCTTAACCATTTCTCTCTTAGGTGTCTAAGTTTGGCTCTTAGGATATAAATAAAATGGAGGACAAAAATTTTGCTTTGTAAAATTATGTTTCTTATTGAATTTGTATGTAATTTTACCATTTGTTTAAACTTCAGCAGTTGAAATCAAAGGTGCTGAATGATGGCAGAACATTTTCCTTTCTATTTTGGGAAAAAATTTACTTTGAGTGTGTTTGTGAAACCCAGTATTGACTTTTGAGTTATGAACTGCTTTGTTTTTTTTAAAGGGATTTTAATGTAACCTTGAAGTAGTTTGCAGCAATATTACTTTTCCATTTTGTATCTTGCCAAGGGCAAGCCTGTTTAATAACCAAGGGATTGATAGTTTAATTTCATAATTGGTTAACTTCTCATTTTGGTAGGTGAGAGAGAAACCTTCAGATTTCAACTGCAGATTAATATTTTACGCTGTATTTTTGAATTTTATTTAATTTATTGTTTTATACAGCAGGTTCTTATTAGTTATCCATTTTATACATATTAGTGTATATATGTCAATCCCAAACTCCCAATTCATCACACCACCACCACCCATCACCACTTTCCACCCTTGGTGTCCATACGTTTGTTCTCTACATCTGTGTTTCAATTTCTGCCCTGCAAACCAGTTCACCTGTACCATTTTTCTAGGTTCCACATATATGTGTTAATATATGATATTTGTTTTTCTCTTTCTGACTTACTTCACTCTGTATGACAGTCTCTAGATCCATCCACATCTCTACGAATGACCCAGTTTTGTTCCATTTTATGGCTGAGTAATATTCCATTGTATGTATGTACCATGTCTTCTTTATCCATTCGTCTGTCGGCGGGCATTTAAGTTGCTTCCGTAACCTGACTATTGTAAATAGTGCTGCAGTGAACATTGGGGTGCATGTGTGTTTTTGAATTATGGTTTTCTCTGGGTATATGCCCAGTAGTGGGATTGCTGGGTCATATGGTAATTCTGTTTTTAGTTTTTTAAGGAACCTCCATACTGTTTTCCATAGTGGCTGTATCAATTTACATTCCCACCAACAGTGCAAGAGGGTTCCCTTTTCTCCACACCCTCTCCAGCATTTGTTGTTTGTTGATTTTCTGATGATGCCCATTCTAGCTGGTGTGAGGTGATACCTCATTGTAGTTTTGATTTGCATTTCTCTAATAACTAGTGATGTTGAGCAGCTTTTCATGTGCTTCTTGGCCATCTGTATGTCTTCTTTGGAGAAATGTCTATTTAGGTCTTCTGTCCATTTTTTGATTGGGTTGTTTGTTTTTTTTAATATTGAGCTGCATGAGCTGTTTATATATTTTGGAGATTAATCCTATGTCCATTGATTTTGCTTGCAAATATTTTCTCCCATTCTGAGGGTGGTCTCTTTGTCTTGTTTGTAGTTTCCTTTGCTTTGCAAAAGTTTGTAGTTTCCTTGCTTTAAGGTTCATTAGGTCCCATTTGTTTACTTTTGTTTTTATTTCCATTACTCTAGGAGATGGATCAAAAAAGATCTTGCTGTGATTTATGTCAAAGAGTGTTCTTTCTATGTTTTCATTTAAGAGCTTTATGGTTTCTGGTCTTATATTTAGGTCTCTAATCCATTTTGAGTTTATTTTTGTGCATGGTGTTAGGGAGTATTCTAATTTCATTCTTTTACATGTAGCTGTCCAGTTTTCCCAGCACCATTTATTAAAGAGACTGTCTTTTCTTCATTGTATATCCTTGCCTCCTTCGTCATAGATTAGTTGACCACAGGTGCTTGGGTTTATCTCTGGGCTTTCTATCCTGTTCCATTGATCTATGTTTCTGTTTTTGTGCCCATACCATACTGTCTTGATTACTGTAGCTTTGTAGTACAGTCTGAAGTCAGGGAGTCTGATTCCTCCAGTTTCGTTTTTTTCCCCTCAAGACTGCTTGTGCTGTTCGGGGCCTTTTGTGTCTCCATACAAATTTTAAGATTTTTTTTTCTAGTTCTGTAAAAAATGCCACTGGTAATTTGATAGGGATTGCGTTGAAGCTATAGATTGCTTTGGGTAGTATAGTCATTTTCACAATATTGATTGTTCCAATCCAAGAACATGGTATATCTCTCCATCTGTTTGTATCATCTTTAATTTCTTTCATCAGTGTCTTATAGTTTTCTGCATACAGGTCTTTTGTCTCCCTAAGTACGTTTATTCTTAGGTATTTTATTCTTTTTGTTGCAATGGTAAATGGGAGTGTTTCCTTAATTTCTCTTTCAGATTTTTCATCATTAGTGTATAGGAATGCAAGAGATATCTGTGCATTAATTTTGTATCCTGCAACTTTACCAGATTCATTGCTTAGCTCTAGTAGTTTTCTGGTGGCGTCTTTAGGATTCTTTATGTATAGTATCATGTCATCTGCAAACAGTGACAGTTTTACTTCTTCTTTTCCAATTTGTATTCCTTTTATTTCTTTTTCTTCTCTGATTGTTGTGGCTAGGACTTTTAAAACTATGTTGAATAATAGTGGCGAGAGTGGACATCCTTGTCTTGTTCCTGATCTTAGAGGAAATGCTTTCAGTTTTTCACCATTGAGAATGATGTTTGCTGTGGGTTTGTCATATATGGCCTTTATTATGTTGAGGTAGGTTCCCTCTATGCCCACTCTCTGGATAGTTTTTTTTTTTTTTTTTTTTTTTGGGGTACGCGGGCCTCCCGCTGTTGTGGCCTCTCCCGTTGTGGAGCAACAGGCTCCGGACGCGCAGGCTCAGCCGCCATGGCTCACGGGCGCAGCCGCTCCGCGGCATGTGGGATCTTCCCGAACCGGGGCACGAACCCTTGTCCCCTGCATTGGCAGGTGGACTCTCAACCACTGCGCCACCAGGGAAGCCCTCTCTGGATAGTTTTTATCATAAATGGGTGTTGAATTTTGTCAGAAGCTTTTTCTGCATCTATTGAGATGATCATATGGTTTTTCTTCTTCAGTTTGTTAACATGGTGTATCACATTGATTGATTTGCGTATATTGAAGAATCCTTGCATCCCTAGGATAAATCCCACTTGATTGTGGTGTATGATCCTTTTAATGTGTTGTTGGATTCTGTTTGCTAATTTGTTTTTGAAGATTTTTGCATCTATGTTCATCAGTGATATTGGTCTGTAGTTTTCTTTTTTTGTAGCATCTTTGTCTGGTTTTGGTATCAGGGTGATGGTGGCCTCCTAGAATGAGTTTGGGAGTGTTCCTTCCTCTGCAATTTTTGGAAGAGTTTGAGAAGGATGGGTGTTAGCTCTTCTCTAAATGTTAGATAGAATTCACCTGTGGAACCATCTGGTCCTGGACTGTTGTTTGTTGGAAGATTTTTAATCACAGTTTCAATTTCATTACTTGTGATTGGTCTGTTCATGTTTTCTATTTCTTCCTGGTTCAATCTTGGAAGGTTATACCTTTTGAAAAATTTGTCCATTTCTTCCAAGTTGTCCATTTTATTGGCATAGAGTTGTTGTAGTAGTCTCTTAGGATGCTTTGTCTGTTGTAACTTCCCCTTTTTCATTTCTAATTTTATTGATTTGAGTCCTCTTCCTCTTTTTCTTGATGAGTCTGGCTAATGGTTTATCAATTTTATTTATCTTCTCAAAGAACCAGCTTTTAGTTTTATTGATCTTTGCTATTGTTTTCCTTGTTTCTATTTCATTTATTTCTGCTCTGACCTTTATGATTTCTTTCCTTCTGCTAACTTTGGGTTTTGTTTGTTCTTCTTTCTCTAGTTCCTTTAGGTGTAACGTTAAGTTGTTTATTTGACGTTTTTCTTGTTCTTGAGGTAGGCTTGAATTGCTATAAACTTCCCTCTCAGAACTGCTTTTGCTGCATCCCATAGGTTTTGGATCGAGGTTTTCATTGTCATTTGTCTCTAGGTATTTTCTGTTTGGATGATCTGTCCAATAGTGTAAGTGAGGTGTTAAAGTCCCCCACTATTATTGTGTTACTGTCAATTTCCACTTTTATAGCTGTTAGCAGTTGCCTTATGTATTGAGATGCTCCTATGTTGGGTGCATATATATTTATAATTGTTATCTCTTCTTCTTGGATTGATCCCTTGATCCTTATGTAATGTCCTTCCTTGTCTCTTGTAAGATTCTTTATTTTAAAGTCTATTTGGTCTGATATGAGTATTGCTACTCCAGCTTTCTTTTGATTTCCATTTGCATGGAATATCTTTTTCCATCCCCTCACTTTCAGTCTGTATGTTGTCCCTAGGTATGAAGTGGGTGTCTCTTGTAGACAGCATATATATGGGTCTTGTTTTTGTATCCATTCAGCCAGCCTGTGTCTTTTCGTTGGAGCATTTAATCCATTCACGTTTAAGGTAATTATTGATATGTATGTTCCTATGACCATTTTCTTAATTGTTTTGGGTTTGTTTTTGTAGGTCCTTTTCTTCTCTTGTGTTTCCCACTTAGAGAAGTTCCTTTAGCATTTGGTGTAGAGCTGGTTTGGTGGTGCTGAATTCTCTTAGCTTTTGCTTGTCTGTAAAGCTTTTGATTTCTCCATCGAATCTGAATGAGATCCTTGCTGGGTAGAGTAATCTTGGTTGTAGGTTCTTCCCTTTCATCACTTTAAGTATATCATGCTACTCCTTTCTGGCTTGTAGAGTTTCTGCTGAGAAATCAGCTGTTAACCTTATGGGAGTTCCCTTGTATGTTATTTGTCATTTTTCCCTTGTTGCTTTCAGTAATTTTTCTTTGTCTTTAATTTTTGCCAATTTGATTACTATGTGTCTTGGCCTGTTTCTCCTTGGGTTTATCCTTCCTGGGACTCTCTGCTCTTCTTGGACTTAGGTGGCTGTTTCCTTTCCCATGTTAGGGAAGTTTTCACCTATAATCTCTTCAGATATTTTCTGGGGTCCTTTCTCTCTCTCTTCTCCTTCTGGGACCCCTATAATCGAATGTTGTTGCATTTAATGTTGTCCCAGAGGTCTCTTAGGCTGTCTTCATTTCTTTTCATTCTTTTTTCTTTATTCTGTTCTGTGGCAGTGAATTCCACCATTCTGTCTTGCAGGTCACTTATCTGTTCTTCTGCCTCAGTTATTCTGCTATTGATTCCTTGTAGTGTATTTTTCATTTCAGTTATTGTATTGTTCATCTGTGTTTGTTCATTAATTCTTCTAGGTTTTTGTTAAACATTTCCTGCATCTTCTCGATCTTTGCCTCCATACTTTTTCCGAGGTCCTGGATCATCTTCACTATCATTATTCTGCATTCTTTTTCTGGAAGGTTGCCTATTTCCACTTCATTTAGTTGTTTTTCTGGGGTTTTATCTTGTTCCCTTCATCTGGTATATAGCCCTCTGCCTTTTCATCTTGTCTGTCTTTCTGTGAATGTGGTTTTTGTTCCACAGGCTGCAGGATTATAGTTGTTCTTGCTTCTGCTCTCTGCCCTCTGGTGGGTGAGGCTATGTAAGAGGCTTGTGCAAGTTTCCTGGTGGGAGGGACTGATGGTGGGTAGAGGTGGGTGTGCTCTGGTGGGCAGAGCTCAGTAAAACTTTAATCCTCTTGTCTGTTGATGGGTGGGGCTGAATTCCCTCCCTGTTGGCTTTTTGGCCTGAGGCGACCCAAAACTGGAGCCTACCTGGGCTCTTTGGTGGGGCTAATGGTGGACCCTGGGAAGTCTTACACCAAAGAGTACTTCCCAGAACTTCTGCTGCCAGTGTCCTTGTCCTCATGTGAGCCATAGCCACCCCCCCGCCTCTACAGGAGACCCTCCAACACAAGCAGGTAGGTCTAGTTCAGTCTCCCCTGGGTCCCGATGCACACACTACTCTGTGTGTGCCCTCCAAGAGTGGAGTCTCTGTTTCCCCCAGTCCTGTGGAAGTCCTGCAATCGAATCCTGCTAGCCTTCAAAGTCTGATTCTCTAGGAATTTCTCCTCCCGTTGCTGGACCCCCAGGTTGGGAAGCTTGACGTGGGGCTCAGAACTTTCACGCCAGTGGGTGGACTTCTGTGGTATAAGTGTTCTCCAGTTTGTGAGTCACCCACCCAGCAGTTATGGGATTTGATTTTATTGTGATTGTGCCTCTCCTACCGTCTCAGTGTGGCTTCTCCTTTGTCTTTGGATGTGGGGTATCTTTTATGGTGAGTTCCAGTGTCTTCCTGTTGATGATTGCTCAGCAGTTAGCCTTCTACTCCGCCATCTTGAAGCATTCTAGGCTGTGTTTAATAAACATTCCTCTCTTTTAAAAGTTTATGACTCAAAATTATCATTCAAATAAATAACTGAACAATTAAAAGTCTACAATTTGTTCAAACCATATTTACAAGGAAATTGCTTCTAAGTTACATAAATGAAGAATTCATTAAAATACTATTTTCTCATATTCAGAATTAATTGATGACTGTTTACTTGTGTGAAACCGAGAACACAGTATGTGATATTTCCCCAGCAATGAAAATGAAATTATTTTGTTCATAAACATCAGTTTTGTTGATGAAGAATTAGGTAATTTACTGAATTACAAAAGGAAGTGATGTGATTTTTGTGCCTGAATTGGAGGTTTTAGATGGTAATGATTCCTGCTACTGAACATAGATGCCTCTTTCTCCCTATTTGAGTGTCTTTTTTCTATCACTGCTGCTTTTGCCCAGAAACATCTATACTTTCCTTCCTCAAGTGCTTTTATTCTTGCCGCCAAGTAGGTTGAATGAGTTCTAAGCCTTTGCGTCTCTCTTTGTGTTGTATTTTTACTTTATGTATTTAAAAATGGCTTTTGTAAATTATTAGCCTTGAGGTTAATAACAAGTTAAATTGAGAATGTGTATGTAAAGGTATGCTTTTTATTTCTTTTCACAGCCTCTTCTAGAAAACAAACTTAAAGCATTCAGTATTGGAAAAATGAGTACAGCTAAGCGAACTTTAAGTAAGAAGGAGCAAGAAGAATTAAAGAAGAAGGTAATGCTTAAAATGTATTTTTAGTTATCTTTATAAGTGTGTCTATGGAGGCGTTAAGTGTATGGACAGTAGAGAAATGTTTTTCAGAGATTCTTGTCCTCCAGGGTATTCTCAGCTCCCACCCCAAGTTAAGTCTATAACACAAGATATATTCGGAGAAGTCCAGCTTTATCCCTGTCCCCTCCACCATTTCCTCTCTTCTGTGTAAGTAAGAGTTTTGATTGTTTTCTGGTCTATTCTTTTTGTATAAGCAAGTTTGTATAAATGTATGTTGTGCCTGCTCTTTCTTAGATGAACAATAGCTTGCTATATTCAGTACACTTTTCTCCACCTTGCTTTTTTCACTTAACATTATATCTCAGAAATTACTGGAAGTATATTGAAATATTGCTTGTTCTTTTTTTATAGCTTTATAGATATACCATAGTTTATTCACTAAAATCCTGCATTCACTACAATGCCTATTGAGGGCATTTGTGTTTTGGTCTTCGGCTGTTGCCGGTAGTGCACTAGGGATAGTGTTAGGCATATGGGTTTATTCCTAGTGTATCTTTAGGGTATATTCCTATAAGTGAGATTACTGGGTTGAATGGTAAATGCATAGCTGTAATTCTGCTAGATAGTGTTAAATTGGTCTCTCGTATATATGAGCAGGTCCATTTTGCATCCCTATAAGCAGTGTTTGAGAGGTTGGTTCCCCATAGCCTTGCCAGTATTTTTGAAGGACTTTTGCCAATCTGCTAAGTGAAAAATTGTATCTTGGTACAGTTTTAAATTTGCATTTCTTTTATAAGTAAGGTTGAACAACTTTTCTTGTGTTTGATTTTGTGAACTGTCTGCTCATATCTAAACCAATATTTCTCTAAGTTAGTAGGATATCTCTGTTTTTAGAAACTCCTGTATTAAGTATATTGTAACACTTGTCTATGACATAAGGTACAGTGTTCTTACTCAGTTTGTTGATTGCCTTTTTATCTTGCTTCTGGTGTTTTTTTTCCATGCAGAAACTATTTTTTGTTATATGGTCAGATTTATTATCAGTCTTACGATTTTTCAGTTTACTTTTTTTTTTTTTTTTTTTTTTTTTTTTTTGGGTATGTGGGCCTCTCACTGTTGTGGCCTCTCCCGTTGCGGAGCACAGGCTCCGGACGCGCAGGCTCAACGGCCATTGCTCTGCGGCACGTGGGATCTTCCCGGACCGGGGCACGAACCCGTGTCCCCTGCATCGGCAGGTGGACTCTCAACCACTGTGCCACCAGGGAAGCCCCTAGTTTACATTTTTTTACTCCAAGCTTTTAAAGGAATTTCCTCATGTTTTTCCCAATACTTACATTAAAAAAAAAATTAAATCTGGGCTTCCCTGGTGGCGCAGTGGTTGAGAGTCTGCCTGCCGATGCAGGGGACACGGGTTTGTGCCCTGGTCCGGGAAGATCCCACGTGCCGCGGAGCGGCTGGGCCCGTGAGCCATGGCCGCTGAGCCTGCGCGTCCGGAGCCTGTGCTCCGCAGCGGGAGAGGCCACAACAGTGAGAGGCCCACATACCCAAAAAAAAAAAAAAAAAAAAAAAAAAAATTAAATCTGATTCATTTGCAATTTCTCCCGGTATGTGATGTGAAGAATTGGTTCCTTTTTATCTTTTTTTCAAATAACTATCAAATTATCCCACCATCATTCATTGAAAAGTCCATCTATTCTCCACTGATTTGAGAGGCCACTTTTATTGAATACTAAATTTCCACGTGCTATTGGATTTATTTCTATATTTTCTGTTCTGTTGGCCTTCCTATTCATGCATGTTTTGGGGACATTTAGAATAATTATAATTGTAATTATAATTACATATAATTATAATTTTGAGGTTTTTTTCTCTAATGCCAACTGTCTGGAGATATTGCTTCTTCAGACTTCTAATACTCATGTCTTCAGTGGTTTGTGAAGGAAATGTTTATATTCAGAGTTAAATTTTTGTGCCTTAGAAATGTCATAAACGTTAATAGAATAATATATTTTGTGTAGTCTGTTGTCATACAGTTGGACCCTTGAATTGTCTCTAAACAGATTTACTTAGTGGGTCCTTTTCTTGTTCCACAAATTACCTGTAGAGGAGCAAATCCCCTCTTAATTCCAGTGTTAATTATGTATGTTAAATATCTACTAAGCATTAGATATTACTGCCTGTTAAGGTTGCTTAATAACCTGCTTTCCCCATTGGAGGGAGAGGTTTTGTTTACATTATTCTTGGATGAGTTTCACCGTATGTACAGTAATTTTTATATCAAGTGATGTTAATATTTTCGTGTGTATTTAGGAGGATGAAAAGGCGGCTGCTGAAATTTATGAGGAATTTCTTGCTGCCTTTGAAGGAAGTGATGGTAATAAAGTGAAAACGTTTGTGCGCGGAGGTGTTGTTAATGCAGCTAAAGGTTAGTGTGAATATTATAGTCCTTGAGCAAACCCAAAAAGTCTTGGTTGAATTGCTTTTGAGTTTCATGTTTCCTTTCTATCAGCACCCTCTAGTGGTGATAATGATTAGTAAAATTAATGGCCAAATGTGAATTAATGACAAATTGGAGCCAGATAAGTTTAAAAAAGGTTTTAGTACCTTTCAGGTTTCAAGATGGCAGAGAACTTTGCAAACATTTTCAAGTATTTTGTAGTTTACTGTATATTCCTAGGAATGGAGTTGCTACTCATATGGTAACTGTTTGTTTAACCTTTTGAGAAACTGCTGTACCGTTTTCCAAAGTAGCTGTACCATTTTACAGGTTTTATAGTTTTACTATAAAATGATTAAATTAGTAGTTTTGAGAGTAAGGCAGTAATATTTGAATAATATTTGAATTAAATTTCATATTTTGTCACTAGTGATATATCTTAATACTAAACGCATTTTACTAAGTTGTGTTTATTTTTAATAAAAATAGTAAACAAAATCCACATAATGTGAAATTAGTTTTGAAACTTAGTATTTTAAATTTCAGAAGAACATGAAACAGATGAAAAAAGAGGTAAAATCTATAAGCCATCTTCAAGATTTGCAGATCAAAAAAATCCTCCAAATCAGTCATCCAATGAAAGACCACCATCTCTTCTTGTGATAGAAACCAAAAAACCTGTAAGTCATACTTAAATAAGTGACCATTTATGTTCAGAGATGACACCGCTAATAATATTTTCTGTACTTCCACTGTAAGCAGGACTTTGGTTTCTCGTTTCTAATTATTTTGGTAGTAGATGTTGAGTTTTGATGCTTAACCTTCCTAGATGAGAGATAATAAATTAGGACACATAGATGATACTCTTTTTATGTTTGTTGAGCAGTGAACATTTGCTGTTACTCACAGCATACTGCAAATTGAAAGTTAACTATAGTTTAGGCAAATGTAAAATAATGGGATTGTCTTTTTAAGCAATGCTGAACTTGGATATTTAAATATCAGCATGTGTAGTATCAATTACTTTGGAAGACTGTGTACTCCAACAATGTGTCTGTTGCCTGGAACATTTTTGGAATTTATTTGGATTTACTATCAGAACTAGTGGCACTTTCCTTTAAATATTCTCAGTGTTAGAAAGTCTTTATGTTTTGAGAGTGGGATTTTTCATGGGGGATGGTAGGTAGATGTGGGTCTTGTCATTTGGAGCCAGATTTGAGGAAATGTGATTATGCTGAATAGTGAGACTGATTTTTCTTGTATGACTTTTAAAATAGCTCTGAAAGCAATTTAAAAAACAGCTTTATTAAGTGTTTTTTTTAACGTATGTTGACAGTTGTGCAACAGTCACTAATCTCTAATTTTGAAGCATTTTTATCATCCCAGAAGGAAACCTTATACTTAATTTCAGTCATCCCTAACCTCTGGCAACCACTAATCTACTTTCTATCTCTTTGGATTTGCCTGTTCTGGACATTTCATGCACATGGAATCATACAGCATATGGCCTTTTGTGTCTGGCTTTTTAGCACAATGTTTCAAAGTTCATCTACATTTTGGTATATATATCAGTACTTTATTACTTTTTATGGCTGAATAACATTCCATTTTGCAGATACACCTCATATTGCTGATCCGTTTATTACTTGATGGACATTTGGGTTGTTTCTACTTTTTGGCTGTTATGAGTAATGCTTCTGAAAACATTCATGTATAGGCTTCTGTGTGGACATATATTTTTAATTCTTTTATATTCCTAGGAGTGGAATTGCTGGTCATATGGTCACTAATTGTTTAACCTTTTGAGAAACTGCCATACTGTTTTCCAAAGTAGCTGTACCACTTTACAGTCCCATCAACAGTGTATATGAGTGTTCCAATTTTTCTACATCTTCATCACCACTTGCTAAAATTATTTTAGTCAACTTAGTGGGTGTGAAGTTGTACCTAATTGTGGTTTTGATTTGCACTTGCCTAGTGATGTTGAGCATCATTTTATTTATCATCCACTTGGAGTCTTCTGTAAAGAAATGTCTTTTCAGATCCTTCACGCATTTTTTAATTGAGTTATTTGTCTTTTTATTGTTGAGTTGTAAGAGTATTTTACAGCTTCTAGAGTCAAGTCTCTTATCAGCTATGTTGTTTTCTCCCAGTTTGTGGGTTGGCTTTGCCCTTTTTTGTTAGTGTCCTTTGAAGAACAAAAGCTTTTAATTTTAATGAAGTTTAGTTTATCATTTTTTGTTGCCTTTTCTTTTGTTTCTCATGGTGTCATATCTAAGAAGCTATTGTCAAATTCAGGCTCATGATGATTCACTCCGATGTTTTTAGGTCTTATATTTAGGTCTGTGAACGATTTGAGTTAATTTTTGTATATGGTATGAGGTAGAGGTCCAACTTCATTCTTTTTTATGGGTGGATATTCAATTTCCATACTTCCATTTGTTAAAAAGACTATTCTCCCCCATTGAATTATTTTGGCACTTTCAAAAGAGGGATTCCAAAAGCATTTTTGGAAGCAGTTTTTTTTTTTTTTTTTTTTTTTTTTGCGGTACGCGGGCCTCTCACTGTTGTGGCCTCTCCCGTTGCGGAGCACAGGCTCCGGACGCGCAGGCTCAGCAGCCATGGCTCACGGGCCCAGCCGCTCCGTGGCATGTGGGATCTTGCCGGACTGGGGCACAAACCCATGTCCCCTGCATTGGCAGGTGGACTCTCAGCCACTGCGCCACCAGGGAAGCCCTGGAAGCAGTTTTAAGAGAGGAATTCCAGCGGTGTTACTGTTTGTTTCAGTAATTCATTCCTGCTAAGGTGATTGTTTTGAAGGGTGCATATTTTTGGTAGTTGTTCACGGCAGTTATTTACGTGGCAGTTCAGTTACCTTATGTTTATTAATTTTCCCTCCAGTACCCTTCCAACAGTATTCCGGCATAAGTATTGTAGGCTTTGGGACAGGGGTGGGGCAGCGGATAGAGTTGGTGGCTCCTTTAAGACTGCTGCTTGTTGTTTTAATAATGTGTTAAGTTCTCAGTTTTAGAAAATAGGAAGGAAAGTTCAGTGGTAACAGAAGCATTCTTTCTTTTTAATTTAAATAATTAGATCATAATTGGCACTAAAATAAAAGTTTATTTAAAGTGATCTGATTATCGAACCATTAGTTTTGTTTAACCTTGTTTTCTTTGAAGTATAACTTATCATATCCTTCATAGCCACTGAAGAAAGGTGAGAAAGAAAAGAAAAAAAGCAATTTGGAACTCTTCAAAGAAGAATTGAAACAGTAAGTTTTATAGTGTTGAGAATGGCTCTCATAGGTATTTTGAGCTGATACTTATAGATGCAGGTATGAAGGATGTAGTCTACCAATTCGTTTTTACTAACTGGCTTACCATGAGGCTGTTTTAGATTATTTTGTGGGTTATGTTTGAAAATGAAATTAGCATTTTGTCCAGCATCTAGGTTGCTTCTGTTATGTGGATGCAATTAAATTGATTTAACTAATGTCCGGAGTCCTGTTTGCCGTGGAAACAATATAGTCACTGAGAGGAGTGGTCAACCTTTATCTAAGAAAGAACAAATTAAGTGGTTTTAATGTTGAATTTCCTTCTCACCTTAGAAGTGGGCTTTATATTCCACTGCTTGATATATCAGAAGTTTGCTCATGACTTGTAGCTGAGGGACTCTTTAATCTTGGTTGTCAGTACTGGCATTACACACAAATATTTCAGGTTATTTCAAGATGATATCTGGATAAGTTCTGTTATTAAATGTGAACAAACAAATTTTGGCTCGTTATTAGTGATTATATATATTTTCAACAGAATTCAAGAAGAGCGTGATGAGAGACATAAAACAAAAGGCAGATTAAGTCGATTTGAGCCGCCTCAGTCAGATTCTGATGGTCAGCGTCGTTCTAGTAAGTGACATTTATTTTAATGTTTGTTTTTGTGACGAACTATTCCAAAAACTAAGAATTGTCTTCTTTTCCCCCTTTTAAAGTGGATGCGCCTTCAAGAAGAAATAGATCATCTGGTGGTAATACAGTTTTTTGCTTTTTTTAATTCATAGAAATTGTCCAAACTGTGTATTTTGCAGGTTATAATTTTTTCTTCTCTTTGTCCTAGTTCTCGATGATTATGCACCTGGCTCACATGATGTTGGAGATCCAAGCACTACTAATTTATACCTTGGAAACATTAATCCACAGGTAATATTAGAAAAGTAAGATGAATGTTGGCTCATATGCTGTATACTTTTGTAGGAAAACTGCTTTGTCAGTCATTAAAAAAAATGAAGTCAAGAATCTGAAGTAAGCAGATTTGGTGGAACTAGATAAGTTTCTAAAATTATCTTGTGAAATTGAGCCTTAGTGGTATGGGCCGAATTTTCTTGCTACAATTCCTAAGGGCTTGTCTCCTCTTTTTTTCTTTTCTTTTCCTTTCTTTTCTTTTTTTTTAAAAAATACATTTATTTAGCTTTGCTTTTCTTCTTCTTATTATTTCTTTTAAAAGTTTTTGGCTGTGTTGGGTCTTCCTTGCTGTGCGCAGGCTTGCCCTAGTTGCAGTGAGCGGGGGCTACTCTTCGTGGTGGTGTGCGGGCTTCTTGTGGTGGCTTCTCTGTTGTGGAGCACGTGCTGTAGGCACGTGGTAGTTGCAGCACCTGGGCACTGTAGTTGTGGCACACAGGCTTAGTTGCTCCGCGGCATGTGGGATCTTCCCACACCAGGGCTCAAACCTGTGTTCCGTGCATTGGCAGGCAGATTCTTAACCACTGCGCCGCCAGGGAAGTCCCTGTCTCCTCTTGCTGTAACTGGACTGTCCTCTGATTTTGAAATGTTTTGCTAGGTGCTGATTTTATCTATCAGGATATGACCAGTGGTAGACAATATTCTTTTGAGACTGTCCCTTTCTGATGCATAGCCTACTTCCTTATGGATTTTTTTCTTTTTTCATCTTAATAATAGCAAACTAATATTTCTGCTTTGTCTTTTATATTTTAATTCTTTCCCCTGCTTCATTCTTAATTGTTATGGGGAATGTAGTGGCTGCTCTGCATAATAAGATCTTTTAAATAATAATATATATTTTGGACCTCATTGCATACTTACTTACCCTTTTTTGTTTTCTCTGTTCTTGGTTACACTGGCAGCTGGGTGCTGGAAAAAGAAAAAGTGACCAGATCCTTTATTTCTTTCATTGCCAACAAATATTTCCTCCTTGACTTAAGTGTGGTAGTCATTGCTGCCTGAAAAAGGTTGCTAAATGCTGAACAAACCATTGCTGTAGAAAGCGTATTTTAGGTGCAGGATCCCAGAAGGAAGAAGAGTGAAGGTAAAGGTGTGCTTTTGATTTCTCCAGCCACCCAGCCTCTTCACCCGGCCACTTACGTAAAACAGAATGTTTCTGGTGTGAAAAGATTTGTGAGTGCCCCATGAAGGCAGGATTTTACCCTTGTAGAGGTCCCAGTACTTGAATGGAAAGCTGTAGCATTGATAAGTCTCTTCTCATTTTGCAAAAACTGCTCTGTGCTGCATAGAGTTCTTTCTTCTTTCCTCTTTGCTTACCAAAAATATCTTATGCCTTTTAATAGATGAATGAAGAAATGTTGTGCCAGGAGTTTGGAAGATTTGGGCCCCTGGCCAGCGTGAAAATTATGTGGCCCAGAACTGATGAAGAAAGGGCAAGAGAGAGAAATTGTGGCTTTGTGGCCTTTATGAATAGAAGAGATGCTGAAAGAGCTTTAAAAAACTTAAATGGTAAGGAAGCCCATCTGTAGAACTCAGATATTGCTTTGGTTTTGAGAAGTATTTATAAAAACTCGGGGGGAAAAATGGACCAGAAAGGTAAAGGTTAAACATGAAAATTAATTTAAATCACCAGAGAGCCCTTATTTTCTTCTGAGAGTTACCAGGGTGACTTTTCTTTTCTTTCTTTTAGGAAAGATGATTATGTCTTTTGAAATGAAGTTAGGTTGGGGTAAAGCTGTGCCTATTCCTCCACATCCAATATACATTCCGCCTTCCATGATGGAACATACGCTTCCCCCACCTCCGTCAGGACTGCCTTTTAATGCGCAGCCTAGAGAGCGATTAAAAAAACCCCAATGCTCCCATGTTACCACCACCTAAAAACAAGGAGGATTTTGAGAAGGTAATTTAAAAAATGTATATAGGGCCGCATCTAATTTGTAAATACTAAATCTGTGGTAGTATTTCTTTTCAACAATTTATAGAAAGTGTGTGTGTAATTCTGTTTGGCAACTCTTAAAGAAAATGAAATAACTTAGATGTGTTCCCTGCCTTAGCCCATGGAAACCCTGTATTGGGATGCTAGGTCATATTTTTATTTGTGGCTATCATTCCTTTTTTGACCACTTATTAAGTTTTTTTTTTTTCCTTTGTCCACTGTTGTATCCAGGTTTGCTTAAGTGTAGTATCTAAATTTACTTTGTTTTGAGAAAGTGATACTTTGTATTTGGTTAAGTGCCTTTTCAGTTTTAGAAAGACTCCTAAATAGTTAAATTGTTTGGATGGCAGCTAGCTAATAACTTCGTTTTCAAGATCTAAGGTATTAGAATATTTGAGAGCATATATGGTTTTTAAAAAGTTAGCTACTCTAGTAAAAGCAAAGGGTGAGTATTTTCTTTTTATTAAACATAAAACCAACTTAATTTCAAGTTATAAGAATTTGTTGGTTCTATTATGAATTAATTACACTTAAAATGACAGGGCTGGTTTTAAAGGCTTGGGAACAAAGTAGCAAACTGTATGGTCAGAGGCAAACAGTTAATGATTTCACAAATTAAAATCTTTATCTGATAATTCTCAGTGTAGTACCTATTTCAGTGCATTGATGTGCATTCTGGCAGGAATGTTCTGATTCTTTGCATTTGGTGAACGTTTACTGTTCACTGAACACATCCATTTGCATTTATGTAATTGCTTAGTGTATAATTACTTCAAATGCAGTGATTGCCTGCAAAACTTGTGATTAGATGTGTAGTATTTTCAATGCATATGTATATTTTTGCTTGTTACTTGTTAACAATACTCACATATTCTATGTTTATTATCTGATGTGACTTCATATACAGACTCTGTCGCAAGCCATAGTCAAAGTGGTTATCCCAACAGAAAGGTACATGTTTTTCTTTATTATTACTGATCTAAATATAGACAATATCCCCTTCTGAATTAAAAAAAAAATGGTGTTGAGGAAAAGGTAGTATCTTGACTGAGCAATGGTTCCTTCCCAGTGCTTTTTGGGGGGGATATGTGAAATTTAACTAACTTTAGTATACTTTGCAATTTTATGTCATTATCTTTTTTGTTTTATTGTTACCAATGTAGGGTATTTTGTAGCTTTAGTAGTTAGAATGTGTTTAATAGATTTAATCTGGAGTTGTTAGTCTAATAACATTAGACTATTGGGATGGGAAAATAGGTGTTTTAAATTTATCTTAAATTTTAGATAATGTTACATTTTGACCCAATCTGTTATTTTTTTCCTTGGTTTCTGAATTGTCTGTGTTTAATATGCAACCTTAGTTTGAGTTTTCCTTACTGAAAGCATACCTTTATTTTTCCTAAATGATTTAAAGAAGGAATTTCTATTATTCTCATGAACACTGACCATAACTAGAAAACTTTTTTCATGATAACAAAGGTGTTTGGAATTCTTTTATTTTCCTTTCTCCTTTTTTTCTTTTTTCAACATAATGTTTAAACGGAAGAAGTTCATGCTGTAGGTATGCTCTTGCTCAGTCAAGCTAAGCCTTTTCCCAAACACAGGAACACAACACTGGTTGAATAATAACACAAAAGAATACCAAATTCTCTTTGACATTGGCCTTGGTGAGCAACACCAGCTGAACTGTCTGCGGCAGCGGGGGACCAGGAAAAACATCATGGGATGGATTGGGAAAAGTATACAGTTTTTGACCAGACATTGGTACGATCGACTCCAATAAATGTGTTTTATTATAACTGAGAGACAATTTTTGTTGTTGTTGCCCAGAATAAGATAATTACCATTTTAAAATAAAATAATGCACTTTAAATTATATCATCTTTTTGTACTACACTGTTTCATTCTGATAGAAAAGTCACCTTTTTAAAAATAAGCACATAATCCTTAAGGAAAAAAGAGTGATTACAGTTCTTAAGAATCTTGAATTAAAGTTAATTGTCAGATTTTGATTTTAAATAATCATGAACATATTAAAACTTCTTTTAAACTTTAAATTTTCTAAAAATAGATATATCAGTTACAAGCCTGTTTAAAAACTATAGTGGGTTTTTTTTTTTTTCCACTGGTAAAGCACTCACAGGAAAGTAGTATATTGGCGTCACTTAAAAAGCATATATCCAGTATTAGCTTTACATGTGGCTCAGCTTATTTCTAAACACAATTTTGAGTGTACATTTTGCTGTAAAGTCTTGACTCACCATTACAATGAATCTTTGTTTTAAACTTGCTAAATCATTTTTCATCTATCTTTAATATGCAAGTCAAGTTGCTTTTGACTTAATTCATACAAGTTTCTGGATGTGTAGTATTTGTCCACCTAGTCATTGATTTTATATATTATGATACATAAAATTTCCCTTTAATTTGACATATAACAGTGGGAGTTTTGGGACTGAATCAATACCATATCTCCTTCGTTTAAAACAATGTCATTAACACATGGATGTTTGAGAATACATTCTCATTTGGATATCAAGACCTGCATATTTGCAGACCAATTAGTACTTCTGTGAAAGAATTTTTAGATTTAAAAATTGATACTTTTGGGTTTTTGCTTTAACAGTTTGAGGTTGAATTAATAATTTTTAATATATAGTTTCCTCTGTTAAAGATTTATTAAACCTTCATATTTTTCTTTGACCTCTTTTAGGTCAAAAAAATTCATTTTTTCACTATGTAGAGATTTTAGTGTCCACTTAAGTAGGTTTGTTTGAAAACTGAGAAAATAATTATAATCAGCATGAGATAAATTATTTTACTGTTCATGTACTCTGAAGCAGGGCTTTATAGAGCAAAAAAATGTCTTTTTCTATAACTATATATTTATTTATATTCTAGCAGTTATATGAACTTAATTTGAGCTGGGAATGCTAAAGGTGTAATTTAGTGTGTGCCTTGTACCAAGAGCCAATATCCTTTTGCTTTTCCCATTTGTTATTTGCCAACTCTATATGGTGGAGACTGGTGAAATGAGAAATCAGAAGTAGCTATCATAAGCTGAATCATTTTTGCCTGACACTGTAGTCAATGTCTAAAATTGTGTTTGGAGCCTAATAAGGTATCAGATTTTAAAAATAAAGACTTTGTATAAGCCCAGTCAACAAAATGACGACTAAAAAGTTACATATGTTTATTTTTGGCTTAAATATTGGGAAGTAATTGTTATGAAAAATGGGAAGGGCATATCACCAATGTCCCTTATTTCAGAATATTTTGGAAACAGGACTCCATTCATTTAAGGCTTTGGCAATATAATTGCTTTATTGATTCAGAACACACAGGCAGAATTATACATGTCATGAACTATGTGAACTAGTTTGAAGTGTGGTCCAAAGGGATGTTGCCTCATTAAAGGTCAGATTCAATAAAAACTCCATCTGCTATATGTGTACCAGAAAAGCACAGGAGTTGGATGGATTTTTTTTTATTATTATTAACTCAGACCTTAAACTTGTTAATAGTTGTGCATTTTTATAAATTATAGTCATGTATATAACCTTTCAATATCACTACAAAAGTGCTTGGTTTAGGAATGTTTTCTTTTAAAACTGAGATAGTGTGTAAGTTTTTAGATGGTTATGATAACATGTAAGCTTTAAGTTACTGATTTTATATATTTGCAGCTTTCCAGTTAGTTGTGATTCATAATTTAATGTTTTGCATTTGGAAAGTAAAATTAAGTGGGTATTTAGAAATTGAAATCTTTATTTCTGTGAAGCTGTGTTGTGGTTTCCCACCCTCCCTTCCCTTCCCCTCCCACTCCCTTATCCCCATTGCCCCACTCCCTCTTAATGCACAAGGTATTAACTATGCTCCAGGTTACTTTCTTGGTATAAAATTCTGTATTAGTCAGCAGAATAATCTTTTTCTGCACAATTATAGTAACTTAGGTCAAGTGTAGTTTTATTTAGTGGTAGGTCTGAATCCATTTTCTTTAACTGTGTTGTTGTTGTAGGAATTTGCTCGCCCTGATACATCGAATGATAGAGTTTGTTGTACGTGAAGGGCCAATGTTTGAAGCTATGATATGACAGAGAGATCAACAATCCTATGTTCAGGTGTGCATTTTTTTTATTGTGGTAATAACATTTACATGTAACATACAACTGACCATTTATATATGTATAGTTTCAGTGGCGTTAAGTACATTCATGTTTGTTGTGCAGCCATCACCATAACTTTTCACATTTTCCGTAACTGAAACTCTGTACCCCTTAAACAATAACTCCCCATTCCTTGGTCCCTCAGCCCCTGGCAACCACCATTCTACTTTCTGTGAATTTGATTACCCTAGGTACCTCATCTAAGTGGAGTCATACCTTATTTGTGCTTTTGAGACTGGCTTATTTCACTTAGCTTAATGTCTTCAAGGTTCATCCTTGGTATATAGCATGTGTCAGAATTTCCTTACCTTTTAAGGCTGAATAATATTCCATTGCATGTATATACCACGTTTTGTGTATCCTCAGATGTGCATTTTTTAAAAAATACTTTAAAATTAAAAATACTCAAAGAAAAAAGTCCTAAAGTATGAGGTTATTTTCGTAATGGGGTGAGAAGGCAGTTTTAATAATTAGACTAGAATGTGCCTGGGTCAATTTTCCAGTGATTTCCATGGTTTGATTAATTAAATAGCTTTGTCTTTAGCATTCTTTAGGAGGGAAAATATTTTCATTGGTGTTTTTCAATGAAAGAGTCTTTCATAAGCAAAATACGGTAGAATAAATGAGGTTTATAAGAAACTGCTTATCTTCTGAATAGTTATATCTAACACTTCATTTGCAATTTACTTAATGTCATTTAAAAACCACTGCTTTTGGGCGTTCCCTGGTGGCGCAGTGGTTGAGAATCCGCCTGCCGATGCAGGGGACACGGGTTTCGTGCCCCGGTCTGGGAAGATCCCGCATGCCGCGGAGCGGCTGGGCCCGTGAGCCATGGCCGCTGAGCCTGTGCGTCTGGAGCCTGTGCTCCACAAGGGGAGAGGCCCCAACAGTGAGAGGCCCGCGTACCGCAAAAAAAAAAAAAACCCACTGCTTTTGAAATTATATTTTGGGAAGATCTCTCCATTGCCAGACACAGTACCTGACACATAGGGTTCAATAAAACTGATTGTAGGACTCAGCAAGATGCATACATACCTTCTGAGTATTAGTGTCAGTCACAAAGGCAGTCTGGGGTTGGGGTGAGGAAGGGGATAGATAGCAGTGGGTGAGGATTTCTCTTCAGGGATCTTTGCTTTTGGTTTTATTTAGAAGTAAATAGACAAATAATATTTCTCATTTGTTCATATTTACTTGAAGACAGTTCTCCATTAAAGAATCCAATGTTTAATTTTTGTTTTTGTTTGTTTTAGATTCTTATTTGAAAACCAGACACCAGCCCATGTTTACTATAGGTGGAAGCTTTATTCTATTCTGCAGGCAAGTATAATCAACTACTTTGTTTAATTTTGACTCTGAGGTATTAGATCTTTCTAATAACATTCTGGACACTTAACTAGGGAGATTCTCCGACTAAGTGGCGGACGGAAGATTTTCGTATGTTCAAAAACGGATCTTTTTGGAGGCCACCACCATTAAATCCATATCTGCATGGGATGTCAGAAGAGCAGGAAACAGAAGCTTTTGTAGAGGAGCCTAGTAAAAAGGGAGCACTTAAGGAAGAGTAAGATTTTTACCTTTCTTGTTTTATATTCAGAAAAGTTGCTTTAACGGTCACTTTAATTAATGGTCTTAATAAGATGTGTTAACCCTAAAATAAAATGGTTTTTAAAATTTGTGATTGTTTAAAATAGTAACATCTCTTAACATATGCATTGTAATTTAAAAAATCTTGGCAGGTATTATAAGTGTGTGTCCTACTCAACCTGACCTCTTCCTACTGATAAAAATTATTGATGATCTCTTAAGTGATGGTACTCCAGCAGTGGAATACTTTATATTCTTATAGAAATTATTTCATGGCCCTTAGAACTCTTGCCTCTTTGAATGCAACGTAGAGGTAAAGTTATTTTATGGCTTAGTGAAGTCAAATGGGTGACTGCAAAGCTGCTCCATGAAGTGCCGTGTGCGGCCACCATGGAAACATGTTATTATCAGTGCTCAGTCAGCACTGCTTCAGGGCAGTTAGCCTGGTTTAAGAAGCAAAAACAAATTTAACTGTTGAAATGTTTAGAGGAAATTCTGTATACCTGAAGGGGTAAAAAAGGCCAAAATAATTTTTAGCTTATAGGATTATATACTTCACTGTCAATAAATCTTAATGCTAGTTGCATTGATGCATTGTTTGGGAGAGCATTGCTGATAGAGAACTATAGCATTTGAGAGTATATTTGCTTCTGAAGCTGTATGTTCATCATTACTTTTGCCCAGGGATCTGCATACTCAGCCCATAGGCTAAATCTGGCTACCTCCTATTTTTGTAAAAAAATTTATATTTGAACATGGCCATAGCCATCCTTTTACATGTACTCTGTGGTTGCTTTGGTGTTATAGCAGCAAAGCTGAGTAACTGTGACAGAGACTGACTTTCAAAGCCTAAAATATTCACTCTGTGATCCTTTACAGAGAAAGTTTGTCAACCCTTGCTTTGTATCCTGTCCTAATCCTATGCAGAAGTGCTAAAGTAACAAACTTCCTTCAAAGGAGGGTGAAGACCATGAAGGTTCTTCAGTGTAATAGGATAATAGGAGTGGGACATTCGCGAAGACTCTTGAAAAAATGCCTATAATTTTAAATTTACTTAATTTGTAAACTAAAAGTCACTAAAATAATTTATTAGTTCCTGGGATAGTTTTCTTCCCCATATAAATTCTTTAAAAAAAGGTAACATTTGGAATACGTAACACAAATCAGACTTAACACAATTTAGTCTTCAGAGTTTTATCTGAGTGGGTTTTAAAGAAATTAACTTGCGAGCAGAAAGTATAATGGCATTTGAAATTTGTATTTATAAATACTTATAAATTAAAAAATTCGTATTCAGACAGAGGGACAAATTAGAAGAAATTCTGCGGGGGTTAACTCCAAGGAAAAATGATATTGGAGATGCAATGGTTTTCTGTCTTAATAATGCTGAAGCTGCTGAAGAAATAGTGGATTGCATTACCGAGTCATTGTCCATCTTAAAGACACCCCTCCCCAAAAAGGTATGGGAATACTTACTCCTAATGGAACATTCAGTTAAGTAAAGGAGAGGTAATAGTTGACTTCTATTTGAATTGAAATTGGTTTCCTTTTTGAATGAAGAAGTTGACTGAAGAAATCTTTCTCGTGGAGTTTCATTTTCCTTCTGCTTGGGAAACTTATCTTAGTTATTAACACACAAATTATCAACAGATTGAAATGTAAATGAGTTACAACTTCTATCCCTGCCCAAGTCATGGTTGTGGTGATACTGAATTTCTTAAAACCCTTCTCATTAGTTAGGATTATTAAATTATGGCTAAACATTGGCCTTATGCTGTTGATTCAAAAAATTTCAATATGGAAATACTTTCAGTAACGTTTTTTGCTGTTGGTTTTTATTTTTAATCCATTTTATGCTATCTTTTGGTATTCTAGATTGCCAGATTATATTTGGTTTCTGATGTTTTGTACAACTCTTCAGCCAAAGTTGCCAATGCTTCCTATTATAGAAAATTGTAAGTATAGTGATGTAAGTTGATATGCCTGAACTAAAATATTTAAGGGTAAGGAGCTCAGAAAAGAGGATAGTTTTGTTAATTAATACCCTCAATAATAAGAAATAATTTGAATTTCTTCAGTTTGTTTAATATTCTAAAAATTGGATTGTATTCATTGAAGTAAACCACTTTAAGGTAAATTATTATAATCTTTTGAAAGTTTTTCTATCAGTTTCTTGATTAACTATTAATAAAAGAACAAATAGGAAGAGTTAAAAAATCACTTTATTCCTATTGTGTATTTAGCCACTTGTGTAATAAATAAGCTGAAACACTAGAAATAGTGGCCAACAAAGGAAGAAAACAAAGGAGCATTAACTATTCATAGAATCAGTGTTCTCTGATCATCATTGTATTGGTTGTATTTCATTGTTAATGTTTTCCTAGGCAATAGGAAATTATGTTGCTCTATATTGATATATAACTCTTCCTCAGTTCCCCACAATTCCTTTTTGGTGTTTATTTTATGAATTAGGGAAGCTTTTCTTTAGGAACTGGCTCTGAAGGGAAATTTGGAGGTTTGGGCCCTAATCTTAGCTCTGCTATTCCTTCTTTTGCCTTGGACAGGTCACTTACCTTTTCTATTTCCTATTTTATAAAACAAAGAGGTTGGACTAGATGGCTCAAGGTATCCTAGATGTAAAAGTTCCTTGTTAATTAAGGGAACTAGTTCTTAAGGCTCTTCGTGCGATTTTGCAGAAGAAAAATTCAGAATAATAGGAGTTAAAGTTTTAGAGTTTAAACACCTAATTCTTATTTTTAAAGATTTACTTGATTAATTTATTTATAAAATTAAAAGTCCAGAGTGGTTTTCATTGGCTAGCATGTTGAAGTAGATAAGGATTTTTAAACACATTCTATTGTAAAAAACATATTATTTGAATTTCAGTTTTGAAACAAAGTTGTGTCAGATATTTTCAGACCTCAATGCTACCTATCGTACAATTCAAGGCCATTTACAGTCTGAAAACTTTAAGGTACGTTTATTGTTTGGGTATTTTTGCCCTAGTGTTTTAAATGGGAAGTAGGTGCCGGGAAGCACATTGGAGGGCTAAAAGAGTATGTTAAGTAAGTGTAAGACATAACTTAGATGTTTCAGAAATTATTGTTTTAAAATTTACTGCCATTTTACCTTCAGTGTCAAAAAAAGTCTGAAATTTTAAAATATGTCTAGTGTTTTGTTGGGTGTCTGTTTTAGTTTTAAGGGTTTTATTTAAACATTTTAAATATTGGTCTTTTCACAGAAAACACTCAGAAGATCACTTGTTTTGTAGTGGTATATATTATTTGGCTGGATTAGGAATATAGTTATTCATGTTGAAAGTATATTCAGTTGTTAATTTTTTATTAACTCTCAAGCTGTAGACCAATGTTAAGAAAAGCCAAACAGAATACCTTACTTATAGTTGAAAAAATAGATACACTTTCATGGGAAGAATACTCATTAAGGAAATTTTTAGCTTGGGAAGATGCCCAGTGACCCTACCATTTAGGGGATTCAGACAAACAACTCCATCAAAATTTTTTTTGACCTCAAATTTTGACCATAGGACAGAGATTATAGAAAAGTTTAAGGAGGGGACAGGGAGAAGTGTTAGCCAGAATCAAGAAGTACTTCATTGGACCATAAAGAAATTCAGATCAAAATGTGGGCTACCTTGATATCCAGCTTTCATAAGTTTCTAAGCTAGTGTTTCCCAGAATGTGGCCTCATGTGTACCACCAGTGGTATGGGACCTTGATCTTAGGTGACTGAGAGCAAACAGTTACTGTTTATTTTTTTATTACATTTATTCTTAGTTTATTTCCTCTTTTAATGGGGAGGTAATATTGATTTTTTAAAAAAATATTGTAATGATGAATAGATATTTCCCTTAAACTTTAAAAAGAATATTGGTTTAAAGGAAAATTTAGCAAATTGTGATGGTCATTATCATGAGATGACATTGGATAGTTATTGCCCTAAATGATAATTCATTGTCTTTTTCCTGTTAGCAACGGGTAATGACCTGCTTTAGAGCATGGGAAGATTGGGCAATTTATCCAGAACCATTTTTGATCAAACTACAAAATATTTTCTTAGGACTTGTAAATATTATTGAAGAAAAGGAGACAGAGGTAGGTATTCAGTGTATTTGTCCGATTATCTTAAAATTTATTTCTGGAATGCTGTGGAGGTATGATATGTTACAGATGTAACATTTCTTTGTGGAAAATGCCTACTGCTTACCACTAAACAGTGATTTTTGTTGCTGGGATTGCTGGAGCCCAGGACTTGAAATTATATGTAACAGGAATTCTCTGTTTTGTGTCCTTATTATGTGAAAATTGGTGACTTTTTTTATTTGATGACATGAAAGGATTTATAGTATATTGGTAGAACAAAACCAAGTAATAGAGTAATGTATATAGCATGATTTCGTTTTGTTAAACTAAAGATAGCTGTGTAAGTAAACATATACCTGAAAAGATGCACCACAGTGGTAGCAGATTGTATTCATCACCATTCTGTGTTTTTGTTTTTTTAACCTCCTCAATAGTTCCTAAATCCATCATCTTCATTTCTACCATCCTAATCCAGCTATCATATTTTCACTTTTACTGCTCCAACCACATGGTCCTTGTTTCAGTTTCTTAAATATGTTTTCTCCTACCATAGACCTTTGTACATACATGTTCTTTCCTCTTTCTGGAACATCTCTTCTTTATCTGAGACACTTCGGATCTCAGTTTGAGCATAAATTCATTGAGCCTTCTCAGACCTCTTTAGGTGGAACCTACTTATTACACATTCTAATAACACAGTGCACCTCTTTGTTATAGCAGTCATCGTGTATTGTTGTGATTATCTGATTGCCTGGCTCCTTCTCTGCCTCCCTGTCCCCCCCACACCCTAATTGTACTAAGCTCTATGACAGGAGGGACTAGGGCACCAAGGCTCATTTTTGCTCATCATTGTATCCTCAGTGCCTCACATGGTTACCTGGCATAATTAAGTACTTGGTAACTATTTGATAAATATTGCACAGATGAATGCATCTTTGTCAGCTGGATGATAAAAATATATTCTTATTATATCCTCACATTGTACCTGGGAACGTTGGTTGGTTTATACTGGATTGCAAGTTAATCTTTTAGCAATATGACTTTAGCAAGCAAAAGAAAATGTTACAGTAGTATGTGTTTTTATAGGATGTACCAGATGACCTTGATGGTGCCCCCATTGAGGAAGAGCTTGATGGTGCACCTCTAGAAGATGTGGATGGAATTCCTATTGATGCTACTCCCATTGATGACCTTGATGGAGTCCCTATAAAGAGCCTTGATGATGATCTTGATGGAGTGCCTTGTAAGTTCAAATTTCAAACTCATTAAATCTAGCTAATAAGTTTGATTCCAAGCCTCTTTAATTTCCACACATGCTGGTATGGAAAAAGGTTAATTTCTCAGTAAGGTTGTCAGTCATTAACTTTTTTCTGTCTTTTATTTCTGACTTTTCAGAATTGAACAACCCAGTAATACATTTGTGCCAAGAAAAAGGTTTCCTTTCTGGTCACATTTATTTGTTGGGACAGTCAGCCTCTTAAAATATTAGCAGGTTTTTCCTGTCTTGTTAGGAAACTATAGGCAAAATCTTGTGTTCAATTGTATGCATAATCCCAGGTGCTTGGTTTTATCAGTTCTATTTTTATTATTAGTTTTCCTAACTTATAGATTCAGTTTTCCTATTTGCCTGAAATCATTTTTGGAAATAGGAAGTATACATAATCTTTAGTACATTTGGATTATATGTTAAAATATTGAATAATATATGAATTCTGCAGTTTAAACAATAATTAGATAAAGGTACTAAAGTTTCTTTTACTTCCTCAGCTTCTCCATTTGCTTGCAATAACTACCTCTGTGTTCTGAGTATGTGTGTATGTGTGTGTATATATATATATATATATATATACACACACACACACATGCATATGTATAAATTATATTTATACTTATATTTAAAAATTGGACCTCAGGTGCAGAGAGTTGGATTAGTCATAATCCTCGTTCTTGACACTAGCATTATTAGTCCACGTGTGACCTTATTTAATTTTACTTTTTAATAATAAGTGAATACTCATGAGCTCCTTAAGTCATCCTCTAGTAGTCAGAATTAATGGCTCATCTTTCTTCAATAGTGGATGCGACTGAAGACTCAAAAAAGAATGAGCCTATATTTAAGGTTGCCCCATCAAAATGGGAAGCTGTAGATGAATCCGAATTGGAAGCACAGGGTAAGTAAAAATACAATAAATACAAAGCTTTAAAAACTTGAGTACTTAAAATTTTACCACATCATTGTTGTGTGTGTGTACATTTTCCTTTTGTATTTTATAACATGTTTCAACCTTAAGACCCAGTGTTGTCATATTTTATGTCTAGTGGCTAAGTTTTCATTGTGGTTGCTGTTTAAATTTTCTTAGATCCTTCAGTTTGGATGCTTCAAGAGTAATCAGAGAAATCACTAAAAACCTTTTAGGTTAAGCCATTTCAGTAGAAAATGTAGATGGGAAGCTGTACCTATTTGGAAATTTACTTAGAGGTCAGTTTCAGAAAAAACAAAGCTTTGTCTCTCTTATAATGCTTGACTTCTTAGATGCAGTTTAGACCTGCCTTTCATACTTGCTTGGACATGTATCCTAGCACTTATAATCTGTAATTGTTAATTTAGTATTTGTAGGTTCTAATGAAATAAATCTTACCATCTAGCATAGAAATAAGGATGACAACATTAGTTGTCACCTCATGAATTTGAATAAAATTATAGTGTAGGTGTGAGGAAAGAAATACATTTAGTACATAGAAATGGCTATTCAAAGAAAAGATAAATGTAGATAACTTCTGTAATATAAACTTTCAGTTCTAAAGCTGGGCTTCTACTGTGCTGCTGCAAAAATGCTGATTTACCTTATGGAATTACATCCTTTTTTTCCTTCCATTCAGCTGTAACAACTTCTAAATGGGAGTTATTTGACCAGCATGAAGAATCAGAAGAAGAAGAAAATCAAAAGTAAGAATCTAAGTTTCGAATATACTCAGTTTCTTATTGCATATACACTCCCTTTTTCATTAAGAGGTATGCTTGAAATAATAGTGAAGAGGAAAACTTAACTCTTAAAAAAACTTGTTTTAAGAGGATCATTTTTAGTTCTTCATTGTTTTTCCAGTGAATAAAGAGCTTTTGCTTTCTGGTTTTGACGCATCTGGTTTCACTTTGCTTTTGAGTTTGTTTTCCTATGCTAGGTTATACATTCTTACTTTGTAGTTACTAAACGGTCAACTGCATTTATTTTAAATCTTTGTCATCAAGTATTGTTTTGGCTCCACAAAAAGTGTTTGTTTTTTTTTTTTTTTTTTTTTCTAAAAGTGTTTTTTAAAATGTGAATGGGAAGGTTATGCTCCTTTTTGGGGGGAATTGTGCATTGCTAAGAAAAATAATGCATTATGACCGTTACGTTATTTAAATGTTAACGCCTCAGAAGAACTAAGAATAACTAAAAGAAAAAAACCATTTTACCTTTATTTTATGGAGAAATTATAGTTTCAGTTTTGCTCTTTGGTAATTACCCCCGGTTGATTTTGAGTTTAACACTGAATGTGATTATAGGAATTCCTGCTCCCAAATTCTCCTGGAAGTTTATGCTGGTAGTTTTTTTTTTTTTTTTTAAGATAGCACTTGACACCTTTAAAAATCATTGCAAAAAAAGTTAATTTTTTTTAATAGGGAAAGAGATGGCATCAAAGCAGAGGTTTCTGGTTTTTGGGTTTTTAAAAAAATCTTCTTTTATTGTTTTCATATGGAAGAGTGCACAAAAGGAAAAGTCCCTTTGTGTCCCAGCACAATTTGAGCATTTGTGTGGATTCAATAAGTGGGTGTTAGCATTTAGATTTAAGGCAATATGATTGATCAGCATTTGTGGAAACAGTTTGGTATGATGACGAAAACTTGGCAATGGTGATGTCTTTCCAGAAACAGTGTGATCAGAACAAGTCAGCAATGATTATGACATCATGTTTACAAAATATAGATGTGGTTCGCTGAAGGAAGTACCTCTCTGAGGCTGTTTAGGAGTACAGGAATTGGAAACAGTCCAGTTTGTTTTCATTTTTATGTCTGCAATCCCATCATTAGTAATATCTCTCACCATTGTAGAATCACTGCTTTTTAAAATGAGTATGTGTATTCATAAAATAATTATTTAAGGGAAAGGAAGGGTAGAAAAGCCATTGCAGAACCCAAATATTGTTCAAGCGGTTTTGTTTCTAAAGGTGCTAATTTTTTTGCATTGAATTTGATATTTATGTTAATGTTTGAAATGTGATGGTAATTGTACATTCATACAGTGAAGCATGGATCACTGAAAATATAATTTATGTTTTTGATTTTTCCTAGGAGCTCCAAATAAGTCATAATAACATGAAAATAACTTTTGGAAAGCAGGGAAAAAAACTTTTTCACATATTACTGCTTTCTGGTCCTTGAAATTTTCTTGCGCCTCACTGCTGCTCTCTAGTGGCTGAATCCAAAATGCCTTTTTACCAAGGAGCTGCTTTTTTTGGGCGGGGGCGGGTCGGGGTGCTGCATTGGGTCTTCGTTGCTGCGCACAGGCTTTCTCTAGTTGCAGTGAGTGGGGGTTACTCTTCGTTGCGGTGCGCGGGCTTCTCATTGTGGTGGCTTCTCTTGTGGAGCACGGGCTCTAGGCACGTGGGCTTCAGTAGCTGGCTTGAGGGCTCTAGAGCACAGGCTTGGTAGCTGTGGCTCCCGTGCTTAGTTGCTCCGCGGCATGTGGGATATTCCCGGACCAGGGCTTGAACCCGTGTCCCCTGCATTGGCAGGCGGATTCCCAACCACTGTGCCACCAGGGAAGCCCTGGAGCTGCTTTTTGACACTAGTAATTATTGTCTTTGCGGCAGAAGGGTGATTAAAAAATATATATAGCACTAAGTAATGCTTTGGAGAAAAGTTCCAATAGTAATTTAATTCGTTTGTAATGAATTCTGTATGGGTTTAGTCTTGAATTTCCAGTTCTTTACAAGAAGAGCAAGATGAGGCTGTGATGAGATCTGAACCTAGAACTGGTAACTAAGAGCTAAAGTCAAAGCCAATTAGAACAGATCACTCAGGCCTTACAAAATTTAAATAGCAGCTGTAAAGTATGTGTGTATTTTAAATTCTCAAATTGTAGTGTAGTTCATTTTAAAAGTCTTAAATAATATGATTAGTGTTTAGTGTCTAGCCACCTATATTCTTTCTCTGTATGTATAAAAACATGCATATCTATTTAAAGCATAAATTATGTAATATTGTACATACTATTCTGTGACCCATGTTTTTCACTCAAGTATCATGGGTTTTGTTATTCCATGTTAGTCCATATGTTTATCTGCTCTGTATTCATCTGTGGTTGAAAGCAAGCATTCAGATAAGTGTACAAGGAAGTTTATCAAGGAATATTTCAAATTGCAAAAAAATTTTTTTGAAAAAATTGTAAATAACAGGCTGGAATTGGTTAAGTAATCTCCATTGAATAGATAACACAGTTTCATTAGCTGTGTTGCATCTTTTTTGATTAACTCTTTCCAGAATAATCCTTCAGTAAATAATCTGTATTTACACACACACACACACACACACGCACACACACACACTTTAACCACTAAAAACATCTGAGACACTTGTAAAACTATTTTGCACCATAAAACAAGAAATTCTCATTCTTATAAAAAATTAGCTAAGAACTGCATTTAGGAAGTTTCTGACAAATTAATGAGAAATATTAAGTAAAAGTTTATTTCTGAAAAGAATATGTTTTTTAATCGTTGGTTTTGACTTTTTCCTCTTTTTTTCATCACCTGAGTATTGTATTGAGTTGTGCCTATATGTGCTACTAATGATTTGTGGGGCTCTGAGAGTATAAAGTGTGAAAAGTATTTTATTAGTATTCTAGAAAGGATCTTTAGATGAGAAGTTAAAAAGCTAGTACTCTGTTTTTATCTACCTTGCTTAAATTTTTCTCATTCAGTGTGTGACTCTAAAATAATTAAAATTTTATTTGGAAAGGATTTGGTTATAATTGTTTTTATATTATTATGAATAGTTTTAAATATATACTAAAAGAGCTCCTCTTATTCATGGTAGAGGGTTAGTACTCAAATACCAATATATAAGGGCTTATCAGGTTCAAATATTAAGGGAAAATGGCATATATTCTAGACTGTGCCAGTAATGTTCATATCACAGTATTGTTTATGAGGAATTTTGTTTGTATATACATAAACATTTTGAGTTTGTACATGGAAGACTTGTTTTGCCCAGATCCAACATTTACACTCAAAAGGCCCAGTCCCAGAGCATACAACTTTTTTTTTTTTAAGTCCCATCATTCTTTGTGCTTCAGGAACATTGAAGAACATTTGTTAATCCTATCCTGGCAATGATGAGCAGCTTGTCATAGTTGCTCCCCTGTCTGTTTCTACTCGATTGCTTGTGGAAGGACAGGAGAATTTTTCTTTGTTGTATCCTTAGCTATGGTAGTCACTTAGTTTATCATTTTCTTTTTATCTGACATAGAACCAATACAACTTTCATAATCAACTATGACATGAATACTAATGTGTGCTAAAATTTAAAATTAATACACTGTTTTGTTCTTAGGGTTATGTGTTAATTAGATACGGTCTTTTACTTGCTGCAAAGAAACTCTGTGACTCAAACTTATGTATTCTCTAGCTTACAGGCTCTGCTGAAGGAAGGGTAAACATTTGGCTTTTTAAACATTAACCATCATGAAATCACTCTGAACTACGAAGTATGCAGAAATCACTGATTGATTAGTCATTTCATTTAACTGTTGCAAGGAAAGTTTGTGGCAGAATGAAAACCACAGAAATAACATTAACATAAGCAGAATTTTTAGAAGTGTGATTATGTTGAAGCTCAGATTTTTTCTATGGAGGAAACATAAGAGTTTTATAAAATTGTTATTTGATCAGATATTTAGTAAAAAATGTTTTAGTGATGAATTGTCCTCTTAGGTTTTGTTAACATTATTTAAGCTCTAAGGCAGTGAAAGATCAAAAAGCTGTAATGTAAAATGTAATTTTTTTCCTTGCTGTCGTGACATACAACGTATTCTGCTTATTTATTTCCAAAGTCAAGAAGAAGAAAGTGAAGATGAAGAAGATACTCAAAGTTCCAAATCTGAAGAACATCATTTGTACTCTAATCCAATCAAAGAAGAAATGACTGAGTCCAAGTTCTCTAAGTACTCTGAAATGAGTGAGGAAAAACGAGCTAAACTCCGCGAAATTGAGGTTAGTATGGCATTGAAGTTTAAACTGCACTACACTGGCCTTCTTTCACTTTTCCCACCAAACTGTGCTTCCTCTTAGCATCATACCTTGGTCCATACTGTTCCCTCTCTGCCTGGAAACCTTCATACCAGCTGTCTTCCTTCAGGCCTCTTAGTTCAAGCATCTCTTCTTTCTGTTACGATTTTACATGTGTTGTGGTTTGTGTATTTTTTTTTTTTTCTTGCTTGCTTGTTTAGTGTGTTCCCCACTAGGCTGTGATTTCTGCAAGAGTAAGGGACCATGTCTGTTGTCTGTTCATCATCATATCTCCAGTGCCTGGCACATAGGAGATCCTCTGCAGATATTGATGTAATGAATAGATTATATCTCACATTATGAAATCCATCACATGTTGAGCATAAATAGTATGTAACAAAAAAAGTGAGATGTTTTCTGACACGATCAAGTTATGTATACATGGTACTGTAGTAGGCTCATTTTCACTGTCTGCATGATTAATGGGGAGAGAGTAGATGTTGATTGGGGCTTAACAATAAGAAGGGGAATAACTTATGCGGGAATCCAAACTCTCAAGACTTCTCTCTCTCCATTCCCTTTTCTATTATAGTGCCTTTTTAAAATTACCAAAGGTATTCAGACACGTCAGTGAGGGGAGGGTTGTATAATGGGAGCCTTCCTTATTTCTTGCCCCAAGGTGGTGGAACATTACCAGTAAATATTAGCAGTCAAGTAGCAGTCCAGAATCTCAAAAGTGTACGTGAGGGTGAATTTTAATACTTTGTCCGTTCATTTAACAGTATTTTATATGCCTACTGGTTGTCAGTGCTTTTCCTCTTACTAACTTATAATACCTACCACCTTAATTTCCACTTCTCCACTTACTCACTGCTGGGCCGGTACAAGTTCTTGCCCACCTCTTTCTCGATATCACCAAGCCAAAAAGTTAATAGAGAAAACGTTTTGTTTCAACCTTACACAGAATCAGTGTGATGTCAATTTTAAGTAGAGAGGAGGGATTTTCAGAGTTAGTAAGTTGATTCATTTTTCCTGAGGTATATTCATATACTTTCTTTATAAAATTGTAGGGGAATAAGATGTTGTGTTATCAGTGAATGTGCTCACCCGTGGACCTTTTTCAAGCTGCACATGGCCCTTAACTCTCAGAACTTCTCCCAGTCTTACTGAACTCTGCCTTACTGACCTGATGGATCTATTGGAGTAGAAACAAAGATTGAGTTCAATAAAAAATGTATTTTCTTGATAATTGAATTACCCTCTTATAAATGCCAAAACAGACTGTTTCTAAATGTTCTGTTTTCTTATTGACTTGAAAGAAAACCATGTGATACAACTTTTGTTAATTTGGATGGTTCTACACTGTATATGTATATACTGATTTGTGCTATACATGCATACACAGAGGTGCACATAGCAACACACTATATATATATACATTTCCCTACTTTATATGTTCTTTGAGAATCTGGCCTCTCTCTTTGTTAGATACTCAGCGGTGGTTCATCCTACTCTCAATAGTGGCTACCCTGTCGCAATTTACTTACCCTTTTGGGATTTGGACGTGAGCCAAATCCTGATTTTAAAATGTAGATCTTGGGTTTGTTATAGAATTATCTATTCTTCTCCCTTATTTACTCTGAGATTTAGTCGTGTGGAGTAAAGGTCCACAACTGGTGGCAAATATGAACTAGAACTCAGGGCTCATGAGCTTTATTCATGTGCGCTCTCTTCTCTGCCCCTAAATTCAAATGTCAGTTTCTGAATTTAGAATTCAGTGAGTACCTTTTTATTGGAGAACCCTTAAATAAAGAATTAAGTTCTAATTAGTTTTATTATATACTATAGTATATATTAGTATGTATAATGTATATTTATAGTGTAGTTTTTCTTTCTAAAGCTCTTTTCTTCCCCACATGTGTCGTAATAAAAGATGTCTATAGCTGAATCTTTTTTTACCATGGGATTAATAGAAACCAAAGGATTTGTGTTATAAAATATTGACATTCTCTGCAAAGCACTTAGAAAACACGCAGCCATAAATTACAGTATTTACTGGAAGCAAGTTCTTAATCTTTCAGATTCTGCTTAGAGCAGTGCCTAGGCTGGCATTTTCTTTTCTCATTCTGCTGTTGTCTCCATTTCTATCAGTAAGGGTTGGAGGAGTGGAACACTAGGTGGGGAGCCAGGTGAAGGGTCTTCTTTGTTGTTGAAGTAGAAAGATCCCTTTTCTGCCCTCATCCCTGAGGAAAGAGTGAATAGTTGAGGGGAAAGGTGATATACTTGGCACTGTCCCAAGGCAGCCAGGGGATAGATGGCTAACAAGCCATTCCATGGGCTACTGTCTTTTGAGTTGGGACCCTTTGTGACCTGTTTTCTGGGCGCCCTGGACTTGTGCTTGTGCCTGAGTTAGGCCACATCAGCAGGAACTGTAGCTAGGGATTTTATAATGATCTTCAAAAGGTGCTCTAGGAATGCCTTTCTTTCACCAAAGTAGCATTCAGGTCTGTTGTTTGACTCTTGGATGCTTACCTCTTAAACTGATTTACCACAAATTAGAACCGTCATTTTGTCAAGTCATCTCGTGTGGCTGTGCAGAGAGCACGTGGAACCAATGTCTGATTACTTGAATTCTGCATAGTTGGGCTTGTCTGACAAGTGGCCTTCCGATGAGGGGAGTTACACATTGATGTTATATTTGACTGAGTCCTTAATCAGTTACTGTGTTTTTTATGTTTTATGTTGCTATACTTATGCTTTTCGTTTTATACACTTGTTTCAGAGAAGAGAGTTTTTTTTTAAAGGAGCAAAGCACTCCTTGAGAAGCTATAGTGATAAAAGATTTATTTTAAATATGTGTTATTTCACAGCTCAAAGTTATGAAGTTTCAAGATGAATTGGAATCTGGAAAAAGACCTAAAAACCAGGCCAGAGCTTCAGGAACAAGTAGAACACTACAGAGATAAACTTCTTCAACGAGTAAGGAATAAGTATATGCAGTAATATGCATTTCCAGAGTTATTTGTTTGACTGCCTACAATATTGATATATTGGCATATTTAAGGAAAAGAATACTTCAACATTATATCCTTTGTCTACATGCTGAATATTGGTAGCTAATTCGGAACATTTGAAACTTGACGTTTTACAGTTATTTCAGCGTGGAAAGCAGTCTAGGGCAACAGCACACTGTTTTATTCCTGATACTACCTGTGGAGCATGAAATCTGCTAAGAACATGCTTTCAGAACTATAGAAAGAGTCACATTTGTGACAGTGAGACACCAAGAACCCTGAGAAGTAGCACAGAGTCAGAGATGGTGTTAGGGTTTGGGAATTTCATTTAGGACTCCTTTTCCATTGTGTCCAAGGAGGGACAGCAAGTGGTAGAATATCTCATCTGTGAATTCTAAGCTTTTGAGGGACCTCGTATTCTTTTTTGCGTACATGGGCCTCTCACTTTTGTGGCCTCTCCCGTTGTGGAGCACAGGCTCTGGACGCACAGGCTCAGCGGCCATGGCTCACGGGCCCAGCCGCTCCGTGGCATGTGGGATCTTCCCGGACCAAGGTCCGAACCCGTGTCCCCTGCATCGACAGGCAGACTCTCAACCACTGCGCCACCAGGGAAGCCCAAGGGACCTCGTATTCTTATACATAAAAAAGTGTGTAGGGATATACAGAGAATTTTAGAACAAGGAGGCTTACATGGTAATTGTTGAAAGAACCTAGGAATTTTATCGGGACTGCTATTAATTTTTACCTGTATCTTGACTGTCATTACAAATAAAAGATTATAGAGAGAAATAGAAACAACTAGAAGGGAGCTTAAAATCATACAAACCTATTAATGGTGACGGGAGCACAACAGTGTGGTAAAGCAGCTTGTTGCTGTACAACACTGGACTCCTGGTGCCACTGTCTGCTGTGCACTCCCAGGCACGTCACTGAAACCTGCTTTTACTCTGTAAAACTGGGTTGATAAGTCCCAAATTTGCAGGATTGTGAATTAGATAATAGCTATATTAACTCTTTACTATTGAATTAAAATGTTTAAAATACCTTGAGTGTTTTAACTGTAGTCTGATTCCTATGAAAGTGTCAATCAGGAAAATGTATCCTACAGGTCACCAGAGGAAGTCAGTCTCCTCAGCATCACTTTTTAAATTTGTGCTCAGCATGTTGTATTTGGAAAAAAGATAAATGAGTTTTTTTGTTTTTTTTTTTTAAAAGATGTTATGTGTCTGAACCCCACGAGTCCCTTTGGAGATAGTGGTAAATGTTTGATCTGCGTGGAAGACTACACCTTGAGATGCCCACTGGGTCTAATGTAGTAATACATGTATTACCATTTTAGTCTCCTTGCATTCCATCGTTGTAATTGGAGGGAGGAATGTACTTTTTGAAGGTACATACTAGGGGTCAGCAGACTATGGCCATCCCCTCATTTTTGTAAATAAACTTATTAAAACACAGCCATACCCCCTTCACTTATTATCTGTGTATTATCTACTGTGGCGACTAAAGCAGTAGAGTAGACCGGTTGTGGCCCGCAAAGAAAATATTCACCACCTGGCCCTTATGGAAAACATGTGCCAGCATCTGATGTAGGCTTTTTATCAGATATCAGTTAGCTTTCTTGATGCATACAAATCATAGAGAAATTTAATTCCTGTTAGTGGAAAGCTAAGTTGGCTTTGTGGGTTCATTGTCTATAGCCACTCCTTTAATTATCAATAGAAATCATAATTTCAAGTGAGAAGTGGCAGTTGTAGCAGTTGGGGATAAGCAAATAAGTTATTTTTTGGTTTATATAATTATATAGTCATGTAGTCAGTTTGTACTTTTATAAATTAGGATTTAACATTTCCAATATGATTGGTACTTGTTTCTCAATAGTATTAGTATTGAGTATTAATAGTATTTTAATAGTATTTTCTGATAGTATAGTATTTTCTGATGCACGAGTATTGTGAATAGCTCTTTCTCCTTTTCAGCATATTACTTTGTAAGGGCTTTTCTTTGATTAAATCAACTTGCTGTACCGTTAGAATCACTATTGACAATTTTATTGCAGTCTGAGTTGGAAAGGTTCTGTTAGCTTTTTCCAGTTGTTTTTTCAAATGGAGGGACAGCACTCTAGGTAGTAGCTGAGAGAGCCCTGGCTCTGGAGCTTTGACTCAAATCCTGACTTCACCATCCTGTATGACCGCAGGCATGGTACTTAGCCTTTCTGAGTCTCATTTTTCATCTCTAGAATGAGGATAATGCTATTCCTAGGCATGTTTCGAGGAATTACATGAAATGGTATATGGAAAATTGTTTATTAATTGCTTGGCCTGTGGTAGGCACTCAGAAAATGTTTAGCTGCTGTCACTGGCATCACTATTATTATTCAGTATAAGTAGAAGAGTAGAAGAAATGACTGGTTTTCTGGAAGAGTAGGTATTTAAAAAAAATAGTTATACCTTCAGTAGTAATTTAAAAAATAGTTAACTAGAATAGAGGCAATATTGTTTCATAAATGAGATTAACCAGGTTGGTGTTTTTAATGGCTAAATACTTTCTCTTTAAAAAAAAAAAAAAAACAGGAGAAAGAGAAAGAATTAGAAAGAGAACGAGAAAGAGATAAGAAGGATAAAGAAAAATTGGAATCTCGATCCAAAGACAAGAAGGAAAAGGATGAGTGTACTCCAACAAGGAAAGAAAGGTATAACATTTCTCATTTAATGCCTATACTGGTTTCAGGATTTGGAATCATGTTTCATTTTGTAATATTTTCATCACTGGTGCCAACAAACTGGAAAAGTATTTTTGTGTATGTGGTAAACATGTTTGGCCTCTGCCTGCAGGAGGCAGAATTAGCTGAGAGATGGGGCAGTCAGTTGGCACTTGGCTTAGTTATCTGGGACATCATCCCTTTACATGGTTCGTATGGTACCTTAGCCTTAGTTCGGTGCAAGAATTCAGTTACCGTATTAGGTATCAAACCTAAGGCTTAAATAACTAAACAACTTGCTAGATCTTACCTGTTGCCTCCAATATAAGCTTTTCTTCTGTGCTGAGGCTGATATCTGTAAACTTGAGTCTCCTGGTCCTGTTTGTAAAGGGAGTTTGTGTATATAGGCCATAGGGACTTGGTCCTCACTTTAAGGCTTTATTCTAATCAAAATCATTTCTCGTTTAGTTTTTATTCCTTACTTGCACAGTTCCTAAATCTCTGATTAGTAGAGAAAATTACTTCAGTTAAACAGAATTGAGGTTTTCCTAATAAAAAACCAAACAAATGCCAAGAGAAAAAAATTTGGCTCAGTCACCCTACATATAGTTACAAATAACAGTTATACTAATTGGTTAAGTAGTAAATCTATCACTTTTTTGTTTTTTATTATTATCTTGATATAATTTCAGATTTATAGAAAAGTTGCAAGAGTAGTATAAAGAATTTCCCAGATATCCTTCCACCCATATTTCCCCCAATGTTAAAATATTTCCCCTTTTGCTTTATTTTCTTCTTCCTCTTCCTTCCCCCCTTGTCCCCAATCATTTAAGAGTAGGTGCCTACATGATGCCCCGTTTTCATACTTAACTACAGTAAAAGTTTCAAGATCAAACAACGACAAAAAGTTTCAAGAGCAGGAAATTAACATTTTAAAAACACGATTGTCTAATCAGAGACCTTTATGAAATTTGGTCCATTGTTCCAATAATCTTTCTTAGAGCAGGAGAAAATCTAATTTAGTTGAATTCAGTTTTTGTCTAGATCAACCTATCTTTAAGACTTATTTGTTCTTAGTATAAAAGGCTTTGGATGTTGTTGGAAAATAACATTAATAAGGTTAGTGAAAATAAAGATAGTGTAAGCTGGTAGGAATTAAAAGCTAATTTAGTAGAAGGAAAATGAATACCTGATCCTTTGCTCACTTATGGAATGTTTTGGGGGCTTTGTTCCATAGGAAAAGGCGACACAGTACATCCCCTAGCCCATCTCGCAGTAGCAGTGGTAGACGAGTGAAATCCCCATCACCAAAATCGGAGCGATCAGAGCGTTCAGAAAGATCTCATAAAGAGAGCTCACGGTCCAGGTCATCTCACAAAGATTCTCCTAGAGATGTTAGCAAAAAGGCCAAAAGGTAAACGCAAGTCATTTTTTTGGTAATATTTGAAATGCCAGTTTCCTTGTCATTCCACCAGCTTTTGAAAATAATTTGGTTGGCAGCCATTTTTTAAAGGATCTTAGAAAACCAAACAGATATACTTTCATTTTAGAATCTTCCTTCCCATCTCACCACCCCAGCCTTGTCATGACTAAAGCAGAAGAAAGCTTCCAACAAGGAAAGACCAGCCAAGAATTTTAAACATCAGTTTCCTGTGGAGTAGGGATAGCTGCTTTCCTTTCCTTTCTGTTCTTTAGCTTCTATAGAATATTCTTTGATTTTTGTCAAGGCTGAAAGAAAAATACATTCTCCCTCCCCACCCAACAGTAATCTTATTAGCAAGTTCTTGGGTAGAGACTTATGGACATAGATACCATTTCTTCAGTGTTTAATTTAGTGTTATATACCTTTCTCCTCCTAGTTCCAGAAAGGTGGTTCAGAAATGTTTTATTTATCTAGTGTTTTATAGAAGAATTTTTCTGAGAGCTAAAACTGCTTTTTATCCTAAAACGTTTTTATTGTAACCATTTTTAGTAAAATATTTATACAACAGATGAGTCTCTTTTTCTAAATGGTGCTTGTGCATATATTTATATACATGTTCATGAAAATTATATATATGTATATATAATTATTTGTTTTGGTAATTTTCATGAATAGCACTTACAGAGTTATGCTGTCTTAAATGATTTCCTCAAATGATATTGCAGTAGTTGGTTCTTTTCCCTTCAAGAAGATAGGCTGCAAAGCTGCTGCGTTTAAAAGTTTGTGAATGATCTTGGATGCCATTTGAAGTTTGGCTTATAATAATCTGGGAGCTTGTTAAAACGCAAATTCCCAGTCCCTGCCTCTTGAGATTTTGATTCAGTAGAGCAGTAGTAAGGCTCAGGAGTCTGTCTTTCTAAGCATGCATACCACCAATGATCACTGATGCAGCGCCTAGGAAGTACAAAATCTGTGTGTGTGTGTGCACACGGTAGGCAAAGCATAAACTTGGAAAGTTTTACATCCTTTTTTATTTCAGTGACTTTCATTGTGCTCTCTTAAAGATCACTTTAGATAATTTAAGCATAGTCAGTTTTGATCACATGAGTACTTTGGTTAAATTGTTTTGTTTGTTTCCTCAGATCTCCATCTGGTTCAAGGACACCTAAAAGGTCTAGGCGATCACGGTCTAGATCCCTAAAAAATCAGGGAAGAAATCCAGATCCCAGTCCCGATCTCCACACAGGTCTCATAAAAAGTCAAAGAAAAACAAACACTGACATAAATTTTTAAGATGCTGTCACTTATTGGAAATGCGATTTTGTTTTTGTGCCTGAACAGTCTGTTTTTTAAAAAAAACAAAAAAAACAAAAAATCTAATGAAAGAGCATTCCTGGGTTTTTCTTTGTTTGTGAATGCATGTGTAAACTCATAAGTAACTGCATCTGTAGACCTGTCGTTGTTTTTATATTGTATAAATTACTTTCATTGTGGCTGTTTCTCAAGATGAGATTTTTATTGTGCTAATGAACTTCATCAAAAATGTGTATAATGGATCTGCTGGCAGTAGTAATATTTTGTTTTAGGATGTTGTGACTTAGCAAAAAAATAATACAGATGTCTTCCCCCCTTTTTGTAGCTTTGACAATTTGAATTAGATTTCAAATAAAATCTGAACAGAAAACTATAAACGTCGTTTTTTTGCCCTATCGATGACATCAAGTCCTTAAAGTCCTACTTAAGTGAGTTTAGCACTTCTGCTGTGTTTCTTATACCTAATGCACTTTACAAGCTCCATTGGTCAGGTAGCTAAAGTTTTATATTTACTAAGATGACTGTCAAAATTTAGGGACCTGAGACTCACATTTGGTAGGTTTGCCAACCAGTTTCTTTGGTAAGGTTCCCTTAAGTAATACTAGTACCCAGAGATCAAAAGACTAGGCAAATGTGGTGTAGTCTTTTGTTAATGCAATGCCTGGTTAGAATATTTTTTTCTTTTTTCAGAGAAGCAATATGGTTTCAATACACTTAACCCGTGTCCTGAGCAACTACTTATTTTCAGGGAAAAATTAAATTTCCATCTTTCGATTTCATCTTCTCTCATTAGAAAAGTTTACTTAAAAGTTTTCTAATAATAGTTGGCCATAGAATTTTTTTTTGAAGGTTACCCTTTTACAGCCCTCTGTAGGCTGTCTTTCAAACACTGGTATCAGAATATTTCTACAAGGTTCAGTGTAAAGCACCTTTGTTGGGTTTTTTTTTTTAAAGAATTTAGTTTTAGGTTTAGCTTTAAGTAAAATTTAAAAATAAAATAATTTTCAGGAAACTTAACATCCAGTGGTTTGTAAATTAAAGGTGCAAAAAGTTGATTTAAACCATTTGCAGAGTTGAAATCTGTAATACAGTGGTAATAAATTGCAGTATGAGGAAGAAATAAGAAAACTTGTGTAATGTTGAATATAATATTGCTATAATGTAATAAAGGGTTATGTAGACTTGAACTGACACTACTACTATTTGTGAATCTTGCTTTCAGTTTTTCATTTAGGCACTTTATACAATGGTTTGATGTTTTTTTCCCCCTCTTAATAGAGTAGAAAACTGTTCTAATAATGGATTGTTCTGAGTTAGCTTGTTTTTTAAAAATACCTTTTCAAGTTGTTTTACTTAGTCTTGCCTAGTCACAAAATAAAAAAGCTGTACTCATGATTTGAGGAGTAGGAATATCAGCTGAGCAGTGAGGCATGTTATTGCCAAACTGGGCAGACCTACAATAGCTGTAGAAATGAGCCAATCAGATTATTTTACTTAGTGGTTCTTATCAACATTCAATATTGCTTGAAAGTTATTCCTTTATCATTCACTCTTTTGTTTGTCCGTATTGTTAGGGTGTTAATTACTAAATGTTGCTCAGAATAATTAAACATGAACATTTGGTGCTGGTTTTTAAAAACCTACAAATATAGCCATTTTTAAAGAGCATATTTTTCTCCCCTGTTCATTGCCTGGGAGAATGGAATTTTATATAATTACCTTTCTTTGCAGAAATAGCAATGTTGAGTTGCTGGTGATTGCGGGCACTCTGTCATTCATTGGTATCTAGTATAGGCTTAGAAATGATAAGTCAGGAAATGATTTTGCCAGTCAAGTTGCAAGGAGTACTTCTTTTTCTCTCTTTAAAAAAATATCCTGGAGAAGCAGGAGTGTGTAGAAATTGTTAGGTCAGTTTCGGGTGCTTATATTTAGTATTTTTTCTACTGCAGTGGGACATAGCAGTTCTTTTAACCTGCATCCAGATATAACGAACATCGTTTATCTATCTTAGAGTGGGTGAGACTGGCTTCCTTTTGCGTGATGGGTGGGGATTGTGTAGGCTTGGTAGAATATGTATTCTGTGAAGTTTGCTAATGTTCGTATTAGATTGTATTGGATTTTTTTCCCCTGGAATTGCAAATGGTATTGTTAGATAGGTTATTTCCAACTTAATGAGAAAATATCCAGAGTAAGTGTGTTTAATTCTCCATGGATTCTGTGAAAGCTTAACGGTCAGAAATTGGTGAATTGTAAGGGAGGAGATATTCTCTACCATATTTTTATAATAGCATGTTATTCCTGTTTCCTGTCTAAAGAACACTTAATTAGATAGCAAAACTTCTACAGGTTGACTAAAATGTTTGTAGGTGTGGCCATCCAGTTATAGGAAATACCCTGTTTCAGCTCTGTGATAGACAGTTATCCTCCACCACAGCTACATGTAGGAGGAAATCCTCTGTTGGCTACTCTTTTTATAAAGGGCGTGGCTTAAACCCTTCACTCTCTAACATGCACAGGGATTCCTTACCAGGTTAATACCACTTAATCTCTCATTCTTTGGCAGGTGAGAGAAAGTAAATCATGTTTGTGAATCTTTTCTTTGACTTTGTATTTCCTTATTACTGTTAATAAGCTTATGGGCACTTCTGGACTGCAACATGTTGAGAAGTTAGAGACTAAAGAACTAAAACAAAAAGCCCTGACCCAAAAGATCACTTTTATTTGGCTCAGAGTGTTCTTGGCATTTCTGCTAAAGTTTGCAGAAAGTACTATACACTGACCTAGTTTTTCTTTATTGCAGACCATTCCTGAGGCTTTTATCCCAATTAAAGGATCTTAGAGGGAGGAAATACTTGCTTATGACTTTCGCATTTTTCCCCACAAACTTTAATATTCTTGAGCACTTGAAAATATTTTAAAGAAATTCTAATCGTGAGCTAATATAGTTTATTAGAAATATTCTGCTCATATTTGCCTCCATTGTGGTATAAGTTCTGAAAAAATTACATGGACATGATAATAGTATATGATTATTAAAAATGAGATGATATAAGTATTGTCCAAGTGACTCAACCTGTTCTGATGACCACAACAGTGTGATTTCTTTAGCAGAGAAAGTTGTTTTTAAAAATAAATAGTACCACTTTTCTAAGAAAATAAGAGCTTCTTTTTGCTTTGTTGTTTTCCTCTTCTATTACATATTAATGAAAAAGCTACAGAAAATTCAGTGCAGGTACTAATGAAGACACTAGTGTAAGTTTAAAGGAACATATGACTGTAAAAACTCATGAAGTGCTTGGTTCTTCATATTCCACATGCATGTTTTAGAATAGATTTTAGGGAGTATTTAATTCATTTTCCTTTTGGCATTTTTCTTTATTTTGTTATCAACTTCCCAGGACTTAGATGATACACAAATACAGATCCCAGGGGATGTGTTGTGATGCTGGACTAAAAGGTGGGAATGCGCTGCTGTCCAGAGTGAGCCATGTTCCAGTGTTGAAAATTCAATGCCTCAGTGTTTATTCAGTACCACCTCATGGAGCGTCAGTGTACACGGATTATATGTATAATTGGTTATTTATATAGTTTTGTAGATCTGTAGATAAACGCCCTCGTTCATTTTTATATGTAATTGTGCTTGGAGTATTTTTGTGTTTTATTCTTTGACTTCAACAGGGTCTTGTACGTTATATCTTTGGTGATTTGAAATATCAGGAAAGACAAGTTTTCAGAAATGAGAATAATACAGTTGAAATTAACTTAGCTGAAATATTCTATAGCAAGACAATTTCTTTTGGGTGAACTGATTCCATAATTAATTACTCTTGATGTAAGGATTCAGTTTATTGTGGAGTTGCTTTCCAGACTGTCACTTTATAGTTTTTCTACATAAAGATTATATAGTTGCAAACAAAGGTTGTGGAATTTCCTTTTTGTTGTTGTTTTTTGACTTTTAATTACTTTAATAAAATACGTTGTTTTCATAGCAAACTTTAGACTGTTCATGTAATTTTCTCCATACAGTTTTTCTAATGTAAGCCCAGCAAACCATATCTAGTTTTCAGCAGCGTTATCCCAAGTGAAATAAGTGATGTGTCATATTTATCAGTTATAGCTAAAATGTTACTACATTTTACATGTTTAAACCATAATAAAATATTGTCATGATAGATGATTTTTTTTTTTTTTTTTTTTTTGTGGTACGCGGGCCTCTCACTGTTGTGGCCTCTCCCGTTGCGGAGCACAGGCTCTGGACGCGCAGGCTCAGCGGCCATGGCTCATGGGTTTAGCCGCTCCGCGGCATGTGGGATCTTCCCGGACGGGGGCACGAACCCGTGTCCCCTGCATCGGCAGGCGGACTCTTAACCACTGCGCCACCAGGGAAGCCCTAGATGATTTTTTTGATAAGGAAATTTTAGTTCCTTATTGGTTCCACTTTTTAAAGAGAGTTTGTTCTGTTTTATGGAGGCAATTTTCAAACATATATGAAAGTAGAATAATAGGATGAGCATTCCTAGTACCCATCGGTCTGCAAATACCAAGTTATTAGTCTCTAAATGTCTCTGTTTTCTTTTTTAAAACATAACCGCAGTATCATTATCACATTAAAAATAATTTATTGGTTCCTTTAAAATCTTTTAAGTTGTGGTAAAATACTCATAACAAAATTTACCATCCTAACCATTTTTGGGTGTACAGTTTAGTCGTGTGAAGTATGTTCACATTGTTATGCAACCTGTCTCCAGAACTTTTCATGGTACAAAACTGAAACTGTGTACCTATTAAACATTACTCCCCCATCCCCACACCTGGCAATCACCATTTTTTACTTTCTGTGAGTTTGACTACTTCAGATACTGCATGCAAGTAAGTGGAATCATACAGAACTTGTCTTTTTGTGACTAGCATATTTCACTTAGCATAATGTCCCTTCAGGTTCATCCATGTGGTAGCATGTGCATTGGTTCTTTTTTAAAGCCTACTTTTTCTTTTAAAATTTCTATATTTTCTCATAGAATTTGAAAATTTTTTTCTGCAAATGGCACATTAGCATTTTCTATTTTGAGTAAAAACTTAAAAAAGAAAACAGAGTAATACCAAGTATATATGCCAACCACTGACTTTTTTTTTATCACTTTTGTGCTGTGTTCTCTTTAAATGATCATGTATGATATGATTTCACATCAACATATCATAGCATGGGGTGCAAAATACACTTTCAAAGCATATGTGATTTTGAAATTGTAGTGTATTAATATAAATGACCATACTCAAATGCTTTTTTAGCTTATTTATTGCCTGATGAAAAGGAAACTAAAATTCTGGCATTTAGTATACTCAGTGGTTAGATTAGACACTCATTTTGCCACAAAGGAAAAAAAAACTTTTGTTTTAATTTTTTTAGTTATTTTTTCCTATTAGAAAACACAGAGCATGAAACTGTTTAGAATAAAGAATTTACTTTTTGATTTTTTTTTTCTGCGGTACTGGAAAAATTTCCAGTATTTCTCACTGGAAAATAGTATAAAATAGGATGAAGCACTCACTGGATTCTTTGACCAAGTTCAAAGTTAAAGAAAAGCTATACCAGTTACCAGAGCTGAGCAACAGTATGCGATATTCACAGAACATGTGGCAACAGTATGCAATATTCACAGAACATGTGGACAGAGAACAGCATGAGGGAAGACCAAAAAGAGGGTTAGTGTTGTGAGGGTAATTGAACTCCTGTGTTTTGTGTATATTTGCAAGTTACGACTTGTATTTTCAGATTATGCAGAAATAAGAAATGTACCCTAAAACTACTTTTAGAAAGGAGAGCTGAAAGTATATAGAATTTGAAAAGGAAATTACACTTTAAATTCTACTCAGAAATAATGGCTTTGTAGTAAAATACCTTTCAGGACATTTGTAATGACCTTTGGAGTTCTCAACAGCTGCACCAACATGAATCTAGAAGAGCAAAACTTTGCTTAAAAACACTATTTCGTTCTCTATATAGCTGAAACATTGAAATCGAAACGAGTAAGTACCTCACTATCCATTGGCTACCTTAAGCAGCTTAAATAGTCCTGTTACATGAAGTGCTATTAGATGATTTTTCTTTCAGCATATTTTGTTTCTTTGCTGCAATAGCTATTGGGTGTGAGCAGTTTGTTAAACAGCATTTAGGAAGATGCTTTTCAGATGGTTTTTAGCCATTCTAAAGTTTTTTGTTTTTTTTGTTTTTTGTTTTTTTTTTTCTGCGGTACGCGGGCCTCTCACTGCTGTGGCCTGTCCCGTTGCGGAGCACAGTCTCTGGATGCGCAGGCTCAGCGGCCATGGCTCATGGACCCAGCCACTCCACGGCATGTGGGATCTTCCCGGACCGGGGCGTGAACCCGTGTCCCCTGCATCGGCAGGCGGACTCTCAACCACTGCGCCACCAGGGAAGCCCCCATGCGAAAGTTTTAATAAAGGATGTGTCAAACTCTTCACTCACTTCTGGGAAAGTTAGCTGTCTGGGCCTAATACAGGCCTCCTTTACAGGGTGTAGTTTGGTATCAAAAACGAAAAGGTGTTCTGAGTAGGTTTTCTAATCTTTATAGTCTCTAATCACAACATTTAGCTAATGGGAATTTCAACTCTAAATTTCGAGATCACATACGTACCTTATGTATTTCATAGGGTGCTTATCCTTAACTTCTCCTGATATATCCATCTTACTTTAAGAATGTGTCCTCTCCAGAAAAATCAGCAGCATGTCCAAGTCTGTGCCAAATACTATATATGTGTGCCACAAAGCAGAAGTATCACTCAAGTACTTCTCAAGAGGCATCAACGTCTACAAGTACCTGTTGAATTCTGAATTGATTGCCCTAAGAGCATACTTAATTTTACTCAAATAGTAGGCATATGTTAGAGAACGTCTTTAAGCAGGGAATCATCTTTTTACCTGTTCCCTTGACTGACGTGGAACTTGTCGAAACCTGTCAGAATATTCTTCATTTGCATGTATTATGAAATCTAATGTATTCTCTTTCTATTACATAATAAAATGGTGACTAACAATATATGAAGAACGAGAGAAAGTTTTGGTGCTAAGATAAAGAATTACTCTGCCTGCTGTATGTTTCAGAGCTTATGGTATCACTCACAACAAGTTGCAGAATTCTACTAGATCTGTTTCCGTGTATTTCCAGAACAGCTTATCTTATAATAGTCTTCATGATTAACAGTCACGGCACATACACTGATACTGTCCTACTCAGTGAATAGTTCAAATGATTCTCTTCAGGTACCATAGCCTATCACAATGGAATTCAAAGTACTTAGCTACAGAGATCACCACATCATGGCTTTCCTTGTACCTCATACGTCCTTGGAATAAAGGAAAAAAAGCCTTCAAGTTACTTTTAGTGCCTGAGTATACTAGTACCTACCCCTCTTTATCCCAGACTTTGGCCTTTTGTCAGTTTATCTTGATGTCCTTACATGCACCCATTGGGGATCCAAAGGCCCTTGAAGACCTTGCAAAACTCCTCATGTCTGCGTGGAAGGTGTTTTACCTCTGTTGAAACAGACCCTTTTGTTGAATATGGAGGAGGATATAATGTACTTTTGGAGAAAATAGAGGACTTGCCTGACCTCCTTACCTCTTCTGATTGCCTTGTAGTGCTTTTTTTTTCCCCTCCCCACTTTCTCTGAAGTTTTTAGTTCTTTCCTTGCAGAATGTGTTGAAGACAACAAGGTAAACATGATAAAATATCTGATCGTGGCTAAAATGATATTTCTCATTGATCTCTACAGATGCTTACCTCTGACCCAAACACTGCCCAGGGCAAGAAGGAAGACTTGAGGCGAAGACACAAGATATTAGACATAATCACTTCCTTCATCTCATGTATGAATGAGTCTAGTTGTCAGACCTCAAGACCTTAGAGCTTTTTGGATATTTTGGGTGGAATGTGATTTCTAAAGAAGAATTTCTGACCTTGATCATCTTTAAGAAATCTAGATTAGCTCCTACAGGGCTTGATAGAAAGTTTACAGAAGCTGAGTGCCTCCTTGAGAACCAAGTTCTTTGTATTTTGTAGCCCAGCAGGACTTGGCTAAACAATATAACACAATACCCGGACTCCAAAGCCTCCCTTCAACTTTGCTTCGTTGCAAAACGTGGCTTCCAATCACTTCCCAGCTGTGTGGCCTTGGTCACAATGCCTCTTTCCTTATCAGCACAAGTGCTCCATCCCCTTTATAGGGTTCATCAACAAACTGAGCATTTGCTGCACACCTGGCATTGTTCTAGGCACAGGGGGTATATGGTGATGATAGAACAAGGTCTTTCTCGTGGAATTTACATCTTAATGGGAGGAGCCAGACAGAAAATCAAACAAGATCATTTCCAGTGGTTCAAGGTCCTGAAAAACAAAAAGCGGGCAGTGAGACAGAAAGTGGATGAGAGGTGCCTCTTTTAGATAGGGTAGTCAAGGAGGGCCTCGTAGTGGTGGTAATGTTTGAGCTGAGAACTGAGTAATAAGGTAGGACTGGCTGTGTGAAGATAGGGCACTGAGTGCTCCAGGCCCAGGGAGCTGCACGTATGGCTGTGTTAAGGAAGGAACAGTGTTGGTGTGATGAGGAATGGAAAGCAGTCAGTGTGGCTCCAGTGCAGTGAGGAAAGGAAGGCGTGGAATGAGGTGAGGTTAGGAAGAACTTGACAGTTTTAAGCAAGGGAGTGATGTAGTTTCAGATCACTGGCCACTGTGCAGAGAGGCAAGAGGGGAAAGGAACTTAGGAAGTTCTTGGCTGTGAAAATTAAATGAGATCGTGTAAGTGAAGTATCTGGCATTGCCCCGAGCACATAGCAGCTCTTTAATAATTCAACCTCTCCTCTCATCATTTTCTTGGATCTTATGATTCCTTTCTTCCCAGCAGAGGCTAAGCATTCACTTTAAGATTAACTTCACTTGACCTCTCTTAAACAAATTCAACCAGATCAGGACACAGCACCCCTGTTGCTGGTATATGAGGAAATTATAAATTGTGTAGACTATATAGCATTCCTTCACTGCCACCGGCTGCTACTACTGCCTACTGCACTGCAGGGTGTTAATAGGTACTACTTGGAAAAGGGAGTTGTGTGGTCAAATCAGTTGAGAAACACCAGGCTAAATAGGCTTCTTTACAGCAGTCCTTCTCAGAACCTTGACTATGGACTATGTATGCCCAGGCAGGAGACGTTATGTCATTTCCCAAACGTATCTGATCTCAGAGGGCTAAAGTTCCACTGAACATACTTTGGAAAACACTTTCAAACTGTGATTGGGCAACTTTATTTTCTGGAGTCTGATGAACTGATTGATGGGTTGGTTAGATTAGTCAGTGTCCTTGGGCACAAGTCAGTGAGACCATCTCTTGCTAAATTAAGCAAAAAGGAATTCAATTCAGCAGGATGTAGAGCGCAGCAGGCAAGGGAGCTGGAATCACAGTGGTGGGCAGTCTGGCCAGGCCCCCACCAGGAAGGATCACAGCTCCAGCCTTCTTCATCCTCTTTGTTCTTCTCCTGGAGGTTTGGGTTCCAGGAAGGGGGCACCTGATGGACCTAGCTTTCCAGTCATAAGCTTTTAGAAAATATATAACTTTAATGGCTACAAACAATCCTTTACTGTAGTTTGCCAAGACCCTGTTGTTAGAAACTTGGGTTGTTTCCACTTTTTTCTAAACAGTGCTGTGATGAACATCACCATGTATATAACATTTTTGTTTTCATTCTTCAAAAAACCTTTTGGATTATTCCCAGATATGGAATAATTGGGTCAAAGAATGTAAACATTTTAAAGCTCATGTGATGCATGTTGCCAACTTTCTTTCCAAATAGGTACCATTTTAGACTTTATGTAATGTTGGGGGATGGGTATTTCACCACACCTTTGCCACCATTGGGAACATGTGACGTACAATTTAAAAAATTAATTCAAATTGGATGAAATTACTTGCTCCCAGCTGGGGAGATTTCTGGAATCCATAAAACAGAGGGTGATTTTGGCAGGCTATATAGATGAATGAGGTAACTGGTCCAGTCATCTGAAGAAACGTGTAGGTTTAAAGCAATTCCACTTGCAGGAGCCATACTGTGTGGCAGCCATATCCCTAGAGCCACACTAATTTCCTCTGACATCTGAGGCAAAAGGCCAAATACTCCTGATATGAATCAATTGTAACTCAGTTTTTTTTTTTTAAAAAATCACTATTTTATATTATCTTTAGAAGGGAGAGAAATTATATATAATAAATGTAAGTCTTTGGGTGGCTTTAGCTGTTTTCAATTTTTTGTGTAATTTTGGCAAGTTAGTTTTCCATGTGCATATGTGTCTGAGTATGGTTATGTGTTACAGAAGGGGGCTGGGGGAGATAGAAAGGAAGACACCTCTGGTACATGAAAAAATCAAGCCAAGCAATGCTGTGTGTCCTCTTTTCCAGACCAGGGACCACCTAGGCAGGTTTCCATTTTTCTACTATATCCTGGTATGTGGTTAAGAGGAAACTTCTCCTCCCAGATGACTCGAGATGGAATACTGCAAGATCCTCCCTCACTGAGTCAATAAAAAGTTGGACCTTAAGGTTCTTATCTTCCAAATCTTGTGTTTGATTAAGCTAAAGAGTAGCAATATTGAACGTTAAGCGTGGTAGATAGCAAGGTGGAAAGGGGAACCATACCTCCCAAGCTTCCTACCCCCATCACCATGCACCCAGTTATGAGATACCCCCAGCTTCTGGGCCAGGAAGGAGCCAGTGCTTTTGGTGTGGGTTTGCCCCTTTAACAACAGGGGTCAGATCAGCAGTGAACCTCCCTTAAGCCTCTACCCCCATCACCAAATGTCAAGAAGAGGTCCTCACATCTCCTGTGGTCCAAAGAAAACCACAGATACCCAACTCTCCCTCTCTCCCTTTCCCTTCTCACAGCTTCTCACAACTGATTCGACCATTATTTTTCTTTCTTCCACCAAGACTGAATTTTCCCAATCCTTCAGCCCGGGTTATGTCAGTTATCATGAGGAGCCCCAGACTCCCACGTCACCCTTCACCTCCAACGTTCTAATACACCTCAGGCTGAATATTCCCTGTTCTGTTCAGGATTCACGGACCAACAGAAACAAAATCCCCAATGTTCTTAGTCTCCTTTCTGAATGTTCCTGCTGCCTTCTGGTTTTCATTTGAGCAGAATGTAATAGGAACATTCAGAAAAGATGTTGCAGATACAGGAGATTTTGCTACTGTTGGACTGTGAATCCAGGAGGACAAGGTTTATGACCGTGTATAATCTCATTTGGAAATAACATTGGAGGTCTTTTTTTTTTTGAATTTTATTTTATTTACTTTTTTATACAGCAGATTCTTATTAGTTACCCATTTTATACATATTAAGTGTATACATGTCAATCCCAATGGCCCAATTCATCACACCACTACACCCACGCCCCTGCCACTTTCCCCCCTTGGTGTCCATATATTTATTCTCTACATCTCTATCTCAATTTCTGCCCTGCAAACCGGTTCATCTGTACCATTTTTCTAGGTTCCATGTATATGCGTTAATATATATTTGTTTTTCTCTTTCTGACTTACTTCACTCTGTATGACAGTCTCTAGATCCATCCACGTCTCTACAAATGACCCAGTTTTGTTCCTTTTTATGGCTGAGTAATATTCCATTGTATATATGGACCACATCTTTATCCATTCGTCTGTCAATGGGCATTTAGCTTACTTCCATGACCTGGCTATTGTAAATAGTGCTGCAGTGAACATTGGGGTGCATGTGTCTTTTTGAATTATGGTTTTCTCTGGGTATATGCCCAGTAGTGGGATTTCTGGGTCATATGGTAATTCTATTTTTAGTTTTTTAAGGAACCTCCATACTGTTCTCCATAGTGGCTGTATCAATTTACATTCCCACCAGCAGTGCAAGAGGGTTCCCTTTTCTCCACACCCTCTCCAGCATTTATTGTTTGTAGATTTTCTGATGATGCCCATTCTAACTGGGGTTAGTTGATACCTCATTGTAGTTTTGATTTGCATTTCTCTAATAATTAGTGATGTTGAGTAGCTTTACATGTGCTTCTTGGCCATCTGTATGTCTTCTTTGGAGAAACGTCTATTTATGTCTTCTGCCCAGTTTTTGATTGGGTTGTTTGTTTCTTTTAATATTGAGCTGCATGAGCTGTTTATATATTTTGGAGATTAATCCTTTGTCCATTGATTTGTTTGCAAATATTTTCTCCCATTCTGAGGGTTGTCATTTCATCTTGTTTGTAGTTTCCTTTGCTTTGCAAAAGCTTTTAAGGTTCATTAGGTCCCATTTGTTTATTTTTGTTTTTATTTCCATTACTCTAGGAGGTGGAGCAAAAAAGATCTTGCTGTGATTTACACCAAAGAGTGTTCTTCCTATGTTTTCCTTTAAGAGCTTTATGGTGTCTGGTCTTACATTTAGGTCTCTAATCCATTTGGAGTTTATTTTTGTGTATGCTGTTAGAGAGTATTCTAATTTCATTCTTTTACATGTAGCTGTCCAGTTTTCCCAGCACCACTTATTGAAGGGACTGTCTTTTCTCCATTGTATATCCTTGCCTCCTTTGTCATATATTAGTTGACCATAGGTGCGTGGGTTTATCTCTGGGCTTTCTATCCTGTTTGTTCCATTGATCTATATTTCTGTTTTTGTGCCGGTACCATACTCTCTTGATTACTGTAGCTTTAGAGTATAGTCTGAAGTCAGGGAGCCTGATTCCTCCAGCTCCGTTTTTCTTTCTCAAGATTGCTTTGCCTATTCAGGGTCTTTTGTGTTTCCAAACAAATTGTGAAATTTTTGGTTCTAGTTCTGTGAAAAATGCCAGTGGTAGTTTGATAGGGATTGCTTTGAATCTGTAGACTGCTTTGGGTAATATAGTCATTTTCACAATATTGATTCTTCCAATCCAAGAATATGGTATACCTCTCCATCTGTTGGTATCATCTTTAATTTCTTTCATCAGTGTCATAGTTTTCTGCATACAGGTCTTTTTTTGCCTTAGGTATGTTTATTCCTAGGTATTTTATTCTTCTTGTTGCAGTGGTAAATGGGAGTGTTTCCTTAATTTCTCTTTCAGATTTTTCATCATTAGCAAATAGGAATGCAAGGGATTTCTGTGCATTAATTTTGTATCCTGCAACTTTACCAAATTCATTGATTAGCTCTAGTAGTTTTCTGGTGGCATCTTTAGGATTCTCTATGTATAGTATGATGTCATCTGCAAACAGTGACAGTTTTACTTCTTCTTTTCCAATTTGTATTCCTTTTATTTCTTTTTCTTCTCTGATTGCCATGGCTAGGACTTCCAAAACTATGTTGAATAATAGTGGTGAGAGTGGACATCCTTGTCTTGTTCCCGATCTTAGAGGAAATGCTTTCAGTTTTTCACCATTGAGAATGATGTTTGCTGTGGGTTTGTCGCATATGGCCTTTATTATGTTGAGGTAGGTTCCCTCTATGCCCCCTTTCTGGAGAGTTTTTATCATAAATGGGTGTTGAATTTTGTCAGAAGCTTTTTCTGCATCTATTGAGATGATCATATGGTTTTTCTTCTTCAGTTTGTTAACATGGTGTATCACATTGATTGGTTTGCATATATTGAAGAATCCTTGCATCACGGGGATAAATCACTTGATCATGGTGTATGATCCTTTTAATGTGCTGTTGGATTCTGTTTGCTAGTATTTTGTTGAGGATTTTTGCATCTATATTCATCAGTGATATTGGTGTGTAATTTTCTTCTATGTAGTATCTTTGTCTGGTTTTGGTGTCAGAGTGATTGTGGCCTCCTAGAATGAGTTTGGGAGTGTTCCTTCCTCTGCAATTTTTGGAAGAGTTTGAGAAGGATGGGTGTTAGCTCTTCTCTAAAGGTTTGATAGAATTCACCTGTGAAGCCATCTGGTCCTGGACTTTTGTTTTTTGGAAGATTTTTAATCACAGTTTCAATTTCATTACTTGTGATTGGTCTGTTCATATTTTCTCTTTCTTCCTGGTTCATTCTTGGAAGGTTATACCTTTCTAAAAATTTGTCCATTCCTTCCAGGTTGTCCATTTTATTGGCACAGAGTTGCTTGTAGTAGTCTCTTAAGATGCTTTGTATTTCGGTGGTGTCTGTTGTAACTTCTCCTTTTTCATTTCTAATTTTATTGATTTGAGTCCACTCCCCCTTTTTCTTGATGAGTCTGGCTGATGGTTTATCAATTTTTTTATCTTCTCATAGAACCAGCTTTTAGTTTTATTGATCTTTGCTATTGTTTTCCTTGTTTCTATTTCATTTATTTCTGCTCTGATCTTTATGATTTCTTTCCTTCTACTAACTTTGGGTTTTGTTTGCTCTTCTTTCTCTAGTTCCTTTAGGCGTAAGATTAGAGTGTTTATTTGAGATGTTTGTTGTTTCTTGAGGTAGGATTGTATTGCTATAAACTTCCCTCTTAGAACTGCTTTTGCTGCATCCCATAGGGTTTGGATCATCGTGTTTTCATTGTCATTTGTCTCTAGGTAATTTTTGATTTCCTCTTTGATTTTTTCAGTGATCTCTTGGTTATTTAGTAACGTATTGTTTAGCCTCCATGTGTTTGTGTTTTTTATGTTTTTTTCCCTGTAATTGATTTCTAATCTCATAGCATTGTGGTCAGAAAAGATGCTTGATATGATTTCAACTTTCTTTAATTTACTGTGTCTTGAATTGTGGCCCAAGATGTGATCTATCCTGGAGAATGTTCCGTGCACACTTGAGAAGAAAGTGTAATCTGCTGTTTTGGGATGGAGTGTCCTATAAATATTAATTATGTCTATCTGATCTATTGTGTCATTTAAAGTTTTTGTTTCCATATTAATTTTCTGTTCGGATGATCTGTCCATTGGTGTAAGTGAGGTGTTAAAGTCCCCCACCATTATTGTGTTACTGTTGATTTCCTCTTTTATAGCTGTTAGCAGTTGCTATATGTGTTGAGGTGCTCCTACATTGGGTGCATATATATTTATAACTGTTATATCTTCTTCTTGGATTGATCCCTTGATCCTTATGTAGTGTCCTTCCTTGTCTCTTGTAACATTCTTTATTTTAAAGTCTATTTGATCTGATAGGAGTATTGCTACTCCTGCTTTCTTTTGATTTCCATTTGCATGGAATATCTTTTTCCATCCCCTCACTTTCAGTCTGTATGTGTCCCTAAGTCTGAAGTGGGTCTCTTGTAGACAGCATCTATATGGGTCTTGTTTTTGTATCCATTCAGCCAGCCTATGTCTTTTGGTTGGAGCATTTAATCCATTCACGTTTAAGGTAATTATCGATATGTATGTTCCTATGACCATCTTCTTAATTGTTTTGGGTTTGTTTTTGTAGGTCCTTCTCTTCTCTTGTGTTTCCCACTTAGAGAAGTTCCTTTAGCATTTGTTGTAGAGCTGGTTTGGTGGTGCTGAATTCTCTTAGCTTTTGCTTGTCTGTAAAGCTTTTGATTTTTCCGTCGAATCTGAATGAGATCCTTGCCGGGTAGAGTATTCTTGGCTGTAGGTTCTTCCCTTTCATCACTTTAAGTATATCATGCCACTCCCTTCTGGCTTGTAGAGTTTCTACTGAGACATCAGCTGTTAACCTTATGGGAGTTCCCTTGTTGCTTTCAATAATTTTTCTTTGTCTTTAATTTTTGTCAGTTTGATTACTATGTGTCTCACTTGTTTCTCCTTGGGTTTATCCTGCCTGGGACTCTCTGTGCTTCCTGGACTTTTGGTGGCTATTTCCTTTCCCATGTTAGGGAAGTTTTCGACTATAATCTCTTCAAATATTTTCTCAGGTCCTTTCTGTCTCTCTTCTCCTTCTGCGACCCCTATAATGCGAATGTTGTTGCTTTCAATGTTGTCCCAGAGGTCTCTTAGGCTGACTTCATTTCTTTTCATTCTTTTTTCTTTATTCTGTTCTGCAGCAGTGAATTCCACCATTCTATCTTCCAGGTCACTTATCCGTTCTTCTGCCTCAGTTATTTTGCTCTTGATTCCTTCTAGTGTATTTTTCATTTCAGTTATTGTATTATTCATCTCTTTTTGTTTGTTCTTTAATTCTTCTAGGTGTTTGTTAAACATTTCTTGCACCTTCTCAATCTTTGCCTCCATTTTTCTCCCGAGGTCCTGGATCATCTTCACTATCATTATTCTGAATTCTTTTTCTGGAAGGTGCCTATCTCCACTTCATTTAGTTGTTTTTCTGGGGTTTTATCTTGTTCCTTCATCTGGTACATAGCCCTCTGCCTTTTCATCTTGTCTGTCTTTCTGTGAATGTGGTCTTTGTTCCACGGGCTGCAGGATTGTAGTTCTTTTCTCTTCTGCTGTCTGCCCTCTAACATCGGAGGTCTTAAATATGAGTTCCTGTGTGCAGATGTGGCTCGAAATTCCTCTTCTTCTCCATGATAGACACTGAGGTCCTCACGGATCAGGTAGCCCCATGGGACTATGATTACAGAGTGGTGAAAGATCCTAGACACTTCCCAGGGTGCCTTCTGGCCATGTGTATTTAAACTGGGTCAAAGCATCATGTTGCCTAAGAGGGGAATACATTTAGGAGTGAAGGCATTTGCATTCAAGAGGCTGCCTCTTATTCTGAAAATGATCCTGGGCCAGAGTCAGGCAACTTGGGTTCTTCCATGAACCATCTGTGTGACTTGGGCAAGAAATGTGCTGTCCTTGCGCCTCAGGGTCCTTGTGAGTCAAACCACTGTTTCCCAAACACCAGTCCACAGACCAGCCACATCAGAATCACTGGGGAGATCTCAGAACTCAGATTCTAGGTCCCACCTCTGAGATCCTGGTTCAGCAGGTCTGAGGTGGGACTTAGGACCTGAGATACATATATATATATATATATATATATATATATATATATATATGGCTTTACTTTTAAGTTAGAAAATTCAAACATACGCAAAAGTAGAAAAAATAGTATAATGAACACCCTGACTACATCACCCGGCTTCAACAATTATCCCTTCACAGCCACTTTAATCTGTATAAATCCCAGACATGTTATTTTAATCATACATATTTAAAAAATTTTTTATTGGAGTATAGTTGCTTTACAATATTGTGTTAGTTTCTACTGTACACCAAGGTGACTCAGCTATACACATACATAAATCCCCTCTTTTTTTGGATTTCCTTCCTATTTAGGTCACCACAGAGCATTGGGTAGAGTTCCCTGTGCTATACAGTAGGTTCTCATTAGTTACCTATTTTATACATAGTATCAGCGTTTCTCTACAAGATACGGACTTTAAAAATATCCACTATGCCATTATACACCAGAAAAGAAATTAACAGTAATCCCTTAACATCATTAAAAATCCTGTCAGTGTTCACAAATCCACAATTGTCTTATTAAAAAATGTGTTTTTTTCCTGTGTGTTTGAATTGAAACTCAAGTAAGGATCCTGCATTATGATTGGCTAATGTATCTCTTAAGTAACTTTTAATCCATTGGTGTCCCTCATTTTAATTTTTTTCCCCTTAAAGCTGGGTTGTTTGTCCTCAAGACTTTCCCATAGTCTGGATTTGGCTGACGGCACCTCTGCCTCCTACCAGGTTTATTCTCTGTAAAGCAGTCATTTGATCTAGAGGTTTGATGCCTTGGGTTCAAAAACTTTGGCAAGGAAACTTCCTAAGAGATGGTGTGCACTTCCATTAGGAGCACATAATGTCACTTGTGTCTCTTTTCGTGACATTAGCCGCCGCTGATGGCCATTGCCTATGTCTATTAATCCATTATGGTTGCATATGGTGATGTCCTGAATTTGTCATTCCTTTTCCATTTGTTAGCTGAGAGGATACAGAGAAAGTTCCCCTCATCTACTGTTTGCTCAGGCCACAGTACAGTTCAGATAGGAAAGGCAGCCTAAATGCTTGATCCTTTCCCTTTATTTTCCGGTTTGCAAAATCATCTCGATGCAGGAAATATCACTACCATCCTCCAAAGTGACCATTAAAGTTTTATTATTATTATTAGCATCATTATAACCTCATGGATTTTTAACATGTTTGATGTGCTTTTATCCATTGCTTCCTGAGTCTTTTTGACACATGACATTGGTCTTTCATAGCTTCCTTGTTTTCTGAAATGACAGAGTCTCGAGACTCATCTTGTGCATTTTTTACCCCCAGACCTAAAACAGCCATTTCTCAAGCTTTAGTGGAACTCATATTATTAAAACACTCCTCAGGTAATTCTGATTTGCAGCAAAGTTTGGGAACCACTGGGTTGTATGAGATTCCTTCCAGCTCCAAAATGCTATTTTTTTCTTCTTGCTAATTACAGTAGCAAAAATATATTTGAAGTGATTTTAAAATATTTATATGAAATACAAATATATTTCCATACCTGATATCCTTTTCCTTTGCTCACTGCACTTTAAATTGGTACAACTTTTTAAAATGCACTTTGACCACACCTGAATATTGTCCTACACTTTGACCCAGAAATCCCACTTTTAGAAATCTGGTTTAAGGAAATAGTAAAAAATACATATGTATCTGGAAAAAGATGCATGCACCAACGCTTTATTTGCAAACTGTAAAAAAATTTAGACATAGCTTGAACATCCAAATATGGGGGAGCAGTTTGGTAGATTGTGGAGAATTTACTGGAAGGAGTATTATGAGGCCATTAAATAATGCCTGGGAGGACTGTGCAGCTAGATGCAAAATTGTATTTATGACATTATGTTAAAATATGCATACGAAAATGTTTAAAATGGAATATATCAGAATGAGAGCAGTAGGTTAGTAGACTTACGGGTGATTTCTCCCTTCTCTCCCCCTTTTCCAAAGTTACTTAAACGCGTATTTAAAAATTCTACGAGTCTGTGCTATTTCATGGTTAACTGACTTGCAGTGCCCTGTCACTTAGAAACAACAGGGCTTGGGGAAAAGGGGCACAGAGCATAAGGCACAGCCCAGAGTCGGTGGGGGGGAGGGGGTATTACCTAGGGAGTGATGGGGGAGGGGACATGACCACCAGGCTGAGAAGGGCCAGCAGGGGTGACAGTGGACGCGACTGTGGCTCCCCTTCGGTCTTACCTGAGCTTTGTCTCCATCATGCTCAGGAACAGTTCAGCTACAAGCGTGGGCTTGGAATCTTTCCAAGCTCCTAGTCTCCGTGGTGGACCCTCAGGCATTTCATCGGGGCTTGATGGCAGGGATGACTGTCCAGCCTCGCAGGCTGAGGAATTTGGCTTCAATATATTCAGGTAACCAAGGGAACCAATGAAAATTGGTTTGGGGTTTGCCCTTTCAATCATTTAGACTTAGAACAAGCGCCTTCGGGTTGTATTTATTGGGATGTGAAGCATCTTTTCTCAAACCGCTCCTCACATCGGGAAGGCCTTCCCCTGGCTTTCTCTCTCTCTTGTTAGGAGGTGGTGCCTGAGGGGAAGCTGAGGGTGAGGAAAGGGGTGAGCCCAGGCCAACTGCCAGCACCCTTTGACCCCATCTTTTGAACTCTAGTCATGTGCCCTTATAGCCCCAGGATTTCCCCCTCACAGGAGAGAAGACACGAGAGGCTGGGATGGAAAAGCAGAGAGAAGCCATATTACCGGACTTGGGATGCCACGCTGAGAATTTTGGACTTTCTTCTCTAGGGACTACAGGGGGTTTTGAGCAAAGAAGTGATGCAATCTGACCTATAATTTAGGAAAACCACTCTGGCAGCTGAGAAGGAAAGGCACTGGCACGAGGTAAAGTCAGTGGGAGGGGAGCCAGAGCCAGGGGCCAGGTGAACAAAGGGAGCTTGGACGGACATGGCAGCAGCAGAAAGGGTAGCATGGCTTTCCCACCGAGGGAAAAGGCTGCAATTATTTACCAGCGTCTGTTGCCTTTTCCTCCTTGGCACACAGCTGGGCCACGTGTATTAGTCCCAGTGCCGCTGTAACAAAGGACCACAAACTCAGTGGCTTAACCCAACACAGATTTGTTCTCTTACAGTTCTGGAGGTCAGAAGTCGGAAATCCAGGTGTCGCAGAGATTTGTTCCTTCTGCAAGCTTCAGAGGAGACTCCGTGTCCTTGTCTTTCAGCTTCTAGAGGCACCACCTTAGCTCGGGCTACTTCCTCCATCTTCAAGTATGTTACTCCAACCTCTGCTTTCATCTTCACATCTCCTTTTCCTGACTTTCACCCTCTTGCCTGTCTCTTCTTAGGACACTGTGATTACACTGGACTCACCCGTATCATCCGGGACAATCTCTTCATAGCAGGATTTTTAACTGAATCACACCTGCGAAGTCCTTGTGGCATGGAACGTAGAACACAGGTTCTGGGGACGTCTTGGGGCCATAATCTGCCTACACACCGCTCATCCCAGGCTCCCAGAGTTTGGTGGGGTTATGAGGCCAAATCCCAGCCATTGGAATGTGACCAGATGATGTGATTTCTACTCTTCCCTTCCAGGCCTGGACCATAAAGTCTCCCTTGTTGCCCTCCATACTCTCCCTTTCCCTGTGCTGAGGACACAAAGGAAGGAAAAGGCAGAGATGGGGGCTTCCCTGGTGGCGCAGTGGTTGAGAGGCCGCCTGCCGATGCAGGGGACACGGGTTCGTCCCACGGTCCGGGAAGATCCCACATGCTGCGGAGCGGCTGGGCCCGTGAGCCATGGCCGCTGAGCCTGCGCGTCCGGAGCCTGTGCTCTGCAACGGGAGAGGCCACAACAGTGAGAGGCCCGCGTACCGCAAAAAAAAAAACAAAGGCAGAGATGTACGTACCTGGGACCCTGGATGGCCAAGCAGAAAGCCATCTGCCACCAAGGAACAGCCACATTGGACCTAGTTGAGTGAAAAATAAACCTCTGTGTTAAGCCACTGAAATTTGGGAGTTTGTTGTTAGCATTACTTACCCTAATACCTCAACTGGCTGACTGTTATTCAGGATTGAGAGGGAGACAAGGATGGTTTAGAGTCTTAGGAGGTGGGGAGGCTGGAGGCCCTTAGTGAAGATAAAGATTCAATTTGGGGTGTACCTTGAGACACTTTTGACTGAGGTGTCGGGTGGGTGTCCTGTTCCATATCCAAAGTCCAAATGTGAAAATAAGAATGCATCCATAAACACACACGCTACTATATATAAGACAGATAACCAACAAGGACCTACTGTAGCACAAGGCACTCTACTCAATATTCTGTGACAACCTATATGAGAAAAGAATCTAAAAAAGAACGAATATATGTATATGTATAACTGAATCAATCACTTTGCTGTACACCCGAAACCAACACAACATTGTCAATCAACTATACTTCAATAAAATTAAAATATTAAAGAAATAATACATCCATACCTCAGAGTGAAAGCTAAATAAGGCAAAAGATCTGAAAGACTTTCTATAAATGCTTCTTCTCCTTTCAATATTCTCACTGGGTTTTTAGAAGAGCCCATTTCTGGGAAGTACTGAGCGTATTTAGACGCAGCAGATTCAGCTGTAGTCTTGCTTCAGCCAGGCACCTGAGAGGCTTCACGGCAGCGAGTGGAGAGTTACAGGGCTGGGACGTACAAAAGAAGAGAGAAAAGGGACAGGGCTGAAAGAAAGGAAGAGTGGGGAGCGGGGAGGTAGCAACCCGGCTGGTGGTCAAGTTTTCTGGATGAAAACACTTTTGGTGAGGGTTTTAAGTATTTTTTTAGTTCTACATAACCTCAGAAATAATAAAAGAAGTAACTTTAAAAGTTTAAAATTTAGAGTGTAAGAGTGAAAATTCCTGGTGGCAATGGCTAACAATGTATTGTTTCGATTTTCTGATTTTTTTTTTCTATTCATGTGCTAACACACACACACCCATTTTCAACTTGCTTTTTATACTAACTAGATCTTGAATATACTTCCTTGTCATTGTCTATAAATCTGCCTCATTCTTTAACTACCATTGATAAACATTTGATTCCAGACACCATATCAGTGAAAATCCTTTGAGCCCCGGGAGAGCACTTCAAGGAATCTATACACTGCAGGACCAATAAACCCCTTGGAGTGGGATTGCTGTGTCAAAGTGCGGAAACACTTTATAACTTTCACAGGCATTTAAGTTTCCCTCCAAAAAATATACCAATACCCCCTTTTTGAGGGGCAGAAGTTGCGGAGTCAAGGAGGTGGGGCGTGGTGTGGAGGGAGGGTGGATTTTTGTGTGGAGACATGAGGGAGATGGGAGGATGGGGCAGAGAAAGACTCAGGACTTGCCTGCCTGCCGCCTGGGGCCCAGGGACCAAGCCCTGGGAAGAAGGGTGTGTGCTTGGCTTGATGCTCTGTTGTCACTGTACCGAAGCTCTTAATTTTTAACAAGGGGCCCCCCGTTTTTATTTTGCTTTGGGGTCCACAAATTATGTAGCCGGTCCTGGCGAAGGAGGAAACAGGCGCAGAACCAGTGAGCGCTTGTCCTCATGGTGACGGGGTGCTGCACGGACAGCCCTTGGCCCTGAGGTCAAAGTGAATGGGCCTTGGGCCGGTCCAGGGACGTCTGGACTCCTCAGGAGGGGGCTCACAGTGAGCAGGGGGGAGCCTGAAGAGAAGCTGGATTGGGGCGCCCTGCAGAACCTGTGTCCACTGGCCCCCTTAGAGTGTCCTAAACCAGTGACCCATCTTGGAACCCCACTGGTTCTAGAGTGTGGTCCCCAGGCCAGCAGAGGCAGCATCCCTGGCGACTGGTTAAAAACGCAGATTCTATGTCCATGCCTCTCTCTCACTTTGTCACAGCTCACCCTTCCTCCTCCCCATATATACACTACCAAACGTAAGGTAGATAGCTAGTGGGAAGCAGCCGCATAGCACAGGGGGATATCCGCTGGGTGCTTTGTGACTGCCTGGAGGGGTGGGATAGGGAGGGTGGGAGGGAGGGAGACGCAAGAGGGAAGAGATATGGGAACATATGTATATGTATAACTGATTCACTTTGTTATAAAGCAGAAACTAACACACCATTGTAAAGCAATTGTACTCCAATAAAGATGTAAAAAAAACAAAAACAAAAAAAAACACAGATTCTAATGCCCCATCCCAGACGAACAGAATCAGAGACTCTTGGCAGACTACTGTATAAAGAATGGATAAACAACAAGGTCCTACTGTATAGCCCAGGGAACTCTATTCAATATCCTGTAATAAAGCCTAATGGAAAAGAATATAAAAGAGAAAAACAAATAAATTACAAGAAATAATGATCTGAAGTTGAATAGGTAAAATCCAACTTCCTTAGTTATTTAAAATTACTTGGCTAAATCACCAAAATTAATGTATAGTCAAGGAAATAAAAGAGAACAACCGAAGCATCTTTTTCATAAAAAAACGACTGTGAGTTTCTGGTGTGTTGAGAGCGTAGGAGTCCCGAGGACTAAGAAGCCACTTATTCTCTCATCTTGTGCCTTACAAGCCTCTGACTTCTTCCCAAAGGAGGAGAGAGAGAAATATTCTCTCATCTCTCTAAGAGCTTTCTCCATCATCTCTCAGCTTCACCCCTTTAGTACCCTCAAGGTGGCATTGGGCTAAAGATTGCCGTTTTTGAGCCCCTCTTTTGCAAGTCTTGTATGGGGGTGTCTAGTAGCAACCTGTGAAATGTGGAGAGTACTTGACACTTATTGATTTGTTCTTTTTTTTTAATTTTATAAATTTCAGTTTTATTTGACATTTAAAAGAGCTATGTTGACAAATATTACAGTAATACACAAGCCTTCGATATCATAATGTATATTGTATTCTTCAACCTATTCATTTGTTCCTGACCATATGGAGTTTTGGCCAAAACTGAGACTGAAAGAGGCCCATCTTAACGTTCTGTTGTGTGTGTATATTGTATTTGTATCTCCATCATCATCACCTCCCAGCTGGTTCTGTTTCATATTTAAGGTACCCTTGAAGGATACAAAAAGCGAATAATACGGCGTAAAAGGAAGTAGGTAGAGTTTAGGAAGGAGTGACACAAACAAGAAAAACAAGCATGAATATGTAAAAATAGAGTGAGGCTAAAACCAACACGGTTTCCGTCCGTGGACCAAAGTTTGGCTCTGAACTTTCTGGTTAAGTGAGGAGGTCTTCGAAATGTGAGCCAGAAGGAATTTCTTTTGGGTCCAGGTAATCTGTAGATTGTGATGATCAGAGTACTTTTAACCTACTTAAATCAGATTTATTTTTAAAAGCTGGACAATTATAGTGTTATTAAATGTCCTCTGTGATGCGATCTTCCTCCTAAAAGACTCCAACATCAAACCAATAAACAACATAAGATTTCCCCAAAAGAGCCAAGTCTGCCCAAAAGACACAAAAGTATTTCCACCTTCAGAATAAAGTTGGTGAAATACTCTACCCATGAATATTTCTGCAGAGGCAGTTTTCAGTAAAGAAGGAAACAAGAGTGGACGGTGGGTTTTTTGATGGCGCAGCACCCATTTTATCATTGCACCTGAACCAGTTGCTACGAGGTGGGCAAGGGACCCAAGCAGGATGAAGGGACTTCCCTCCCTGGAATTTGAATCACTTTTTGATTTGACCTAAGGACAGAAAATGCTTGGCGTCATTCACTCCAGCGGAGCTGTGCCTGGCGGGGGCTGGAACACAGTCTCCTGGGCACCCCCTGACCAGACTGGACTGGCTCCGTCCCTTGTGAGTCTGGGACTTCCCCCTTCCTCTCTCCTGTGACACTGCCCTCCCCTCTCTCCCAACCACCCCCATAGCTTTCTGATAAAACCTCCATTCATTTATGATGGTCAGACTCTGTTCCTGTTTCTTGACTCCCAAGTATTCTGACGCTTTCTCAACGTGGCTTCAGTGTCCTTGGTCTAACCAAAAGGTTAGAAAGTTTTTATCCCGGGTTGTTCAAAATTCTGCTTATAAAACATCCCCGGCATGGAACACTTTCCCACAAAGAATCTGTCAGTTTTATCTGTATGCTGAATTTCTAAGGTAGCTAATATGCCTTGCGTCTAGATGCCCAGTTATCAGGAAGAAGACGCAGCCTCTGCACATCCTTTGGTTAATTAGATCTGCTATGAAATCATTCATGTGATGTCCACCCAACGAAGCTAATAAAAGCTTCCTCTGAAGCGGGCTATTCTTCGTACCTCAAGTACTGTACCTCTCGCTCAGCGACGCTGGCAGCCGAGCTAACAGACTCATTATCTTCCAAGTTCTGATGTCTATTTTCACGCTGATTTTCACGTTGATTTCATTAGATACAAAATAAAATCACTACTTATTAAAATTGGGGCTTCCCTGGTGGTGCAGTGGATGAGAGTCCGCCTGCCGATGCAGGGGACACGGGTTCGTGCCCCGGTCTGGGAGGATCCCACGTGCCGCGGAGCGGCTGGGCCCGTGAGCCATGGCCACTGAGCCTGCGCGTCCGGAGCCTGTGCTCTGCAACGGGAGAGGCCACAACAATGAGAGGCCCACGTACCGCAAAAAAAAAAAAAAAAAATTGCATTAAAGTCCTAACTTAAACTGACAAAAGCTTAGAAACTTAGAGGCCAGGCTGTTGTTCAGCCTCCCGTATACGAGAAATTCCTGCATTTTGCAGACTGAGTGGATTGGGCCTGGTCTGTACTTTAGGGCCTAAACATTCGGTGTTTCCCCAGGCTGGGTGGGGAGCCAGCGGTGCGAGCTGCCAGTGAAATTACTTGGTTTCTCATCAGTCAGTGATTCAACCATATTTTAATGGGTCAGCGGTTATTCTCTGATTTCCGGAATCAAATGAGGCAAACGTGAGGATGGGAAGAGAGACAATTTTTACATGGCCAACTGCAAGGCCTTCAGAAAAGATCACCAGTAGAGATGTCTCCACGGTCGATGCTTTGGGGCTGCTTATCGAGAGGCCAGGAGATTGGTTATACTTCCATATCACATCATCAACGTCACTTCCCCCAGAGAATGTCAAAAACAAAAAATAACCCAAACCAGCCTTGGTTCTTATGGAAAACAGGAACAGAGGGTTAAGCGGCCACGACTTTCCAAAACCAGTGTGTAACCTGACTGTATCCGGGGGAGAGAGGCAGAGTGGGCATCTGAGGGACGCTTGGAAGCACAAAGCTGGTGGTTGCACAGGGGAAAAGGTGTTGGCTGAGAAAAGAACTCTGTCCCGGGCGCGGATCGGGGCGAGCTTGTGACCTTCAGCCAGTTATTCTGTGGACTTTAGCGTCCTCATCTGTAAAATGGAGCTGTCGTACCACATTATACTATTACTCTCACCAGACAACTCAGTGTGTGCGTGTGTATGTGTGTGCACGTGTACATGTGTCTTTGTGCGTGTGTGTGTGTGTAAATTCTAAAAGCTGCCCTCCTCAAAATTGCCCCTCCTCGAATTGAGTACCACTGTTCTAACCCATCCTTCCTGCGGCTGCCAGGGAATGTCTCCTTTGGTCCCCACATGAGGAATTTTGTTCTGATCACCTTGAAGACTGCAGTTCTGACAGCCTCTAAATCAGTGTTTAGGAGGACAGTGGCCGGTCATCACACGCATCAGAGAAGGGAAAACTCTGCCTCTTCTCCTCCCCTCTTCCCCAAATTCCGCATCCCCTGATTTCCATTTGAACTCTCCCAGCTGATTCCTGAAGTTGGGACCTCAAGGCAAAGATCCAGGAGGTGACAGGACACTGTCCCTGATGCACTCACTGAGATCCTGGCGGGTACACAGCAGCTCTCTGGGTGCCGTGACATTCTAATGAAAATTGCCACGCAGTTGAAGAATGATACAAAAACGTTAAAGAAAAACTGACAACAGAGCCACTGTTTATTGACTGCTTGTTTTGTCTGAGGTGCTGTGATAAAATACTTATATACACTATCTTGACTCCTTATGACAACCTAGTAGACATTATTATCCCATATTACAGATGAGAACACTGAGACTCAAAGAAGTTAGGCAATTTTCCCAAGGCCTCAGAGCTCCCTAAGCGGTTGATCCAGGATTGGAGACAAGCAGAGCTCTTTGCCACCTGGCCAAAGAGGAATCATGGAGCAGACTGTCTTTTGGTCTGTGTTGCAAACAATTTATGGGTCACGAAAATAATTCAGAGGTTAAGGACAGTATTAAAAAAGTAGAATAGACTAGAAAATATCAGAGGACCTCTCATGTTTCGTGAGTGGCACACATGCACAAGAGTTTGCGTGTGTGTGTCTGTGTCTGTGTACAGGGTTGTAATGTAAAATCGGTTTCCTACTGTGAGTTGTGATTTTAAAAAATGTTTGTAAAACTCTGGCTTGGAGAAGTTAATGAATGAGTTGGAGTGAAAAGGGCTAGGTGTTGGGGAGTCTAGGTTTTTCCATCCAGAAATTGACCATGAATTAGTTTTTTCATTTCAAATGCTCTCATTACATCTCTCTCTTCTTTTATTATCGTTCTTTCTAGCTCTGACATTCTATGATCTTTTGAGAAGCACACACAGTTAATTTGCGTCTTAGCAGTTTAGAGCATGACCAGGTCACTGGGCACCGAGGAGCTTTATGCGGGATGTCACCTGAGCAGAGAGGAGGAGGGTGTCTTTCCTGGGCAGGGCGACCAGCTGAGTCAGGGCCTGGAAGTGGGGATCCGGGAGTACAGGAGTGCAGGGGTAACACAGGAGGGGTGAGAATGCAGCACTGCCCATGCTGGGCTGTGGGGGCTGAGGCAAATCTTGGCAGTGGGGAGCGAATGAAATCTTTGGGTCAGGAGAACGGATTGATAAAAGTGCATTTGATGCTGGGATTGCAAATTTCTCCAAAGCTAGGCAGGTACCATGAACGAATGAAGTGCACTAGGTGTGGGCTCTGGTGAGCTGTCCATCACATGGTCCCACTGAGGGGACAGCCACCCCTAAGCTCTGGAAGATTACCTTATGAAAATACAACTCCAGTGTTGCTAGATCTTCTGATTTTTGAACAGAAATCTGAATTTTTATGTGAAATCTCTGGATTGGCAACGTAGACAACTGTATTAGTTATGGTAAAAGGCAATGCTGCTGTAACAAATACATTTCAAAATACAGTGGCTTTAAGAAGACGGACATTTATTTCTCTGAGGTTGTGGCCCAGGCTGGTGGGCTGGGAGGTTGGGGGCCAGCTGAGCTCCATATGGTCATTCAGGGACCACGCTCCCTCCATCTTGCTCTGCCATCCTTTAGGGGACCGTCCTTTTTTTTTTTTTTTTTTTTTTTTTAAATATATATATATTTTTTTATTTTTATTTATTTATTTATTTATTTATTTATTTATTTATTTTGTGGTACCCACGTGGGCCTCTATCGTGGCCTCCCCCGTTGCGGAGCACAGGCTCCGGACGCGCAGGCTCAGCGGCCATGGCTCACGGGCCCAGCCGCTCCGCGGCACGTGGGATCTTCCCGGACCGGGGCACGAACCCATGTCCCCTGCATCGGCAGGCGGACTCTCAACCACTGTGCTACCAGGGAAGCCCCTAGGGGACCGTCCTTAACTGCACGATCAAAGCTGGGTCACCAGCCTGTCTGTGGTCCAGCACCTCTGCAGCTGTGGTCTTTCTGTCTTTGATCGCTCTCATTTCTCCCTCCCTCACTCCTTCTTTCCTTCTCTTCCCCTCCATCCCCCTCTCCTTTCTTTCCTTCCTTTTCTTGCTTTATCTTCTTCTCATTTTATTCCCTCTTATATAATATACCACACATTAGAAAAGTACATAAAATATACATTATAATAAACACCCTCTACGTTAAGGAATGTAATATCGTGAGCTCCTTGAAAGCACCCCAACATGCCTTCTCAATCATCATTTGCTTTCTCCTCCACAGAGGTAACCACTACTGACTTTCGTGGAAAGTATTTTCTTGATTTAAAAAATATATAATTAAAAAATATGTAAAGAACATAGTGTAATTTCTCCTGTTCTTGAACTTCATAGGAATGAGACAATACTGTATGTCTTGCTTCATTTTTACTCAACAGTGTCTGTAAGATTCATGTTTTTGTTTATACTCTAGTTCATTTGTTTTCATGTCATATTCCATTGTCTGACCATATAATTTATTGATCTGTTTTGGATTTTATAAACACTTCTGGTCTGTCTCCTGGTGCCCATGTCCACAGATGCTCTAGCAAATATGTCCTATGAGTAGAACTGCTGGGTCATAGCAATGAACTTTTTCAAGTTTATTAGATAATGTCAAAACTTTTTTCCAAAGTAGCAGTAGGTTATGATTCCCACCAGCAGTGAATGAGAGTTCCCTTCCTCACCAACAGTTGGCACTGCCAGATTTTTTATGTTTTTAGCACTTTGGTGGTGTGTAGTAATATTGCTTTCTGGTCTTTAATTGCATCTCCTTGATTACTAATAAGATTGAGCATCTTTTCGTATATATTGGCAGTTTCAGTTTATTCCTTTGTGAAGAGCCAATTCAAATCTTTTGCAGTTTTTTCTATTAGGCCACCTGCCTTTTTCTTACCGAGCTGCGAGAATTCTTTGTGTAACGTGGATTGAAGTCCTTTGAGACTTACATGTGTTGCAGTATCTTCTCTCATTCCACGGTTTGTATTTCCATTTCCTTTATGCTATTTTTCTGCTGAACAGAAGCTCTTATTTTTAATGTAGTTAAATACATATATATATATATTTTTTTTCTTCATGGTTAATGCTTTTTTATGTTTACAATTTTTTTTCTCTATTGAGATCATTAAGCTATTCTTCTATGTTATCTCCTACGAGCATTAGTGTTTCACCTTTCACATTCAGGTTTGTAATTTGGCTGGGCTTGAATTTTATGTATTGTATGAGATAGGTGTTCAATGTCATCTTTTTCCATATGGACATTCAATTGTCCTAGCATTATTTATTGAGAGACTGTCTCTGTCCTACCCCTTTGCAGTGGCAACTACGTCACAGCTCGGTCCCTATATGTATGAGTCTGTGAAGGAGCTACCTCGTCTATTCCAGTCCATGCTTGATTTTTCTGTTCCTGCACCAATATCACACTGTCTTAATAACGAGAGCTTTATACCAAGTCTTGATATCTGCAACAGCAAGTCTTCCTACTTGTTCTTTGAGGTATGCTTGGCTTTGCTTGGTCCTCTACACTGTATATCCACTGTGAATGAAAAATGGTGCTTGCCTTCTCAGTAAATAAAGGATGCTGTAGCCATCAAGTCACTACAGCCGCCCGTGATGGTGAGCCTTGAGGGAACTCAGGATGGAGACAAACAGGCTGCCCATGAAGTCACCCCCGATGGTGCACCCTGAGGGGACTCGGGCTGGGAAAGCACAGGATAGTGACCTTACCTAGCTAGCTGAGATACATATCAAAGGAATGATTTCAATGAGCCCAGACTCTTGCATCTTCCCATACATTAGGAAAGTGCTAATTTCATTAACTTGAGGTGGCTGGTTTTCTTTAATTAGCAGTAATCTTTTGATGTTCCAACTACCTGGTGTTTTGTTGCAAAAGCCCCTATGTATCCTGGGTCCTTCCTTCCTTCCTTCCTTTATTTATTTATTTTATTTGGTTGTGCCGGGTCTTAGTTGCGGCAGGCGGACTCCTTAGTTGCAGCATGCCTGTGGGATCTCATTCCCTGACCAGGGATCTAACCCAGGCTGCCTGCATTGGGAGCTCAGAGCCTTAGCCGCTGCGCTACTGGGGAAGTTCCCTCCCTTTCTTCCTCCAGTCAGTCCCTCAGAGCTATCTATTGGCTGCATCCCAGGGTTAACTCCTCAGTTTTGTCTGCCAAATAAAACATAATTCTCAACTTTTAGGCTGTGCATTTTTTTTTCAGTTGACACCACGAACTTTCAGTAAGTGGGTATGTTAATCCGAATAACCAAGTTTGTCACTAATGAAAGCAGTGCCTTCTGAGTAGAACATTTATAAGGATTTGCATATGTTACCCGCAAATGGCACTCTAGAAAACACGATACAAATGTGTACCCCCAAAGCAGGTCAGAACAAGATTTAGCATGGAGAAGGACCATTTATATGTTTTGTGATCTAATTTAGGTGGTGGTATAATGTTGACCTCATGCCTCTAGTAGCTGTTCAAAAAGTATGTGCTGAATATAAGAATCTTTTGTATGAATAGAAATACCGAGTGTAATGGCAAGCAGCCATTTCCCTTCTCATTGTAACTGTATGTGTGTGGCACTCATGTGGTTTTGATGTTTGAAAATAATTGATTATATACTATTCTGAAAAGAAGAACGAGATACACTTAAAAGCAAATTGAGTGTTTTAAAAAGGTCTTTCTTAACTCTAAACCTTAACAACAAAAGCGAAGTGTATGTATGTATATAGTTCACAGAAGCGTTTCAATGGAATTATCAGATTTGGGGTGCATGGAGTTTGCCAGCATCTTTTGCAACGCTCATGAGCATGGAATGGAAATGTTTACTGTTAAGTTAAGAAGGAAATAGCATGAAGTTGTTCAGTGAGCTGGAGCCAGGGCTGCAGGTTGAGCATAACTGCTTTGGGTTGCACAGGCGTAAACACAAACCCTCAGCAACGGAGAAGCTAGAAACTGGAGGATTAATATTAGACATACAATCCTAAACGAAAACCGGAACACAGAAACCAATCAGTGGCTCTAATAAACCGTGTGGTTCATGACCTAACATAAGTGAATGGGGTGATCTGGGATGCCAGATGGAAAGCGTAATAAACAAACAAAAAACCCCACTTCAGTCTCTGTTAATGAGCATTCTGACCCTAATCTAATCACATGCAAATCAGGAACTCACCACACAGGGGAAGGAATTCATGGGGTAGAATCTGCATTGTACCAGGAAGACCCGGAACTGGACCCCTAAATGTTAATGGAGTAATTAAATGGAGGAAAGTTGCAAAATCAAATTTTACAGTCAAGATGTTTGTACATTCCCTCATTCATTCACTCAACAAATATTCAATCTTTGTTCAGTGCCTCCATAAGCAAGGCACTTGTGCTAAGTCCTAAAGCAGTTTTAAAGATGTACATGATGGTATTATAAAACGTTCAGACAGATTTCTTCAGTGGCAATCTACTTTTAAATTGTTACATTTCTCATAAAATACAGTCCTTGTCTTTGAGAAACTTCAATTTCTGGCACGGTGTTTCTTAAATACTAGGAGCCCTACCACTCATGGTATGTCAGATTGTTTTCAGGAAAATGAGGAATAATTTTCAATTTTTGTCTGGGGCTGGTCTGTCTTTAATACCTACTAATTTCCCCCTCCTTTAAAAAACAAAACAAAAAAGCAAAAACAAAACAAAACAAGACAACAAAAACACAAAAAAAAAAACAAAAAAGAAACCAAAAACAAAGAGAGGCTATAATCTAATTGAATTTAATAACTTCCTTTTGTTTTTTGTTACATTTATATTTGGTTACTTTTCATTTGTAAAAATTGATAATGGTTTTCCATCTATAGTGGTGATATACAATTTCTCTCTAAAATATAGGTTAGCTCTTGAACAGTGAATCAGATAAAATAAAATATTAAATAAACATAAAACAGGTGGTATCTGGCCATGACAAGAAGGAGTGAAAGTGGAAGAGGAATAAATGAGGTTTGGTAAACTGCCAGAGGAGAAGTAAGACATGCACATACATATCTGCTCAGCTAACCCAGTGGTTCAGACATGAGCTACAGACAGAAAGAGCTCTGGGCATTGGCTGCTTTTCTTCCTGTAGTAATCACGGAAGGCTCCCTGGAGGAGGCTTTTCAGCCTATCTATGGATGGGGACTAGCGTTGGAGCCAAGGGCCTTGCAAAACGGGGGAAATGACTGAAAGCCTGAGGGTCAAGGCATGTGCTGCTGTTGACAGTGGTCCCCCCATTTAAGTGCATCAGAATCAGCTGGAGAGCTTTTCCAGGACCCTGCCCTTGGAGATAATGATGCTGTGGGTCAGAGGAGGGGAGTGTTTAAACCTCACTTTGAGCAGGTCCTTGGACCACAATTTGAGAGGGCCTGTGAATCTAGAGACTAAACACAGACCTCGAGGTCAGAGCCCATTGAGCACTGAGTCAGCATCCCTCTTGTGGTCATAAACTTGCAACATGGCTGGGCTGCTTCCACTTTCCTGCGTCTTCACTGCAATCCCGGCTAACATCAGTTTCAGCACTCTCACGTGGCCCATAAGGCTTATACACATATTTGCTACCGGTTTGGTGGTGTTTTCGTGGGCGAGATTGGGAGGAGGATGCTTGGATGTGGGAAGATGGAGAGAGAAGACCTGCTATGAGTTCTCTGTTCATGCTTTCTATATAAGCCTCGTGCAGGGCTAGGCATCCAGTACTGGGTCCCTGGAGGACAGGATGAAATAAGGATGCTAAAATTCTGCTGGACCTAGCTATTCATGGGTAAAATTAGTGCCTCATTTCCAGTCTTCGTGAAATTTCTATCCTTCTCTGGTGGGAGGTTATAAGGACGAGCTTCTGTAAAGTGCTCTGAAGGTGAACCATGATTATGCAAACAGATGACATTATCTACCTTCTACTGACAGCAAGAATTGGTGATGTGGGGAGTCTTGCAGGTAAATAAAGACTTTTCGAATCAGGAGGAAGCATGGGATTAGACTAAATGTGAGCCCCCAAAGCACACAGTGCATATTCAGCACTTTGACTTGAACTACCAGATGGATAGTAATCTGTTAGGGGATATTCTGAGTGGGTTATTTAAAAGGATGTAAAAGATTGCTGACCCAGGCTGGGACTGTGGGAAAGCTGTGGGCACATCTGCAGCTATTGAGTACATATTTCTAAGGGTTTCCCGCAGAACATAAGTAAACAATTGTCTGCCTGAGTGATATGGGAGTTTCATAATAGCCATAAATACTTAAGGTGATGGCCAGTGTGGTTGGACATATGCAGCTGTGTGCAGAAACAATGTCGTTCAGCCAAAACATACCAAATGGCACCATCTCTCTTGGGTTCTTCTCCAACACAGCACACCAGGCAGAAGGGCAAAACTTGAGCCATGGATACCCAAGTGCTCTGATGTGGTGACATCGGCAAAAATGCTGCAAATAGGGGAAGATGTTGTGCCTTTCACGTCATTATGGACAGAGTTCAACAGGCCAGGGATCCAAAAGCCTGCAGAGCAGTGCCATGCATATTAATTGAGAAGAATTAATTTTCACCAGAAGGAGAGGGCTTTCTTCTGTCATTAGTGACCATTATTCCCACTTTGTTGGTACTGCCATTCTGTCTAGCACATCATCATATGCTATGATGCTGTCCATCATATCTTCATTCTCTGGGTACAGAGTCCAGGCAGTGGCAATGGCTGAACGTTGCGTCTGTATAATGAGTATAAAGCCATGACCACTATGGTCTGGGCAGAGGAGATTTGAGGGAAAAAGAAGCAAAACATCCATCATTAAAACGATAATGGAAAAATAAATCTGGATGAACCCAGATGTTTGTCATAAAAATCAAAACAGATAGTTTAGTATAATAAATTCCTAATTTCTTATGTTGTACTGAAATTTCATCGAGTCAATTAGATCCTGAAATAAATGAGAAGTGGGGCATTGGCTGGAGGTGAAGAGAATGATGTATTTTTGTACGAAGGCTAGGAGTTTAGACATTTATTGGATTGGAATTTGACCTGTGGCATTAAAATGTACATTGTCTCCCAAAACTGTAAGTGGGGCACGGATTTGCAGAAGAAACTTTTCTGCATAAAAAGTTGTGTCCTAACAATGAAATCTTGCATAAAAATAGACAGCTAACAAGGCGAAGGAAAAGAAACACTCAACAGATCAACAGAACATTTTGTGCTCTCAAAATGGAAGTGGCAGAAACCATGCTTAAGCCAAAAGGTTGCTCCTTTGAAGGAAGTAAAGCCACTTGTAACGTCGTGACTGAGAAAAGAGAAATCTGTCGAAAGACAAGGATATATCATCTGAAAACTAATGAGACGTTACATTCTGAGCCAAAATTGCATCCAACTTTTCAGCGTGTAACTAGGCAAGATCTGAGCCAAAGTATAAAGAGTTGACCTAAAACTTTGGGAATTCAGAACTCAGAAGCTGCCATAGAAGATGAAAGCGGGGCGTGGGGCAGGGAGGGGGGAAGACCAACTATAGACGGAGGAGATGCAGAATGAAACTATCTAGGTTAAGACCTACTTTCTTTCTCCGATATTTTCCCCGGTTGGATTTTCTATCTTGTGACTGCCAAAACAATGTATGCATGAAATTCTACATTCCCCTGCATTCAGCGACACACCATAGAAATTACTCACATAAGCATGGAGGTGACCCGTGGAAAATCACTGGCTCTCTGCATAATAGTTTGTCTACAAGTTACAAGGACGGAGATAACTTGGCCCAGAATAGAATTTGCTTTTGTGCGTGGCGCTGAGTACCCTGAGACTCACAACATGCCCAAAGCACTCGTCTTTCTTCAGAAAAAACTGATGTCACGATGGGTTGCTACTGTAATTAAGTGCGGGCATAGTTTCTTTTTTTTTGTTTCTATTTAATGTCAGCAAAGCAGCTATTTCTATGGCTTTAGGTAAATACAGAAGCTGAGAGTGAAGGACTAGTTCTGGAAATTTGTATTATTTTTACTTATTTTTGTGCCAAGAACATTCTCTCGTGTGGTTGTGCAGGTTGTATTCTGCACAAAGTTTCCAGCGTCTGCTCCGCTCTCTGCGCACCCTGGCCTGGGGCTGTACCTGGGGTGGGGACGGTGGGGAGGAAGCATTTCTTATTAATATGTGTGCTAGCAACTGCTCCAGAAGGAGCCTGTACTAGCCACCTGATAATCCTGCGCGACAGAAAAGGGAGTGAAAAACCAGTCACCCACCTGCGTGACCTTAAGTTATTTATTTAAGTGTTCATTCATTAACACCAGAATGGCTGCTACCGGGCTTCCCAAACTCTAACGTGCAGACCAGTCACTCAGTGACCTTGTTAAAATGCAGATTCTGATGGAAGCCGTTGGGAGGCCTGAGATTTTGCATTTCTAACAAGCTCTCAGGTGACCTTGATTCAGCCAATCCACTGACCATATTTTGAGTAGCAAGGCCCAGGGGACGTCAAGGAGAAGATGCCCTTCACCTGGGGTGGGGGGCAGGAACTGTTATTTACTAACCGCTCGGAGCCACGCTGTGTGTCTTCCTCCTGCACTTGCCCTGGCTTTTACTAGCCATTCGAGGAGATGGCTATTATTATCCCATTACTACAGATGGAAAACTGAGGCCCGAGGAGATGACATACTTTTTCTGGGAACATAGAAACAGTAAGTAAACTTGCAGGGAATTGAATCCAGGGCTGATTTCAAATTCTGTACATGAACCACTATATCTTTTTTTTTTCATTTATTTTTTATTTTATAAATTTATTTATTTATTTTATTTTTGGCTGCGTTGGGTCTTCGTTGCTGCGTGCAGGCTTTCTCTAGTTGCGGCGAGCAGGGGCTACTCTTTGTTGTGATGCGCGGGCTTCTCATTGTGGCGGCTTCTCTTGCGGAGCACGGGCTCTAGGCACGCGGGCTTCAATAGTTGTGGCTCGCGGGCTCTAGAGCGCAGGCTCAGTAGCTGTGACACATGGGCTTAGCTGCTCCGCAGCCTGTGGGATCTTCCCGGACCAGGGCTCGAACCCCTGTCCCCTGCATTGGCAGGCGGATTCTTAACCACTGCGCCACCAGGGAAGCCCCATGAGCCACTATATCCTGTTTCTCCATCTCAAGGAACTTAATTTCTTCTATCAATAAAGAGAAGGTTTTCCAATTGACGGCCTTTTATCAGAGACTGTGTTACCTGTGGTAGAAGTCACATGGAAGGCATGGGGGTATTGCACTAGACAGCTCTTTATTTGTTTTAAGCAGAATTCTATTACCGCACAGACATGTGGATGTCCCACGGAGTTTCTACCAGTGTGACGTTATCTCTGCTTCCTCATGACAGTTGATTTTGGTGACTGGTTGATCATTTTTACAGTACTTCCGATCACGGACTAAAACCCCAGTGGCAAAGCTTCTCCGGTTTTTCAAATGTTGTGTTTCAAAAATACAGTGAAAGTCATTGCTCCTGACCGACTGGGGCCAGGTGAGTGATGTGTCCTGAAGGTCCACGGCGAGGCAGTTGGCCATCCCTCAGGGCCTATAGGGAGGTCCAACTTCCAGGCATCCAACTGTTGGGGGACAGGCTCTCCATGGAGAGAAGAGATTTGCCCCAAGGAGCAATTCCTGCAAACTGGAGCTCCAGCCTGGGGATGAGGGTGGTGGTTGCAGCAAGGCACGCTGCCCACTCCCAGTTCAACTCCATTTAGTGTGTTCATAGCTCACAAGTCCTGGGCAACTGAGGGGGAGAGCGGGGGTGGGGAGGGGGAAATGAAAGGATTTGCCAAATGCTTCAAGACCACTTTCTAGCTGAGGATAGCACAAGACACAGCTCTTACTGCTGTTGGGAGATGTTTGGCATGGAGATGTGAAAAGAGTTGACAGAAGCTGAGTCTCTTGTTTCCAGGCAGTCATTTCTCCAAGAAGCCTCTTCCTAGAAGGGATTCATCCCTACACACTTGGGCATGAGAAATAGCTTAATGCAGCGTGCTGAGATGAGCCATCAGGCCAGACCATCAGAGTGGTAGATGTAGCCCACACTAGTCTACCTTTCCTGAACTGAGCATTGATATTATGACATTAGATTGCATTGACTGGGCTTATAAGAACCAGTACCTACTGCCCCACCTCTATAGTTTTTTTTATTGTAGATTGTGGAGACATATTTAAGGACATAGTACACTTTCCATGCTGCGTAATTCCTTTTTAAGGATCCACAGTAATTAGCCAACAAATATTTATTGAATGCTTATATGCCAGATAGGATGCTAGTATTAGGAAAAAAGCAGTGAACAAAGAAATCACATGAATGAGTCTTACAATACAAAGAAGAGAAATTATTTTCTTAGTTCTCTATGTCAGGCAAAGCTGTCAATCTCCTGAGCAACTTTCCTTCTTTACAATGCCTACTAGGAAGCTCAGAGCCAATTTTTGGACTCACCTCTCGCAATTGCACAGGACCTCATGAAATGAATTGTTGTACAGACCATACCCCTGGCTTCATGTTATTTTCCCCTTTGATCATCTTTCTTGTGTTTATCTCTGTGGGCTACCTCACATTCCTGCTATTTTTTTTTTTTTTTGAATGGGAGGTTATAATTAAATAATAATAAAAGAGCCCAGCAGATCAGGGGTTATGAGTGAGCAACCCAATCAGTGTTAGTGTGAGATAATGAGAAATATACATACATTGGTCTCTGTCCTTGGTTCCCGGCACAGGACTCCTAAAACCCTTGCAATTTCCTAAGTGATAAGAGTACTAGGAGCATCTTTTGTTCTAATGAGGTGACTCTGGGTGGGCTTCTGAGTGGCTCCTGGATAAGGGCTGGTCACCAGAAGGACAAGCCGTATTAGAAACTTAGAATTCTCAGCCCCAGCCCCCATCTTCCAGCGAGGGAAATGGAGTTAATCATTGGTCATGACAACATGAGAAGCCTCCATACATTCCAACAGGAGGGGGTTCAAAGAACTCCTCACCGGTGAACATGTGTTGGTGCCGGGAGAGTGGTGAGCCCAGAGAGGGTGTGCAAGCTCCGTGCCCCTTCCTACATACCTTGCCCTGTGCATCTCTTCCATCTGGCTGTTCACCCATATACTTTATCGTATCCTTTTACGATAAACCGATAAACATAAGTAAACTTCTCCTGAGTTCTGTGATCCGTTCTAGCAAATTAAGTGAACCCGAGGAGGGGGGTCGTGGGAAACCTCTCACTTAGGACCGATTGGTCAGAATCCCAGGTGGCAATCTGGATTTGCGATTGGCATCAGAAGTGGGGGGTAGTCGAGTGGGACTGAGCCCTTAACCTCTGGGATCTGACACTATCTCCAGGCAAAGAGTGTCAGAATTGAGTAAAGTTGCTGGACACCCAGCAGGTGCCACAGAATTGCTTGGTGTTGGGGAAAGAATCCACACTTTTGGTGACCTGGAGTGTCAGAAGTGAAGAGAGTAGCAGAGTGTTCTGTGGAGGAGAAAGACACAGGTGGGAACCTGTGGGTTCTTCTCATCCAGCTGGTGATAAATAAGGCCAGGGAGAGGTGTGAGCGGTGAGGTCACTGGTGCTGGCAGGCGTTCCCCAGAGGGGAATCTTGTGGGTCCACAGTGACACAGACAGGCCTGGATGGAAACTGGCCGGGTAACCCAGCCTTACATCTTTTCTCGACAGACTATGGTGCTGGTGCTGTTGTAGAGGCTGGGCTGGAGTTCCTCAGGATGACTGGTGGCTACGTACTAGAATTTGAAGGTGGGAACTCAAAAGAGTTTCTTCACAGCCGTCAGACGATTCAGGTTTTCTTTTTTGACAGTTAAGGCAAGCCCCTCTTCCCCCCCCACCCCAAACTTGACTATTTCATTTCAGCTTTTAAACTCAATTAAGCAGAGCGGTTACCTCTGGAGGTTCGTGGGCTCTGTGGTGGGTTCATGAGTATTCATTATATTATTTAAAATCATATAAAAAAGAAAAGAGCCACCCTTGGACTAATGACAACAGTGTGTTTTAAATCAAGGATTATGATTAATCCAATTCTGTGTACTCAAGTTCCCCTGACAATGCATATTCGCTGAAACGATGACTGACTGAATCTATCTTGGTGCCCGGGGGGGAGGGGGGCAGGCGTTCCCCAGAGGGGAATCTTGTGGGTCCACAGTGACACAGACAGGCCTGGATGGAAACTGGCCGGGTAACCCAGCCTTACATCTTTTCTCGACAGACTATGGAGGAAGGTCTGGGAAGATCTCTCTGCCACATCCCACAGGCTGGGCCCTGTGCCTACAGCACCTCAGAACGTTTGGCCTCCTATCTGTCCAGGATTAGGTAAATGCCACAGCAAGTTTCCAACAGCAGTTTCCTTTCCACAGCCCAGACCGCAGAGGATGGACTGAGGAGCCTCGTGGAAAAGACTCTGAACTGCAATAAACTCAACAGTGAGCTGAAATTAAGGACAGCCCTGTGGCCTGACTCCTCTGACAACGAAATTATGTGACTTCTTATAGGTCTGGGTCATTGCTATGCTAACGGGATAAGTGGCTTAAAATGAAAGGACATCCTGAACCCACGTGGGAAGACAGGCATTATCAAGTCTTTGGGTGTCATTAGTTGTGACGAAGGCTGGAATTAATCATGACACTGTGCAAAATGGTTTAAACATTTGCAAGCAAGGAGAGGGTGGAGATGCTGGAACCTGTAAATTGATACCAGCTGAGCATTCACTGCTGGGGGGGGCGGGTGTCCAGCAAATGGATTTACTATTTTGCCAACTTCAGGAAAGTGTTACAGAATGGCAGACAAAACTGTTTCTATGCAAACAATTGTTTAGAAAAGGGTCCTTACAGCACATAACTGCAATTCAGGGGCTTTCTGAGTAACCACAAAGCCAGGGACTAAATTTTAAATAATCGACATTATTTTTCTTGGAACCAGGCTGAATACCGACGTCGAGGTTTTCTTGCCTCCCTAACTCCCTCTCTTCCACCAGTCTTTTAATGTGTCAATATCACTTCAGTTTCGTGGGGAAAGGGTAGAGGGAAAAAGGGAGAGGGGTAGAGACAGTAGGGGGAAGGGCAGTGGGTGGGCCCAGAAATGGAGAGACGGGAAGTCACTCCATTAAACTATCATCTTCGTCTGTAAACAGGGATTAAAAACGTCTGTCTGTCCTGACACGCTCCCAGGGGAAATGCCATGCTGCTTGAGAAAGCTGTGAATAAAATTCGATCTCTACTCTCCCTCCATTTGCACAAAATCTGTCCCAGAAACGTCTCACCCTTACATTTTATCAGAACCACGGGAGGCGGGGGGGGGGGAATATTATCTGAACTCTACCCGTGGCATTATGGATTTTTCTGGAAAACGAGGCTAGGTCAAGTTCTTGGAACATATTTCTACCCTGAAAACTCATATGAATTAAGTCACTTTCTAAGACTCCTTGCACTCCGAAGATTCGTACTTCAGTAAGACTCACTGAAGAATAATGGCGCAAACAACATTTTTTAATTTAGAAGAATCTTGCTGAGAAAGGCTGCCCCAAATAGTACAAACATAAATTCGCAGTAACTTTGTCAAATTTCTAAAAACTCCATCAGGACAGGAGGCTGAAAAACGTCTCCAGGAGATCAGTCTGTTACCAGCGGCCCGTGAGCTTCAAGACCGGTCGCAGTTCGTAGCGATTCAGCCCAGGATTCAAGTGGGGTTTAATCGTCTGGGCGTCTAGCTCCCCATCACCGTTCAATTACTGGAGGTTATTATAATTGTCCCCATTTTATGGATGAAATTGAGCTACGGCTTAGTCTCTTTTGGTGAGAGATTGAGAGAGAAAGAGAGAGGAGGAGGGGAGGGAGGGAGGCAGGGAGGGAGGGAGGGCTGTTCCTCATTATCCTAAAAAAAAAAAGTACTTAAACCTTAACTTAAAAAATGATCTACTTCCAAAAACTGCGTTTCCTTTAGGGTGAAATCGTTTTATCTCATCTCTAACACCAAGGAGCAAAACAAGTATTTTACTGTAAATTGGAACAAAGAGTTACCCCCGATCCCCCATCACCCCAATTCCTGAGGACGTCAGTCACAGCGGACGCGTCATTACGATCGGAGGTGGGGAGAGCGTCTGCTGGGGGATAATAAAACCGAAGAGGCCCTCTCCATAGGTGGAGTAGAGCGGGGAGAAGACGCCCCGCTGGCACACACCTCCGGAAAACTGAAGCTTCTTCTTTGACCCAGGGGTCAGAAAGATTTATTACTTCCTCGGTGAGGGAGAAGCCTCAGGCCAGCTGGAAGGGACGAGCCGGGAGTGGGGAGCCTGAGAGCCGCGCTCGGCCTCCTCGGAGCGCTCCGGGGCGCGGGTGCGTCCTCGGTCCCCGGAGAAGCCCGGCGGTGCCGACCCCGGGGGGAGAGCGGACTGGGAGGCCGCTGGGGGATTTCTGCCCAAACTTTATCACCAACTCTTTCCGAGAGCAAAACTGTGCGGTTGAGCACGGTAGCGGCACGGAGAATCCAAGTTTCCCAGAGGTCGGGACGCCCGAGCGCTCCGAACCCCGCGTCCGTACCCTGGCTCTTGGCGCACGGATTGCTACGGCCTACGCCGCGCGGACGGCGGCCCAAGCGGCGCCGCTGTAAATCGGAACCCGCATCTCCAACCCCCAAGGTGGCGGCGGCGGGAGCTGGGCGCTGCGAGGGGGGGCGGGCGCGGGACGCGCGGAGGAGGAGGGCAGCGCGCCGAAGGGGAGGAGCCGCAGCGACAGACGGCGGCGCGCACCAACCCGGCGCCGGCTGGCAGGAGCCGCGCAGAGGCTGGCCGGAGCGCGTTGCAGCCGCTCCGCGTAGGGAGAGTCGGGTAGCAGCATCCTCCCCGGCGCCGGCTTTCGCGCGGCGGCTGCGGCGGCGGCGGCGGCGGCGGCGGCGGGGTTTTCTCTGCCCCGGTGCCTCGTTGACCCGAAGAGGCTGGTGCTGCGGGGGAGGCGGGCAAGGGAGCGCTGCGGACCCCGGCTCCTTTGCCTAGAGCTGTGTGTGTGAGTGTAGGGGGTTTCCAGGCCAGTCGGAGGCTGAGGAGCGGCGGGGGCTGCCGGCAATGCCCGCCCGGGCATCCTTCGGGTGATGGAAGAAGCAGCTGCTGCCGCCGCCGCTGCAGAGTCGCGCTGCGCCCCATCTACCACCACCAGAGAGATGGGAAGATTCGGGGCGCGGAGGCCGAGAGCAAGAGAGGCGGAGCCGCTTTGCCGGGAGCTGGGTCCCGTATAAGCCCCCTCCCCCTCCCCTCCCTCGGCCAGCTTCACCCCCAGAGCGAGGAAGGAAGCTACAGTCCCGAGAGGGCGGCGGAGACGCCGATGGAGCCGGGCGCACTGGACTCAGCGGAGCGCAGAGTAGGGCTTCGGGCCCGGTGAAAGTTTCCCTTCCCCAGCCGCAGGGCGCCCGCTGCCGCAAACTCTGCCCAGGGCTTGGGCTGCCAAGTTCCTCGGCCCCCTCGGAGGCGCGCGGACCCCGGGCGGAAAACAGCGCTCGAGAAGGCGGGGAACGAGTGACAGCAGGACTGACCGCCGGGCCGTGCTCCCGGGCCGCTCCGGGGAGCGCCCGCGGCTCCAGGTTAGCGGGGTAGCCAGGCAGACCCGAGGGTGGGCGTTAATTAGGGGGAGGAGGATTGGGGCGCACGAGCTTACTCCGCTTCCCCTCGCAGGTCCTTCTCAGAGCCGCTGCCATGGGAGAGCCAACCCTGGGCGCCGGGGACCAGCCGCCGCTGCTGCCGCGCCCGCCTCGGAGTCGCGGCCCAAGTCCCAGCGCCCGAATCCGGGCCGCTGCGTCCTCCTCCCGGGTTGCAGGGCCGCCTCCGCCACGCTGCCGGCCCGGGTTGTGCCTGTGATGAGTCGCAGCCCGCCGCGAGCCCTGCCCGCGGGCGCGCCCCCCCGGTTGCTCGCGGCCGCGCCTGCCGCCGGGCCGCGCGCCTTGCTCCCGCCGTGGCCCCGGCGCCCGGGTCGCCGCTGGCCCGCGTCCCCGCTCGGAATGAAGGTGTTCCGCAGGAAGGCGCTGGTGCTGTGCGCGGGCTACGCGCTGCTGCTGGTGCTCACCATGCTCAACCTCCTGGACTACAAGTGGCACAAGGAGCCGTTGCAGCAGTGCAGCCCCGACGGGCCGCTCGGTGCCGCGGCGGGGGCGGCCGGGGGCGGCTGGGGGCATCCGGGGCCTCCTCCGGCCGTGCAGCCCCGCGCACACACCCGCTTGGACCCCCGTACCCCATACCGCTCTCCCGTCGCCCCCGTCCGGGCGGCTCCGGCAGCTGGGGCGGGGGCGGCGGGGGCCGCAGCCCCTCCGGGTAATGGCACTCGGGGCACCGGGGATGGCGGGGACAAGAGGCAGTTGGTGTACGTGTTCACCACGTGGCGCTCGGGCTCGTCCTTCTTCGGCGAGCTTTTCAACCAGAACCCCGAAGTGTTCTTCCTCTATGAGCCAGTGTGGCACGTGTGGCAAAAACTGTACCCAGGGGACGCTGTTTCCCTGCAAGGGGCGGCACGGGACATGCTGAGCGCTCTCTACCGCTGCGACCTCTCTGTCTTCCAGCTGTACAGTCCCGCTGGCAGCGGGGGGCGCAACCTCACCACGCTGGGCATTTTCGGCGCGGCCACCAACAAGGTGGTGTGCTCGTCGCCACTTTGCCCCGCCTACCGCAAGGAGGTCGTTGGACTGGTAGACGATCGCGTGTGCAAGAAGTGCCCACCGCAGCGCCTGGCGCGCTTCGAGGAGGAGTGCCGCAAGTACCGCACTCTGGTCATCAAGGGCGTGCGTGTCTTCGACGTGGCCGTGTTGGCGCCACTTCTGCGCGACCCGGCCCTGGACCTCAAGGTCATTCACCTGGTGCGGGATCCCCGCGCTGTGGCCAGTTCACGCATCCGCTCGCGCCATGGTCTCATCCGTGAAAGCCTGCAGGTGGTGCGCAGCCGGGACCCCCGAGCGCACCGCATGCCCTTCCTGGAGGCCGCTGGCCATAAGCTGGGCGCCAAGAAGGAGAGCATGGGTGGGCCTGCAGACTACCACGCCCTTGGCGCCATGGAGGTCATCTGCCACAGCATGGCCAAGACGCTGCAGACGGCCCTGCAGCCCCCTGACTGGCTGCAAGGCCACTACCTGGTGGTGCGGTACGAGGACCTGGTGGGAGACCCCGTCAAGACCCTACGGAGGGTGTATGACTTTGTGGGGCTATTGGTGAGCCCTGAAATGGAGCAGTTTGCCCTCAACATGACCAGTGGCTCAGGCTCCTCCTCCAAGCCTTTCGTGGTGTCGGCACGCAACGCCACGCAGGCCGCCAATGCCTGGCGGACCGCCCTCACCTTCCAGCAGATCAAACAGGTGGAGGAGTTTTGCTACCAGCCCATGGCCGTGCTGGGCTACGAGCGGGTCAGTAGCCCTGAAGAGGTCAGAGACCTCAGCAAGACCCTGCTCCGGAAACCCCGGCTCTGAGACGGGTTCCCGGGAGACCAGACTCCCTGTGGTGACACCCACAGAAGGATTGTGGTGTGTTTCAACAAAAACAGCCCAGATCCAAACTGAGGAAGCCCACACATTCTGTTATAGATCCATAATATAAATAACCACGCAGGCACTTGCTGTCAGTGTTTTGAGTCATTGAATTTCAAGGAACAGCCACAATACACACATCTCAGAAAAGGCAAGGCTTGAAAGTTTTGACCCGCCGCCCTTCCTCTTCTCTCCCCTGCCTTTTCTCCCTTTTCCTACCCTCTCCCCTACCTGCCTTCCATTTTGAAGTGGGATGTTGATTAAATCAAGATCCAGTAACCCAAATCTTGTTTCCAAAATTTTCGTGGTATCTGTGAACACGTAGAAGAGTCATTTGGATGTCGGGGGTAGGGTGGGAGGTGTGGGAGGGTGGAGAAAGGGGAAGTGGTCCAGGAGCAGCAAAAGCCCCACTGGGCACGCTAAACCAAGGAGGCATTCTTCTAAGTAGACTTTTGTGTAAAAAGCAAAGGTTATATGTGAGTATTAATAAAGAAAATAATAAATAATATTCTTTTTTATATTTGCCTCCATTACTTTGGATTTGCCTGTGTTCCTTGTCCTGTGCAGCTTCAGACAGAATCTGCTTCTCCTCCCCCCACCCCCTTTTCCTGTCTGTTTCCTAGAAAACAGCTAAGATGGGTGGGAGCAGCTTCAGACTCCTTGATAAGAGCCTTGGAGTCCTGTTCTCCCATGTAAATCACAGCCTGTCAGGTGCCCAGGAATGGGGACAAATCTTCAGATTCTAAAGGCAAAAACCAAGCAGGGCAGTGGAGGAAAAAGCACAGCGCTACTTTCCTGTTCCACTTGGAGCACAGAAAGGAAGAAGCAACCCCTTGAGGATCTGAAGGCATTCGGTTTTGATTACCCTTGAGTTAACACTGGGAAACCTTGAAGCAGAGACCAGTGTTTTGGTCCTGAGGTTAGTTCGGAAAAAGGATTTTTTAAAAAAGAGAAGTATGTAGTTCAAAAAACTTCTGATGATAAGAACACAAACCTCAAAAATTAGCGTGAACGTTTTGTTGGCAACGGTAGCAAGTTCTTTGGTTAGAAAAGTGACAGAAGTATTTGAGTTTGGAGCGTTTTTCTGCCTCTGACACAGTCCACGGAGGCATATGAAAAGGGAAGTTTGATCTGGGAACTGTAAGGGCACCCACAGGTTATCCCCCTTATTCCTGGCTGCCCACCCAAATTAGTGCAAAAGAGAATGTGAATTTATAATGGTTTACTTAGGTTGCTTGTGGGGGTACATTGCTTTTCTTTTTATGTTTTCTGAAAATTGCAAAGAAGCTACGTGTTGCTGACAGTATAAGTCTTCAACCAAGAACTTCTTTTAGATATGAAAATAAATTATAGGAAAGAGGAAATGACAATGAATTATGAGTTTGTATGTTGGATTTTGAGATTTGGTATTTTCCAGGGAAAAAACCATTGCAGTTTTCCTGTAGTGGTAATGGTGTTGCTGCTGTCCTGAGCCCATTTGTACTGAAGGGTTCTGCAGAATGTTGTGTTATGATAAGAAGTTACGAAGCTAAATAGGAGCAAGAGAGTGTAGTTGTATATTACATTAAATACGATACAAGTTCAAGTTCATCATAATTTTAGTTTACTGTAATTTATTGTGAGATTTGTGCAAGCCAATCTGTACAGGTTAAATGCTGAGGATTTCATTTTAAGGCAAATATAATGAAAAGGAATATGTACATGGGAAATACTTTAAGTATAATTTTTATTACAATGTGAAATCTGACTACACTTAAGAATTCCGAGAGTTTAAAAGCACAGAGGTTAAAAAAAGGGATGTATTTAGCAGTGGATTTTATAACACATTCTAGAATGGTTATTTCTTAATTTACTAAAATTGTTTATAGTAATTGTGTTGATTAATCCAGATTACAGCTATAACACGTTGATCATGGTTTCTATGATATTTTCATGGTAGCGCCTATGCCGAATTCAGCAGCAGTAGAATATTTGTAACAACTTTAAGAATACTTTCAAAGTAAATGAACAAAATAAATATTAATGTTGGATGACTAGAGATGAAACAGGTTTAGCGGGAAATTAAGGCAGCATCATTGAAAGGCAACCACTCTGAATTAAAGAACCATTTAAAAACAAATTTCATGTGGCATTAGAATCAACTCGTTTCACTTAATCACAGTAAAATTCACGCTTAGCGTTTGAGCGAAGGATTTTTAGGCAGTTGAATTCATTCTTCTCTCTGGATAGCTAAGGACTTTGATTGCATTGAAGTGGAATCACGATGATTTTGGATCTTGTATTTAAAAAATGTGAGATGCCACGTAGAGGCTTTGTAGCCTGCAGCACATTCACGGTCTCTGCTCCAATGAAATTTTAAGCTAAACGCCAACAGTTCTCCCCTTGCTGTGTTTGAACGAGGTTTCCGCCCATAATATCCTTGTTTTGTAGCAGCTGCCTTCTCTCCACTCTGCCACTCCTGGGCTCGGGAATTTGACAGGGTGAATTGTTGCTCCTGGAGATTTGTACCTCGCTGCATTCTAGGAAAGCGAGACAGGTGTAGTTCCCACAAACAGCCAAGATCGTCATATCAGTGAAGTCTGAGAAGAAGAGAAGCAATTTTGGGTGTTAATTAGCTTCTGTCAGCCCCTGGAGCAAGCAGACTTGTGCCACAACAATTTGTGACAGAGCCTGTGACCATTTCTGAAGCAGCAAATGTGAAGGAGTTCCTTTCACCGTTCCCAACTTGGCAATATGGCCATCAACAGGAGGACATATTCTTTAGAGCAGGTTATCAGAATGATTTTTATTTTCAAATTCTGCTTGACTGATAGCATGCCTGATTTACCCCATTGACTTTGGAATCCCTTTGTTAATTAGAAAGCTCTATTTGTAAAACAAAGTCGACTCAGTGCATTTAGCCAACAAATATGAATTTGGAACAAGGGCAGCAGCTCAGGCTGGGTGCTTGAGTTTCAGGGAGCTCAGGGGCACTCAAAAGGCCTCATTCAGACTGACCCGTGGGTACCCTGTGGGTGGGCATGGGGGCAAATCCTGTACCCTTCAGTGTCTACTACACAGTGGGTACTTGATAACTATTTATTAAGTGAGTGAAATATGTAACTATCCAATTTTGAAAGTGCTCAGAAGGGAAAGAGTGGCAAAACGAGTTACCTGTTTGGAGAAAGTGCCAGGTTGTTCTTCAAAGTTTGCCGAAGAGAATGGGCCTTAGGCTCTATTTAGATGTGGGGCATAGGCACGAGGAACACCTTCAAGATTTCCAGGAGGATCTGTGTTTAGTTCAATATTTCCCGCCGATGAATTAGAATTTCTGAACGTGGAGAGGTAGACGTCTCCAAATGAGGAATTCTATTTTTATTATTTGTTTTTCCAACGGCATGAACAAGATAAAAGGCAGGGATCAGAACGTGCCGGCAGAATAAATGCTGCCCTGGTACCTAAGGGGTGTTTTCATGATTGCAGAAGCCTGTGATATTTATTTATGGTTTCGAGTGCTGTGAATTTCACCCAGGCAGAGAAGGGTTACTTGCAGGAAGTGAGTCCTATTGTGGATAGTGGACGAGACAATGGCTGCCTGTCCCCACGCATCCCCTGCCTGGCCGTGGCCCGTTCTGTCCAGGATTGCTGTTGCACACTGGAGAGTTTGAAATTACTGTGAATCTGAGTGAGGCCGTTAAGTGAATATTCCCTCGGTCTGAACAATGAAATAAACATGGTGTTGGAAGCCCAGTCTCTGGAGATGACTTCAGAAAGACTAAGAGGGAAGTAAAAAGGCGTGTCTTATCTGTAGTCGTGAATAAAGATGAGGTGTCACTTTACCACCCTCCCCCGACCTCCTTCCCTTCCCTCTCTACACACAGCACACATGCCCGCCTGCACATACAAGTGTGTTTGTGCACTGTCTTGAGGTCTGGAAGAGAGAATGTTTTTATACCAGCTAATGGGTGTGTGGGGAGGGACACTTTTTGATCGCAGGCCTCTGAGAACTCGTGGGCGATGATTCTATCAGAACCAGTGACAGTTCCGTATCAGGATCCAGTGTGGACAGGTAGAAAATGACCGTTGCAATCTGCAGAACGGCTTGAGGTAGGTGATGGGATGTCCCAAGGTAAATGCACAGCTTATAGACCCCTTTTGTCACTCACCTTGAGAAGGACCCTTTCAAATCTGTCACGGCTAATAACACAGTTGGTTTCCATACCTTCCCTTCTTTCTGGCAATCCAGCTGCTACTTTTGCAGTTCAAGTACAAGCCACTGAGCTGCTTGGGTATGGGCTCTGGTACAAGTGTTTGATAATTGAAATTACAGGGCTTGACTTTTATTACATCTGATACAATTCTGCACACCCTTCATCAAATTATGCTAAGGAAATGGTTCAATTCTGAATAACACATTAAGTTTGTAGAATGGGAAACTTTATGAACCAGTGTTGGGGGTGGTATTGTTTATAAACTTGAAGGAGCCTTGAAGAAATAGGGCCTGTCTGTATACCTGGCAGGATGAGAGAGGATGGCCAAGGCCGAAGCTTAACTTTTGACGAAGCCAGTTATTTGTAATCAGACATCAAATGTGTTCTGGGGCTGTTTGAACTTTCAGGTTGGTGACAGTCACCCTGCCAAGTAAATGACTGTGAATATGATCACTGGAACCAAAAGCTATACTCAGAACCATTCAGTAATGGCTCCCATCCTGAGTGTGTAGACAGGGCTTGATAGAAATTCACCTTGAGGCAGTGAATCCTCGAGACAGGACCAGCTACATAATTTGTGGGGCTCCGTGCAAAATGAAAAGGCAGGGCCTCCTGTTAAAAAATTCTTAAGCATTTCAATTCTGCAGTAGCAGAGGATTAAATCAAGCATGGGCCCTTCTGAGTGTAGGGCCCACAAACTGTACAGGTATTTACCGTGAAGCCAGTCCTGCATCCAGATACAGAAACGAAATGCTTAATTATAGGAGAGAATAAATAACAGTGGCCTACAATTTCTTGGAAAGTGGCTGCAGGGTATCGTGTGTAACTATAATTAAAGCACAGACATCCTAGCGAGACAAGTGCACTCTGCGTGATGGAGTTCTAAGGAGGCGAGTGTGCACATGACAAATAACCCTTGATGACTGTAGCAAGTGATTGACAAGGCCCTCTGAGTCATCAGTTGGGCTTGAGACAACTTGGGACCAATCCTGTTCAGGATGGATATTGCTTTATTAACTTCCGGTCCTGATTTTTCTTCCCTTGTAGCTAACTTGTTTATTCTTTTTGTTTGTTTTATTTTGTTTTCTTCCTGTCTTCCAGAATTCTTTTTATGAAATATTAAAATTTCAAACTACCACAAGAACTAGTCTCTTTATGTTAATTTTGTCTAGTGTTCATCAAACCCATTTGATCTGAGTATTTACTTCTTAAGTTCAAGAAGTTATTTTCTATAACTTTATATAAATATAAATGTATAAATATATATATAAATAAATAAATAAATAAATATATAGCCTGTGGCGTCAGGGGGATCCTTCGGGCAAGAACACGTCAGATAGTCTTCCATGAGGATGCAGAGCTTACCTCCTTGCCCTCAGCGTGGGGATACTAGCAACTTCTGCTGACAACAATATTTCCTTCCTTCTGAAACTACTGTGGGACTCTCTGCATTTGCTTCGTGTATAATAGAGAGGGAGAGTCTATGCATAGAAAAACAGAAGGTCAAGTTACAATGAACGCAAGGAGTAAAGGTGCAGGGTGTGCTAAGCCAACAGCTAAGCCTCCTTATTGTGCCCAGTCTGTTTGGCTAAGTTTATTTCATTATAAGTGTGGGATGTCCCGCTCTTCTCTGGGGAAATTTCTCTGCCCTCTCTTACCCTCTCCTGCCTGCCATTTCTTCTCTACTTTGTAAATTCCTACTCATTATCTAAGAGCCTAGATATGTTTGAAGCTTTTATTTATCAGCCCTGCTCCAAGATGCAGACGTGTCTTTCCGTCTCCTATTCCCTCTGACTGCCTCGTGCATAGATCCATCGGTGTGTATCCCTGCACATTGGGATTCTTTGTTTATAATCCACTTCCTCTTCTAGTCATGGTCCTTCGAGAGGAAAGAAACTGGATCCTATCTGTGTGTGTGTCTCCCCAACACTGAAGCAGCATCTTGCTCGTAGGTCTTTAAAAAGTGAGTGCTGGGGACTCCTCTGGTGGCGCAGTGGCTAAGACTCCAATGCTCCCAAAACAGGGGGCCTGGGTTCGATCCTTGGTCAGGGGACTAGATCCCACATGCATGCTGCAACTAAGAGTTTGCATGCCACAACTAAGGAGCCCGCCTGCTGCAACTAAGACCCGGCACAGCCAAAAAAAAAAAAAGTGGAGTGCTAAATAAAAGAGATCACCCAAGAAGCCACCGCAGCAGAAGGGATTGAGGGGAGCAGACACTGTCAGAGGCTGTTGAGTTGGGATGTGACATTCCACCATGGTCTGAGCTTCATATGTGTGCCAGACAGAAGGCGGAAAAAGCCAGACAAATCAATACGGACAAAAAGGAATTCCAAAAAGTCCTGTGGAAGGCCTCAAATGTGGTCTTTCCATATTAATGTTTGAAACAGGAACAATGAATTGGAGCCCCCCAAAGAAAGGTAACAACTGAATTACAGTCAATAGAAATGATACAATTCTTTTGGTCCTACCCATGCACGTAATATGTATGTATTCTTTTTACATATTAAAAAAATTTTAATACAATTTTTAAAGGTTACTTTCCATTTACAGTTATTACAGAATACTGGCCCTATTCCCCGTGTTGGACAATACATCCTTGAGCCGACCTTACACCTGATAGTTTGCCCCTCCCCCTCCCCCACCTCTACCTGCCCCTCCCCACTTGCCTTGCCCCACTGGTAACCACTAGTTTGTTCTCTGTATCTGTGAGTCTGCTTATTTTTTGTTATATTCACTAGTTTGTTGTATTTCTTAGATTCCACATATAAGTGAGCTCATACAGTATTTGTCTTTCTCTGTCTGACTTACTTCACTTAACCTAATGCCCTCCAAAGTCCATCCATGTTGCTGCAAATAACATTCTTTTTTATGGCTGAGTAGTATTCCATCGTGTCTATCTGTCTACCTATCTATCTATAGATATAGAGATATATACAATGGAATATATACATACACAATGGAATCTATCTCTAATATAGATAGATATATACACAATGGAATATATATATATATATATATATATATATATATATATATATACCACAGTTTCTTTATCCATTCATCTGTTGATCGACACTTAGGTTCCATATCTCAGCTCTTGTAAATAGTGCTGCTATGAACATTGGGGGGTGCATGTAGAAATGATACGATTTTTAAGGGCCCACTAGGAGAATGTATTGCGGTAATATAGGCTGAGCCCGTGTATTTATTTTGACATGTGGAGCTCATCACTGGTATGATCATCTTTTAACTTTTTCAGGGACTGGAAAGGTTTCAAGGAACAATGTGGAGGTCTGAATATTACATTTCCATTTTCAGATGTCCCAGTTACTCTGGCAAACTCTTATTCTCTCTAGGACTGAACTAGCTCCTGGGAGGAATTAAAATATTTGATGTTCTCGTATTCGTGCTCAGCATCTTTAGATGAAGCAGGGTATTATGTTATTTCTTGCTAAAAGAAAAATAGAAATGAAGCACATTTTCTTTCTGAAAGAAGGGGCATTCACATTTATAGTTCTTAGCCCTGTTATTTAACCAGCCATACTTGCTGGTGAGACCAGTATCCTTCCAGGATGTGAGCTCTGAGTGCACTTTTTTAGGTTAAGTCTTCATTTATATTTTTACATTTCCCAAGTGACTTCTCGCTGTGTTGTGCTTTTTATAACTTTCTATCACCATTTTAGTTTCACTTTCAAATGCCCTAATTGTGATGGTGATAATAATACTAATACTGTCATTTACCCTTTGTAGAGCATTTGTTATGTGCTAGTCACTGTGCAAAGTACTTTATATGTATGATTCTATTTGATTCTCATAACAATCCTATGGAATAAGTATTACCGTCTCCATTTTTTTCTTCCAATTTTATTGAGGTGTAATTGACATATAGCACTGTACAAGTTAAATATGTACAGCATAATGATTTGATTTACATACATCATGGAATAATTACCACAATAAGTTTAGTGAGCATCCATCATCTCATATAGACACAAAGAAATAGACTTTTTTTTTTCATTGTGATGAGTGTCTCCACTTTACAGAAGGGAAATATAGGTTTAGATGCTTAATTTTCCTCAGGTCACGCAGCTATTTAAGTGACAGAGCCTCTTTCTTTTTGCTTGGTACATGAGAGGTCACACTATTTCCATATAAGGGATACCAACAAAATAGCAAAGCTTTTTATTCCAGCCAAATGCTTTCTGAGAAATGCTTCCTAAATGCTGGAGTCATTATGCCTTCAGCCAGGGAACAGGTGTTATCAGTATTGTTAGAGATGCGTTTTTTACAGCAGAAAGAAAGAAGCAATTGTTGGTCAGAATTCCTCTTCGAATGACCTTTGTTTAGCAAAACATGTAATAGGCCATTTTGGTGGTGGGAAGAAGGCGTGGAAAATCTGAACAGGAAATTTGGGGATTGGAGAAAGAGTTTGAAAGGAGAGGGGAAGAGGTAGAGGGAGGATACAAGCAACACGACGGGATGCTGGAGCCCAAGGAGGGGACCCTGCAGTGATGTTCCTGGAAGAGAAGGGAATGGCCAGTGACAGGAAGAGCCATGTTCAGCCTGGAGGTATTTGCTTTCCTCAGCTGCAGTGTGTAGTAGCCTCTGTTACTCCAAGCCTTCAGCAAGGCTGCTACATGCTTTGCCTTGAGTGGGTGGTGCTTTGCAGGCTGAAGGGATCAGAATAGTGCCACCCAGGATGACATGGGGTGAAAAAACTACAGGAGGTGAAAGGCAGGGAGGCAATTGCAAATTCAGTGGAAGCAGGAACTCAAGCTAGAATTGGCCTGTGGGAGTGTGGGCTTACCCCAGGACTCCCTGGAGGCGTTGGGCAGGGAAGGAAATTTCTCTCCCACTGTGAGATGGGGCTTTAGGCAATCTTATTTAAAATTTCAAGGATGAGGTGGTGTGAGAACTGCTCAAGGAGTAGGGATGTCCAGGAGGTGGATATATGGCTTGTGACTCTAAGGCTTTGCAGGTAGGGACTCAGTGGGCAAGTGGAGACCTAGCAAAGTTAGGAAATACTGGCATGTCGTAAAGGTTGATGTGATAGAGACAGCTCAGTCAACTACAGGTGTGGAAATCGAGGTGCAGAGAGGCTGGAAGATGTCCTCTGTGTCTCTAGTCAGAGAAATTGCACAAACTAGAAATCACAGCTCTTGGTTTCCTGACACATCCTTGCCCTAAGACTTATTACCTTGGCGCCTACCAGTTTTTTGGCCACTCCAGTGTTTCACAATATCTCTATAGAATGTCTGGGAATCAGAGAAGTGCCCTTTGGGATTCTGGTCAAGTTTTAGTAGGAGATGAGGTTGAATCCAAAGCAGAGAGCTGAGTTTCTGGGTGGTCTGCAAGTGTCATTCTCATAGGCACCAGTCAAGGTTCTTTGGTTGAAAAACAGACTCAATTACAGTAAGCAAAACAGGAAATTAGCTGGAAAATATATTGGGAGGCCACAGAATTGAAGAACAGCTAAAAAGCAAGGCTGGATACACTGGCTTTCTTGTTTCTTTCTTTTTTCCTCCCTCCCTCCCTTCCTTCCTTCCTTATTTCCTCCCTCTCTCCCTCCCTCCTTCCCTCCCTCCCTCCCCTTATCCCTCCCCCACTGCCCCCCACTCCTTTTTATTCCCTCTCTCCCTCTCCCTTTCTCTCTCTTTCAATTGCCTTGCTTCACACATTCAGAATTCAACGTCTAGGAAGAGAGAGTTGCACTGGCTGAGGTTGGGGCACCTGAGCAGGGCACCTTGACTGACAGTCCCACTGAGGCAGGAGATAGATGGGCCCCAGGCTGAGCAGCTGAAGTCTGTCCCCTGTGGACAGATACTCCAAGATAAAGATAATGGCGGGAGCCAGGAGGAGATGAGTCCTGCCGAGATAAAAGATAAAGAGACGACATATTTCTCATTCTGGAGGTCAAGGAGACCTCCTGACTACACATGCGCAGAAAGGCTCCTTGGGGGTCAAAAAGGGAGGGGACACCATCCCATAATAAGTGGTGTCAACCTTCCCACAGGCCTCTGTGCTGGAATCCATCTTGGCTAAGAGATGTGTGTGCACGGGGTGGGGGGACCCTGAGATAAACCAAATATGGACTCAGAGCCAGGCAAAGCAAGATGATTGGCCAGGGGAAACCTGGCAGAAATGCCCCATATAAGTGATTCAAACTACCACAAATCGTGACTCTCTCTCTGAGCCCGCCGGTGTGTGCCTATTCACAGGTACTTTTTCCCTCCTAATAAACACTTTACTTGTTTTACTGCTTTCTGTCCCTTTGTTGAAATTCATTTCTCCAAAGCAGACAAGCCAGGGCCTTGTCACTAGCCACCGGCCCTTGTGGTCTAGTGGTTAGGATTTAGTGCTGTCTCTGCTGTGGCCTGGCTTCAATCTCTGGTTGGGGCCACCGCAGGCCGAGGCCACCTGAGTTCGCCACCATCCTGCACACAATGTGGGAAAGTAGTTTTCCACAAGAAAATCAGGGTGCAATGATCAAAAGTAGGTGAATAAATTCCAGGTGGCCTTAAACCAAGAAAAGTCTTCTATATTCATTTATATACTTTCTTATTATCTCCTGTTGCCTTGAATAATTGGGACCAATCTTCTTCAGAGCCCACTACACAAAAGGTGGTTCGCTTTGCATTGCTATGTTAAAATGTGGGCAGTGATATACCTTATTAGTGAATTGGGCAGCCAGGCTCGTCGGATGTAAATAAGAACATTCACTTATTTAAGTGATGGGGATTAATTCAGGTAATGAAATTCATGTAGACAGTGCATTTTGTGATGTGCTTCCATTCAGGTTTTAATAATAACGCCACCTCACACTTCTGTAATGCTTTGTAGTTTACTAAGTACGACAGGTATTGCTGGTTTCCTACCCACTATCCATTATCCCCTTCTTTCTTACTCACAGAATCTTGGGAGGCAATGTGCTCGGCTAAAAATATTTCCCAGTCTCCCTTGTGGGTAGGAATGATCCTGCGACAGCCAGTGAGATGTAAATGGAAATCTGCTGGGGACTTTTAGGTAAGTGTCGTGTTTCTGATTGAGACAGAACTTTTTCTTGCCTGTTTTGTCTTCCTACCTGCCTTCTTCCCTTTCTCCCTTCCTGCTCTCCCCCCTCCTTTCTGTCTATCTATCTGTCTGTCTCGAGTCTGGAAGGGGAGACTCTACACTGTGGCTGAGAGGTGCCCATGAAGGTAAAGGCCACTTGCAGAAAGACAGAAGCCAGGGATGTTGATGAGATCATGAAGTCACCACACCAGTTATGGACCAACTGTGTTGTAGGAAAAATAAACACCTCATTGTTTAAGCTGCTGCCGTCCAATTTTTTGTTACTCACAGTCAGATACAGTCCTAATGAATACACTGAATATTCTCACTAATACTTTATTAGATTATTGGGAACTTGCCACCACCAGGCAGAAGTGGGATTATGATCTATCTTCTATAGGAGGAGGAACTGACTCTCAGAGAGGCTAGTGGCTCACTCAAGGTCAAAGTACACAGAGTAAGTGTCAGTTTTGAGGTCCAAATTAGTACTCTTTCCACTCAGCCGCTGGTTCTCACCTGTCCTTTCAGCCTACTTGGTGGGGAGGATTGAGGGCCAGCCTTTGGACAACTGTGTGTGTGTGTGTGTGTGTGTGTGTGTGTGTGTGTGTGTGTTTGCCATGACACTGGCATTTAGTGGGCTGGGAGCAGTATTGCTGAATATTCTGTTGTGCACAGGACTGTCCCAGGTAATGAAGCATGGTCCTGTTCCAAATGCCAACAGTGGTTCCTTTGAGAAATACTGAGCTAAATTAAGCCAAAGAGAATTATGTACTTACTGACTCAGAACCAGCGATAAAGCTGCCTGATAATGATACTCCATAAATGTTAGGTGATAACGATATCACCACCATTTAAGGCGGTGATGAATTTCAAGTTTGCATGTTTCTATAGCTACATTCTGCTGCTTTAGGTCAGGTGTAGAAAAGATGGCTGATTGGATGATGGGTAAAGGATAGGGAAAAAGTAGCAGTCAGGAATTCTTGAATCCTATATTTCTAAGATGGTGCAGTTGTTCTCAGTCAAGGGCTAAGGAAGTTGTGTGGATTGAAGGTGAACACGTTAAGGCGATGAAAAAGTCTAGGATATCAGATAGGTTCCCAGCGTGGACACTCAAATCATGGATAATGGTGGTCTAGGCCGTGGTCGTTGATCTGGGCGCTCAAATCTTCCACTTATCCCTGGTGATTGAAATTGACACTGTCCTCTTCTACAACTTGCTTAGTCTCTTCACGTCCCAGTGCACAAGCTAGCTCATTACTGCAACTCTATGTTCATGCCTGTGGAAGCTTCTGTTCCAGCTTACACCGATGCCTCCTTTCTTTGAGGACAAATAAAACACAGTATTTTGTATTGGCTTTAAAATATTTGATGTGTCATTCTGGTCTATATTCCAGTTTAACTCTAATCTCGGAAACAATTAAACCAGACTTTTCACTTCTCATTTCCTGCACGGAAAGTAATGAATGAAATATTTCTGGAGTGACTGAACTACACCATTGCTGAGGTAGAGGTGGAGCAGTGTCGTGTTAAAGGCCCCCAAGAAACCAATCAGCAGTCTTTTCCAGATTGGGCACTGTGTGTGCTTTGCCTGTGGCTGGTGACACACACACACACACACACACACACACACACACACACGTGCGCGCGCGCATGCGTTGTCAACAGTATTTATCAGGTGCCAGTGTTTTTCTCTATGCACATGCTTCTATCACGCCTCTGTTGTGGTGACTGTGGCCTTTTGGCGGCCTGGCATCCAACCGCTGATTTTCTTTTGGGAATCCGTGCGTCCTGCTCTTTTGATGCATGTGGTTCTGCTGGGGCTAACTCCACCCTAAACACTAGTGTTTGCCATGGCGGAAGTCTGACTTCCCAGGACACAGTGATCGGTTAAGTGTTGAACACGTGACCCAATTAGAGCCAATGAGATACCTTGAGATTTTTGCTGAGATTTCTGGGATAAGCGGGCACTCTTATTAAGAGGAGAAGAAATATGGACTGGTAACCACATTGCCTCCAAGAGAAAAGAGCCAAACCACAGGAAGCAGAGCGAAAAGACTGAGAGAGAGAAACCAGGTACTGGTGGAGAAAGAGAAACTAGGTATTCATGATGTCATTTTAGCCCTGCATCAAACCAGATTTGAGGTCATCTCACCCGAGCTTTACAATTCTAGGAGCCAGTTACATTCCCTTTTCACTTGAACCACTTTGGATGGGTGTTTCTTGCTTGCGATGCAAAGAATCCAAACGACGGCTGAATTTTCCCAGAGTGTTTTAAGCTGTCTCTCTTATGACACCAACTTCTCAAAGGCAGGGCCCCTGTCTTATCTTTGTATTTCTAGGAGAAGGCACAGTGCCTGGGGCCTGGAATGCCTCCAAACCATGTTTATTTAATTGTGAAGGGAAGTGGGGTCCTCAGGACGGTTGCATCAGCCCCTCTCTATCCTGCCAGATCGGAATCTGCATTTTAATAGGCTCCCAGGTGATCGATGTTCACATTCAAGTTTGTGGCCGACCTATAGGCAATTTCGCTTTGCTAACATTCAGCCTGGAGTGGTTCTGTACGAGGAGCACCATCGCAGTTCAGTAATTCTGGCTGCATGCCAGGCATCTTGCTCACGTCCATAAATGTATAGATGAAGATGCTCAGAAAGACAGGAGCAGCATGCGTAGCTGGTCCAGTCCCATGGAGTGAGGGATGTGAAAGGCCCCCATGGCTTCACCATGGATACCTGGATCCCTCCCTGCACCGCATCCTGGCCACCTGTCAAAGGACCAAACATTTGTTTACTTATGAATATGTTAACAACCCACTAGATTTTTCTTGATTTCGAGAGCCTGAAGAAAGCTAATTGAAACCTGAATTCTGTCACAGTCTAGGGAATACTACACGTTAAAATGAATTCCGGGCTTCCATCCTGCAGCATCTTAGCCATGTGGCTGACTCCAGAATTTGATTTTGACTCTCTTTGAGTGTGCATTTTTAGAAGGACCAAAGGCAAACAAGCATTGTATAAATAACAGAAAAAATGACGGATATTCTCATTTCTTAGCATGTTTTCAGTTGATAAGAAAACTTGACATAACAGACCCTCTATAGATGCTGGTTAAAAATGACAATGTCAATCTTGTTCTATTTTTCTGATTTCTGCTCACCTCAGTTAATAAGAGTATATTTCTACCATAAGACCCTTACACCCAATCATAACATGAGTCTCGAGTAAATTTAGAGTCTCATCTAAGGGTCATATATGCATGCTTTACACATATGTACATGTAATGTAAATAATGTGCATAACTTTTGATTAACACAGGGCAGAAAGAATGAGTCATTTCTTTTCCGTAACTTAAGAATTTGTTTAAAAATGGCTGGTTGGAGACTTCAAGCTGGGGTTAGGCGAGGAACACAGTCATATGCTTCCTGGCTGCAGTTTGCTCTCCAGGACGAGGAAGTGATGACTGACTCAGCATTATCCCCAGGGGAGACGTGGTCCTGGCATCGCCATTGGCAGTTGCTCTTCAGAAATAACTTCAGACTTTTGGCTTTCGTTGCTCAGTGTAGAGTTGAGAGTCAGCTGTGGATCAGTTATCTGGGCTGCCGTGATGTGGTGATGTCTGAGGCTAATATCTAAGGACTTCCAGGAGTTCCTAATGGCCTAGAGATGACGCCCTAACCACTCTGATGAGAGCTGCCCAGCGTGGTAACTTACATTTTAATATCCAGCATGTTACTCATCCTTCGTTTCTTTGTGGCAGGTTAAGTACCTTCATTTCCACAATGTTTGCCGGCCAACATTGTTTACAGCTCCAATAAATGGTAGAGAGCAAAGACACCACAGCCTAAACACGACACACTGCGGAGCACACTCAACCGGCCGTAGCCTGGAGGAACACTTATGGGGTAAGAGCTCAGGACAGTTGGCCACACCAGCTCTGACTGCTAAGGCTGAAGCCTCAGAGTGTGGGGAAAATCAAGATCGTGGCAATAGATGGTTATGTATACATTATATCCTTTTATCTATATAGATACATACATGTATATGCTTGTGTGTATACATGTATTTTAAAGGAAGCCATTTTAGGGACGGACAGCACTTTAACATAACAGAGCTGAGCAAAGAAGGGGAAAACACCCCCCTTGGGCTTGAGTGCACCTCCCAGGTGGTACCTAACCTAACAGCTTAGGGCCTGAGTGTACCTATCAGCCAGCTGGTGCCGGCAATGCCTTCTTCCTACAGGAGAGGTACCAGCCCTTTTAGATTTGCCCAACTGGTGGTTGGTTGGTTCACTTTTCAAAAGCAACTTTATACTGACAGTGAATGGGTAGAAAAGATCCTCCTGCCTCTGACCTTCAGAGGATGGTAATAATTTGCTGACCTCAACTGAGTGTACTGTTCTGGCCACTGTGCTATGCATACATGTCATCCACCCAGTGAGCCTCTAAGGTAGCCACTTCTCTTAGCCCCATTCACAGACAAGGCTCAGAGATACAGTAACCTGCCCGTGGTCACACAGCCAGTAACCGGGAGAGCCGGCAGTCTCAGCCCAGAGCCCAAGATCTTACCATGCAACTCTTTTTCCCAGTTTAAGAGTTTGTAGTTGTTCTCATTTCAGACCGACATAACTACCTTCTAAGTTGAAAACCTAGAATAGACCTAATGATCTGCCACAAATAGGAAAACATCACACAACTCCTTCTTTACGTGTGGGTAATTATGGAGGGATCTTTGTTTTTGGCTTTTTCAGGCTTTCTTTTCTTTTCTTTTTCTTTTTTTTTTTAAAGAAAACTTCAAGTTGTTTATCCAGAGACCCAATTAGGATCTACTTTCCTATTTGAATCATCATCATCCCTATTTTGAATCAAATGAACAGTTTGCATGGAAATGTCCTATCTGGATGCAAGAGGAAAGCAATTATTTCTGTTTTGGTGCCATTTAGAATCAGCTGACAAGGAATGATCTAGGAGGACTTATTTACGTGTTTTCTTAATCAGAGGTGTGAGCAGGGGACTTCAGTGACCCCATTGTAAATAAAGATGCACAGTGAAAACTTAGTCACAGGTGGATGTTGGCTTTTTAGAGATTGAGTCCTCAAGTCATTATGAAAATATCCGGTGACGTTCTGAGCAGGTTGAAAAAAATATTGCCAAACCTGTCATCTTCCACAGCATTATGTACTTAAAAATAAGGATAAAGACATTGCCTGTGTGTGACAACTGTTACTGTTTCATGTCATAGCTCTGTGTTCACAGACGGGAGACGGCCATGGAGCACAGATTTGGTTATCCAAATCGCTCTGGCCTGTTGAACAACCAGTTAGAGGCAAGAAGGTAGGGAGATTTTTATTTTTTTTCAGTACGCGGGCCTCTCACTGTTGTGGCCTCTCCCGTTGTGGAGCACAGGCTCCGGACGCGCAGGCTCAGCGGCCATGGCTCACGGACCTAGCCGCTCCGCGGCATGTGGGATCTTCGCGGACCAGGGCACGAACCCGTGTCCCCTGCATCGGCAGGCGGACTCTCAACCACTGCGCCACCAGGGAAGCCCAGTAGGGAGATTTTGATTAAGAGTGGTGTTATGGGCTGGTGACATCACAGACTAGTATGGGCTAAGGACCCAGACTGATGTATGGGCTTATTAACTTCCTCGAGAAAGAGTTCTTGGGTTTTCCTTAACTTTCCTTGAGTATTCAAAGAAAACATTGTATCTTTGGCTTCTTTACCCAGGTGGGAGGTGTCTGATGAGAAGACATTGTCATTGACCAGCTGGGGACCATTCTGATCCCTGTTTTGTTATTGATCTTCTATCATCGGCAAGAAAATTAAAGGAGATGAAAATTCTGCTGCAACCCAACATTTAGAGGGCTTGATGTCTAATACTGAAAGAACTCTTCCTCACAAGAAAAAAAGGCAAGCCCTCCATTGACAGACTCATGTTCAAAACTCTGATTTGGGGGTGAGGGAAACGGCGCTCAGGGAGGAAAGGACGGTGAGCCGGGGTTCTAAGCCCGGTAGTAGAAGGAGAGTTAGGATTAGGTTTAAGATTAGGTTTCCTTCACTACAGCACCCTTAGCAATCGGTAACCTTCTTTATTTTTTTTTGAATACATAATTGCACGAAGGAGGAGACAGAGCAGAAGCACATTGTTCCTATTCCCAAAGCTAAAGCTAGAAACAGAAAACAGTGTTGAATCCACAACCCAAAATTTTGACTGGAGGATGTTGCTAGCTGTGTTCTTCTAGGACTTTCCTTTGGTTTCCCAGAAACCCGCAATCCCTACTCTGTTCAGAGAGATGCCCCAGACCAAGGGATGACCAGGCTTCCAATTTCCTTCTCTGTCTTGCTTCCAAAGTAGTGATTAAAGGTAGACGGCTGGGAGGAGTGAATGAAGGACCCTCCAGTGAAACCTTTAAGACACTCACAAATGGTAAGTTTTTATTCTTCCATCTGAGCTTATTATTTTTCTCTCTTCCCCTTTGTTGAAACTTGGACAGCAAACAGCCTAGAACTGTTGATATATCCTTCGCTCTCCTACCTCAAACAAAGCAAAACAAATATTGAATCCACACACATGTATTTAAGACACTGATTTGGGACTCATGGAAATGGTATCAAGCAAGGACGTTTAGAGTTTTGGTTGAAACGCCCTTTCTCCTTGGCTCATACAGTTTTGTGTACAGCTTGCAGGGCACCGAAGGAATTAATCTGGAAAAAAAAAAACAGTCAAAGGCTTTTAACATGAAACAGGCTTTTCATGTTCATAAGCCATCTGTGCTGTGACCTCAACCAGCAGAGTCCTGATGTTGCCACCTGAATGCTCCTTGCCCAGGAAGCGAGCCTGTGCTGTCCTGAGCTAGAGACGGTCCCCAGTCTGGCTGATTTCACGGAGGGAGGCATTGGTGATGGGGCTCTGTCGTCCTCCAGGTCAGCCGGATGGAAACAGGAGTCGGGAGCAGGACAAACATTCCCAGGGTCCTGCGGGGCCCACAGCATCTGGATTCCTTTCTTTCTTAAGCAGTGGGTCTGATTTCACTGGTATCTTCTCTACTACCTGCCTGGGCCCAGGGTGGTTATGTTCATGCCAAGAATATTCTTCCACTGGGCAAAGCAACAGTGACTTGGAAATTCAAATACAGATTCTCAAAAGTATATATACTTAATAATTCAGCAGAAATTTAAAGCATTGTAGTGTGCAAGGGACACAGACAAGCATATTCTCTGCCCTCTTGGAGTGTACATTGTAGTAGGAGAGACAGACTAATACAATTTAGGTACAGTGTGACAAGTGCCACTGTAGGACAAGTTCAGGGACAGTGAAAGACTTGCACGGAGGGAGGAGGACCTAATCTCTACTGGGTGGTGATGGGGGTGCTAGAAGTCTTCCAAGAGGAAGTGACGTCTCTTCAGGGGTCTGAAGGGTGAAACAGGATTTTCTAAAAGGTGTGGGGTTGAGGCCAGGCCAGGGCACCAGGCAGACTGAACAGTGGGTGCAAAGGCCTGGGAGAAGTGGAGTGGTGCTGGCGTCTAGAGTGGGAGAGATGAAGCTGGAGAGATTGGAAGTCCGGCTAGTGGCTTCCGAATAGCATCATCCTCTTCATCTACAGTAATAGAACCACCAAATGCTAGCAGGGCATATGGCTGCCCAGAATAAAGACTACATTTCCCAGCCTCCCTTGCAACTGGATGTTGCCCATGTCTAAGTTCTGGCCAGTGAGATGGAAACAGAAGTGAGTGTATATCCTGTTGGCTGTGCCCTTAAAGAGTGCGTCCTTCCTCCTGCCCTTTCCTGCTTCCTGTGGGCAGGAATGTGAATGAGGTCATGAGACTTCTGGGAACGGCCCTGACCCAAGGGTCCTGTTCCTGGAAGCATCTTACAGTTATGGGCCGCTCATACTCAGATGACTATGTGAGAGAAGAATAAACTTCTCTCTTATTTAAGTTACTGGTCTCTTGGGTCTCTGTGACAACAGCTGTATTTCTGTTCAAAATAATTCCAGAGGGAAGCTGTGCTAGATGTTTCTTTCTTCCATTTGAGTAGCATGCCTTATTGAGTATCTGCTCTGTGGAGGGACCATGTAAAGCTGGAGTTACTGAGGTCACCACGCTGGACAGAGTGCCCACTCCCATGGAACTAGACTCTAGTGAGGCTGTTTGTAAGGCTTGGCAAGCAGAATCGTAATAATGATGATGATGGAAAGGAGTATGATGGTTAGAGCAGCTAACATTCGTCAAGAGTTTTCTCTGTGCCAGACACCATGCTAAGTGCTTTTCATGTTATGTTATGTAACCCTCACAACGGCCCTATGACCTACCTGCTATTATGGCCCCATTTTGTAGATGGAGAATGAAGAGGTTAAGTACCTTGTTCAAAGCCCCATTAAGGAGTTTGTTCTCTATTTGGAGAGCAGTTGGAAGCAGGGTGAGGTCTGAAACATACGTGGGTGTAAATAGGGGTGGCCAAAGGTGTGGGTTCGGGTTAATAGGTTAATGCAGGATTTAGGCTTGATCTAGACCTTGCTCTTTCAGGTCACTGCTGCCTCCTGTTGGTGGCTGACTCCTTAGCTCTCTGCCAGACCACACAGTTTAGTCCCTACAAAGCTAGTTGCCCCCTGCTTACCAGCTCCAACCACAACCCCAATGGGAACCATTATAAACATTTTATCTTTTAATGCTTAATTTTGAAATAGTTTCAGACGTACAAAATGTCACAAGAATAGTACAAAGAATTTTCTTATCCCCTTCACTCAGATTCCCCAAATGTTAATATTTCACATAGCTACAGTAAAATGATAAAAACCAGAAAATTAACATTGATGCCATACTGTTATGTAATCTAGAGACCATATTCACATTTCTCCAATTGTCCATCTAATGTGCCTTTTCTGTTCCAGGATCCAATCCGGGATAGCGTGTTGCATTTAGTTGTTATGCCTCCTAGTTTCCTTTAATTTGTGACAGCTTTCTCCTTAGTCTTTGTCATTCATGACGTGGACCTTTAGTGGAGAGTACTGGCCAGCTACTCTGTGGAATGTTCCTTAATTGGATTTGTCCAGGTTTCATGATGACTGAATTCAGGTTATGCGTTTTTGACAAGAACATCACAGAAGTGGTATTGTGTCCTTCTCGTGCAAGGTATCAGGAGGCACTTGAGATTGATTTGTTCCGTAACTGGGGATATTAACTTTGAAAACTTGGTTCAGGTGGTGTCGGACAAATTTCTCCTTTGGGAAGTTACTATTTCCCCCTCTGTAACTAGTAGATATTTTAGGGGGAGATACTCTGAGACCATGTAAACATCCTGTTTCTCATACTCGTGCCTATTAATTTTAGCACCCATTGATAACTCTTGCCAGAAACAATTATTACTGTGGTATTTGTCAAATTCTCTACTGTCATCATTCTTTCTATATTTATTAGTTAGAATTCTACTGCAAGAAAGAGCTTTCCCTTCATTCTCATTTATTTGTTTATTCTCAATTGTTTATTTATATCTGTATAGATTAATGGCTTTTATTTTACTCTATGGGCAATTATCTATTACTATCTTTATTTATTTTATTGCTGAAATTGTTCCAGATTTGGCCACTTGGATCCTGTGTCATTTTGACATATCTCTATCATTTTTTCAGCATTTCTTACTCTTTGGCACCATAAGATGGTCCAGGTTCATCTTCTTTTCTTTCCCTGTCCTGGAATCAGCCATTTCTCCAAGAAGCCGTGATTTCTTTTATTGGAGAATGGTGTTTAGAAATTAAAATCTGAGGGCTTCCCTGGTGGCGCAGTGGTTGGGAGTCCGCCTGCCAATGCAGGGGACACGGGTTCGTGCCCTGGTCCGGGAAGATCCCACATGCTGCGGAGCGGCTGGGCCCGTGAGCCATGGCCGCTGAGCCTGCGCGTCCGGAGCCTGTGCTCTGCAATGGGAGAGGCCACAACAGTGAGAGGCCCGCGTACCGAAAAAAAAAAAAAAAAAAAAATCTGAGTGCTAGATCTGGTCATCAACTAGAACAAGTGTAAGCCTCTATACAAGGGGGCATGGTTGCATGTTGCCACTTTTCATTCTTTTCAACTTAGTTTTATGGCCTGTGAGATATTGGGATAAAAGCCACTGTTCTAATAGTCACAGAAGTATCAGTGTGCGTATTTATGTTTATTTACTATCTTTTGACAAATATTTATTGAATATTTACTGTTCTAACGATTCATCTTTTTACCTGTGAGCATCAAAATTTATTGCTACTAGAGCTGAAAAGCAAATAGATTATGGATAATCTAACTCTGATTATATACATGTATGTGTTGGTGTGAATAGACTAGATCTATTTAATGCCTTATCCCCTGGTTAACTCAGCCCATTTGCTCAAGCTACTGGCCAATTTAGTAGAGCAAAAGTCAGCTTGGCTAATTGTTTGGCATAGTTAGATCCTAATCAGCTAACTACATTTTTCATTTTTTAAATAATTGTGCTGTTGTGTAGAGACAGCTTTAGTTCGAAATTCAATTTCCCAGTTTGTAATACATTTGCCAAGATGGTCAAATCAGCATAGCTAAATGGCTGCCCAGAATAAAGACTACATTTCCCAGCCTCCCTTGCAACTGGATGTTGCCCATGTCTAAGTTCTGGCCAGTGAGATGGAAACAGAAGTGAGCATAGCTATCAAATCAGCATAGCTAATACTCCTTCTCCTGATGGATATCGTAGTTATATGCATAGTCAACAGGTAATTTATGAACTCTAAGGCCAAATTTCCCAGTGCAAAAGCTAATGCTGATCTGTTTTGGTGAAGGATATCTCTATTTCATTTTCGATGGATTCCTAAGCAAATTCACTCTATAGATCAAACAGGAGTGCAGTGAGGAAACCCTTGGAACACGGTTCAGTCATGCTGATTTAGCCAACAATTTCCCACATGGGTAATGCAGTTAGAGCAATCATATAAATCGAAACACCTAATTCTTCTTATCCAGAAAGTCAAAGCCTTTTCTACATTGTATTTGATGTATTTGGTGGCACATAACAGATTAAGAAGGAAAAATACACAATTTCAAAAGAGAAGTTAGGACGAATTATATTCTTATAAAAAGACTTTGTTGTGTTGCTGTTGTCCAGAGCTAGTTCCCCAAAAGATGAGTAGTTCCTGATATGATCAAACCCAGGTTGTGATTATAAAAGTAGTTGCTGTTCAAGAGATACATCTGAATAGGTTGTATACCAGACTCGACCGTGGCATCATTCTTCCAAAGAGAAGGACACCCCCCATAGCCTTGGAAAGATCACCCAGATATCTCTATTACTTCCTGTGTGCCTCACGGGACTATTTCAACAGAACAGTGCCTTCTTATGGGTAGTTCTTCCCTTAAAGTTGTATTTTGAAAAAATAAGGTCCATTCAAGTCTTCCATCTTAGCCTTTTGAGACACACTGTGATACCATTTTGAAGCCACTTGGGAGCATCATTTCTTCATTCAGAGCTCCTGATGGAGGGAAAGTCAACTTCTCTCACCCCAGCACAGAGACTCCTCTTCCAGTTGGCTACTGCTCCAATGGATAGTCCTCAACTCCAATTCTCCTTCGTAGATTACCCCCAAGGGCAGGTGTTGCTGCCATCATGAGAATCGTGGGGAAGAGGAAAACGCGAGACCGACCCAGATCAACCAATTTGGCCACAGAATATGTTATCCCTCAGTATTTTTTAAAAACCTAACAAACAACCTGGTGTTTGTTAAACACCTTCTCAGAACCACTCCCCAGTCCCACATACATTTTGAGTCCATGTGTCGTTTCTGTTGGTAATTGCCCCTAGAAGGTTCAGAGGGGGGTTCTGCAAACCAGTTCTTGCGCCTTGAAAACAGCACTTATGTTCTCCTACTCTCCTGGGATTCTGTGCCTTTATGATTCTTTAACATTACATTCACTTCTTCAAAAAGGTGCTCATTTTCTGTGTCAGAAACATGCGCATGTTCTACCCTGGAGAGCTAGGCCATCTGTTCAAGAAATGCTGCAGTGAGAATATCTGACATGACATGGACCCGTTTTGATGGTGAAAGGAAAGGAACATGGCACAGACTCACCCCAGGGCCTTTGCACTTGTGGTACCTTCTGCCCAGAATGTTGTTTCCTGAGATCTTTTCATGGCTGTTCCTCTCTGGCCATTCAGGTCTCAGCTTAAATATACCGTCCCTAGAGAGGCTTCCCTGACCACACAGGCACTCTCTTTCCTGTCCCAGTTTTATTCTCTTCATAGCACTCATCATGACCTGATATTATTTTGTTGGTTGATTTGTTTACTCGACACTTGGGGGCCTAGAATAGGAAGCCCTTGGGAGCCGGGACCTTGTCTGTTTTGGTCGTGAGCATATCCCCCTGGTTTAGAATAGGAACGGTGAAAACTTACCACATGTTCACGATGCTTGTGTCAATTTGTACATAGAACCGTCAACTTTACCTGGAAGAAACAAGTATGTACCTCTTTCATTTGTATGCTGTGGTCTCAGGTACATCCCAAATTGTAAATCCACATGCCCCTGTAAGCTGCCTGTCTTTTGGAATTTTATTATTATGATCACCCTCTTTGTAAGAGATTAGAAAGGATGGATTTTGGTGGCAAGTGAAGGGTCATTTGCCTCTTACTTACTTCCAAGCCTTCTTCCCTAGCTGAACATTACATAAATTAAGCAGTTGCAGTGTCCAGGCCAGCAAGCTGTCAGCTGCGTGCCAAGTGTACTTCACACTGTAAGTCAGTTCATAATGCAGGGGTGCCGATAGGATTTGCTTTACTCTGGCATCCGGGTCTGGCTGTGGCTTCTCAGGGGCAGAGGAGAATCTGTGCCACTGCCCACCTCCCGGAGTAAGCCAGCTCTGAGCCCTGCCATCTGATGTCTCTCTCCTAGCTCGTCTCTCCTCATCCCAATTAATATCACGAAAGGGCAATGTTTATGTAAAACCACATGCCAAGCGGCCTTTCGCTCCTAATTTAAACTATTAAAATGCCATTAAGAATTGCACAGCACATTTCAGCACTGTTTTCCTTCATTATTTCTTGTTGAAGAACAGCCACGTGGAAAGGAATGCGTTTTGTTTCTGTGCAAAGTGGAGCTCGTTTTTTTCAGGATGGTTTATGGTACCCACTGGTGGAATTTATATCCCCAAATCCAAGCCCCCGCTACCCAGAGATGGAGTTAGTAGATACACTTTCTGTCAGTGAAACTCAGGCCAATCAATACGAACATACCAGGGCATTTCTTTTAAACATTTGGCTGAATAAATCATCGTGGTCACCACGCCGGAGACAGCCTTCATTTCAACTGTGGAACGTTTTGGAGCCTGTGAAATTTCTTTTCTCTTTGCTTGCTTCTTTTCGATAAAGCATCAGCCTTTACTGTACCATGGCAAATGCCTCATCAGAGGTTACACCTGCTGCTCCGATGCAAAGCTGGTTATCCAAAGACCAGTGCGTATGTCACGGGAAACCCTTCATGAATATATAGTCTACCCGCAGGGCTTGTTATTTTTGAAATTTTGGCCCAATTTTCATTGTTTGGAGATTAAAACACACGCAGTTTCATCTCAGCTTTGACCTTTTAAGTTGCTACGAGTTAATCTTCGGCTAAAAGCATGGAGAGTGGGGAAATATTATATTTTGTGAAAGAAGCAGCCTATGCGCACAGAAGGGGACCGCGGTTATGGAAACGTGTCTCTTACACAATGTTTCAATGCTAGAAACGGTATCAACAAAGACAGTATTTTCGTGCATTTTAAAAATTGAAAACGTGTACTTAGATTCTGGATGGCTGCTTTGCAAGCAAGCTGCTCTTGGGTGTTTTTCTTTGCCCGGCTTGTCTTCGTGGGAGAGATGGTGTCCCCGGGCAGATGCACCCAAACGGTTCATTCAGGGAGCCAGTGTGGTTGCATCTGAAGCCAGGGTCCCTTTAGGCAACGTCTTCCTGACCTTGGAAGGAAGAGCGACTTTTGCCTTCTCTGCCCTGTTAAGGGCCCCACAGCTAGCTGGGTGGTAGTGGCTCCCCTGGGACCCTCCATTTCCAGCTGAAATAATGGCGAGCTTGCTCAGTGCCTGCGCTGAGCTCAAGGCTTTGCATCCTGAGTTCATCCAACCCTCATGTCCACCCCTGAGAAGTGCACCATCTACCCCACTGTATTGCTGGGAGAAACAAATTATTCACCTGGTGGCTGGCAGAGATGGGAATGGAACCCTGGGCCGTCTCACTCCAGAGCCCATGGCAGGCTCCATACCATCGTGATAGGTGGCTTGTCATCTATGGAATTCAGAAGGTCCTTCAATGCCACCATTTGCTAGACTGAGGAGATGAGCAGAAATCCTAGAACTCTCTACGCCCCGGTGTCCAGGGGAATACATTCTGCAGAGAGGGCCTGATGATACTTTCTCCCTGGGGATAAGGACCACCAAGCCTTCACGTAATGACATCTCAAGAGTTGTGACTATGAAGTAAAATCAATGGCTTTTTAACACACATGGGGATGGCGTCCTCCACAGTCAAAGCCTGAGCCAAGATGGGCTGATTCCAATGACACCACCAGTTCTCTCTTCCTCTGTCTCCTCGGCTTCTGTGTCCCATCCTGGACCATGAAGCTCCTCTTAGAAGTGGAGGAAAAGCAGGAAAAGCACAGGGTTTCGTGTCCTAAGATGAGAGGTCAAGCGTGAGCTCCACTGATGACAAAATAAATGACCCGAGGCCATGGAGTCAAGCTCTGAGCCTTCACTTCCTTCCTTGTAAATTGCAGGTAATTAGAACCTTGTCATCATCTCCAGTGATGGGCCAATCTTTATCCTTTGAAGGTGGGTTTGATTTTTGGATTAGAGCTAAAAATTCTTTGCGGAAAGGGGCTGTGAATAAGGTGAGCTTTCTCTCCGGGAGAAGCTGGGCTTATATGATGAGACGGCCAAGTCATAATGCTCCTTTCCTCATGTGATTTGTGAATTGGCTCTATGGAAATTTCAGAAATGCCTTCCTCTTGGCATAATTACTGGAAGAAGTATAACACCTTTTTTTGTTTTGTTTTTTTTGTGATACGCGGGCCTCTCACTGTCGTGGCCTCTCCCGTTGCGGAGCACAGGCTCCGGACGCGCAGGCTCAGCGGCCATGGCTCACGGGCCCAGCTGCTCGGCGGCATGTGGGATCCTCCCGGACCGGGGCACGAACCCGTGTCCCCTGCATCGGCAGGTGGACTCTCAACCACTGTGCCACCAGGGAAGCCCAGAAATATAGCACCTTTTAAACTAGGATGAAACTGTTCTGTTTGTTAAACTCTCTTATGGATCATATGATGCTTTATGGATCTTTATTTCCTTTGAGACTGTGATTGAATGTTTACTGCCTCTCAGATTTTCCTGGTGAAGATCTCAGGCCTGGGAAGGCACTTAATTCTTTCACAAGATGGTGAAACTTGGTGAATAGGAATACCAATCCTCCACCCCCTCTGTATGACACAACTTTAGACAATTCATTGAAACTCTTGAAGGCTCTGTTTCTCAATTTAAAAATGGAAAAATGCTGCCTTCTTTACAGGATTGTTGAAAGGATTAGAAATAACGTACGAACAGCATCCAGCACATTGCTGGCATGAAGTAGGTACTCAAATTATATCTGTCCTTATTGAAATTGCCTGAGCAGAAAAAGATAACTATTTTCACAGTTGGCTTTAAAAATATAGGTTATTTCCAACAAACGATGACTCTCCCGAGCATTTAAGGACAGTCATACAGTTTTTAATAAATGTTTACTAGTGCCTATTTTGTGCCGAATTCATGATGCGTTAAATGAGGCCTGGGGTCACTTCAAGCAGCGGGGAGAAGGGGGAAAAAGATTAAGAAGTAAGGATAACTGAAGAACTGAATGAAGTCCCTTAACAGTAGACAGGCACTGTTACAACCCATCCCACTGTGTTGTGGAAACTTCTACAAGGTGGAGGCAGAATAAAGCAGTGGCTTACGTCTTTGCTCCGGAGCCACTGTCTGGCTTTGAGTCCCAGCTGTGCCATTTACTGTGCAACTTTAACTTCACTGAGCCTCAGTTTTCTCATCTGAAAATGGGATGACAGCATTTACCTCATAGGGTTGTCGTAAAGTTTAAATGAATTAATATATGTAAAGCACTGAGAATCATGTCTGGTAATATTTGATAAATGTTTACTTAGAAGTTATTGGACTGACATTTATTGAGCATCTTCTCTATACCAGGCACTGGTCCAGGCACAGGAGAGAGTGTTGGCAGAATACTTGCCCTCGAGGAGCTTTTAGACATGTAATAGAAGCACCAGGCAGGAAAGTAGAGGACAAGGAAACACCAAATGTATTAGGGAAGGTGGCCAGGGAAGGCCTCTCTGAACAAGTGACATTTGATGTGACATATGATGGATGTAGGATGATCTTAGAGTCTACATCAAGGATTGGAGGTAGAGAAAAACTAACTTTCACGAGAGTTTCACCTGTGACATAATCCTGTGGTCAGGATCTCCCTGAGATATTATGTTGTTCCACAGCCGCTCCTTTCAATGGAATTAGAAACTTGGTAATTATGGGAACACGTCATCACAAATGGTAGACTCTAGGCAGCGGTGGAGGAGAACTAAATCAGATACGTGTTCCACACTGTTAGGAGGGCTATTTGCCCCTTCTCCTCAGCAGATAATTCTAACTCCACTTAGACCCATTTCACAGATGTAGAAAACTGAGCTACTGACAAGACTAACTCATATACTACACACTTACCAGCATTATACATTAATATAAAATGCCAGTGTTCTTCAGATTACAGCTGTCATCAGCAGATTACAACACAGGAACTGTACGACAGACCCACTAATTGTCTGGGCTGGTGCCTGTGATCGTACATGGTATAATTAGCTCAACTCTTGCGGTGGCCCTGCTGTTGCCTATCCAATATGTATTTTAACTTTATTAATAGAATGGTCATTTTGTGTGGGGTTGGCAATGTGTCCCACTAGAAACGCACACCTCTCAGACTCCCTTGCAGCTAAGAGTGGTCATGGGACACTATTCTGGTCGCTGAGGTGTAAGCGGAATGCTGCTAAGGGGGTTTTGGAAAAGCATTCACTTTCTGGATGCAATGCTTCCCCTTTCTGTTTCTTTCTTTTCTTCCTGCCTAGAATGTATATGTGATGACTTAAGATGCAGCAGCTATTTCGGAGCCACGTGGCAACAAGCATGAGAACGGAGGCCTAAGACACAAGACTTGTGGGACAGGAAGAAGAGAAGAACCTGGAATCCTGACGCCAGTGTTGAGTTTCGGCACTATTGCGAGACTGCAGACCCCCAGGTTGCTTCATGCATTAGACCAATAAATCCTTATCTATTTAAGGTAGTCCCTGGTAGTCAAGGTTTCTTTTATTTGCATCTGCACATATTTCTAACTGATACAAATAGCTTCCGTAACAATGGGCTAGCGGACAGCAATAAATTTCCCCGTTTGGAAATTGGCACTCGATTTTATGTGAAAACAGAGGGCATATGAGCAGATAATGAAAACAGTATACAGTCTAGTTCTCTGTAGGAGAATTGGCTTTTCTAGCTACTGCTTTGTCTTAACTTATGGCATCTGGCTTCCTATGTCTTTTGTTCCTTAACAAAATGTAAATTGAAGCAATCATTTGTGAGGACGCCGACAGGCCACTTACGTCTCCAGATCTGGCAGGGTTTCTTCTGCTCCCATTTAGCCTGATTTCTTGTCCTGACTCTTTTCCTCTGGGTCACGTCCCCCAGCATCTTCTTGACTCTTTCTGCCACCCAAACATTGCTCTCTCTGCCGTTAATGATTTCAGAGGCAGTTCTTGTCTCTTCATTTTGACCAGGAGTGACTTGACCCAAAGCCATGAGAATGGCCCGAGAGAGACCAGCGTAGTCCTAATTGCTTTTCCTGGCCCTTCAAAAAAGAAATTCAACAGCCAATACATTCGGAGGTGATTGTATTATCTCAATTAACCCCCTTGTTTTAGCTCCTGGTTTACTGGATGAGAAAGAGGAACGTGGTTTTAGGCAAAAGGCTCCTGGGGTGCAGTTACAGCTCGGAGTCTGGTGCCCCGCTACCCACTCTTCCGTGTAAAAGCGAGAAAGTGTCGGGAACAGCCTATGCCCGCTCCTTTAGCTATCAGCAAGTAGGGACTCTGATGTCTGTGAAGATGTGACCGAACCTTCAGATTCCTCTTTGTGTGTGTCCACATCTGCCCAGAGATGTCCCAGATTAAAGAAATTCACATATTTCCTTTCCTGAAGTGATGAGGGTCACGTGGAGACAGGCTGGGGTGAAATGCAGAAGTGAATATGGTTATTTACGAATGGCTCTTACACATGGGAAATAATCACCTTCCGAGTCCCTCCTTTTCCAATAAACGTATAATTGCATTCTAAATCAAGAAGTGCCAATACCTGCAAAAGCTGAAAGTGGTAAAAAAAAAAAAGATCATATGAATGGGACTCTCCAAAGACGTTGACGTTTTGCTGTGCTGTGTGTGTGCTCTGGTAGCCACTGCCTACCAGAGCAGCATGCCTCATTAAACTCCTGGTTGTGTCAAAGAGATTTTTTTCCTAGTCTCCAATTTCATTTTTTTCTCCCTTTGTCCTTGTGTTATTTATGGGACAAAGCTGAGAGTGAGCTGCTGAGGCACTTTTCAGCATATGCTTCATAAGTTTTATGAACCTCAATTGAATTTGCTTTTTTGTCTCCCTAGTCTAGGCTGAATAACTCTTTTCTGCAGTATAACCTATCAGCCTGCTGAAGCCAGTGGATACAACCCGCCAGCCCTTGCAGCCAGCCAGCCAGCCTAGACACTTCCCAATCATTTGCCTCATTTCCTGATGCAATGGGGCACCTGAAACGGGGCTCATAGTTTCAGCTGAAGGCCGCGGGACAGGGCATTGGTCACCCCCTCTGCCCCTCAGCTCAGTAAATACTCATCTCGTGGATGCTGCCACTGATGCCGTCTTCAGAAGTGAAGGCGCCTCTTCTCTCTGCAGCCTCCCTCCCTCACGCGGTTTGTGAAGTGCTAAGCTGACTCGAAGTGCTGGAAAATCCAAAGCAAATAAATTTGTTAGACCAAGGCAAGTGGACCGGCAGATGGGGCATCTCTTCAATCATCAGGCAAAATCTGAGTTGAACTACCCAGGTGTGGTTGACAGTCGTCATTGTTGGCTTTCTCAGCATCAAAGAACCCTTCTTATTTGAGACAAGCCTCTGCTTGTGGGAGTCTTGGGGATGGGCAGGGCCCAGATGCCCATGACAAAATCAAGGAGAAGGAAAGATAATCTTTACTCCTTACTCCTTGCTTGCTTGGCAGATAAGACGCTTCCATCAAGGCTTGGAATTTTCAGGGAGTGATGCAAGGATGGAGCTCCATTGGAGCAAGTTGTAGCAGGCAGAGGTGGGTGCTTTTGGCTCTCCTGGGGGTGACCTGACAACACCCTGCCCGGATGGGAACTTGTCTATGTTCTTGGGCTGCCCAGGCTGCCTTCTTCTGTCTGTTTTCCAAGCTTACATCTTCAGTCTTCCAATGGATTCAGAGTGCCTCCATCCTTTCAATACATCCCTTTTGGTAAGACCTACAACCATAACTGGCACGTGAAGGAAAAATTAAATCTCCATCCCTCCCTCCACCACCCAACCCATTAGAACAAAATCAGGAGAAAATGATAGGTGTTCCCTTTCAGTCATCATTTCTACCTGAGATGGACAACAGCCCATTTCTTGTATGAGAAGAATGGCACTCCTCACCCATCCCTATCGTATCTGAATTAAGGTCAGGATTGTTTTCTTTATTGCATTTTAAGGAGAGGTTTGGAGGAGGTGACCGATTGCTCATGTTTTTACCACACTAGTAATACGTGAAGGCATAGTCCTCATAAAAGACTCCAACAATGCAGGAATATTCAGAGGGAAACAATGCAGGAATATGCAGACAGCCTCCCTGACAGCATGCCCCCAACCCTCTTGCTTCCTGCCCCAAGAGACAAGCACTGTGAGCATTGCTCTGCATTCATTCAGTCCATGCACTCTTAAACACATAAATGGGACGTACTGTGGGCTTTGCTTTGTGACTTGGTTTTCCGTTAACAGTTTGTCTGGCAGATCTTTCTATAAAGGCTCAATATTTTCTTTTAACAACTGCACAGTATTCCATACCATGCTTAATTTAACCTCTTCCATTTAGGAAGTAGGGAAAACTTTTTTTGCTGGTAGAAAAGAATGCTGCCATGAACAACCTTGTATATCTTCGTGTTTATACATAATCTTCTTTTCTAGGATAGATTTTTCTAGAACTGAGTGTTTTCTAGAATGGATTTCCTAAATCAAATATTATATGTATATTTTCAACAAGGACCTACTGTATAGGACAGGGAACTCTACTCAATATTCTGTAATAACCTATATGGGAAAAGAATCTGAAAAAGAATGGATATAAGTATATGTATAACTGAATCACTTGGTTGTACACCTGACACTAACACAACATTGTAAATCAATGATACTGTAATATAAAATAAAAATAAAAAATATTGTATACATGTACAATTTTGATAAGTGCCATCCAACAGCTTTTGAAAAAGGTTTTACCAATTTACAGCCCCTTTAATAGAATGGCCTAGGGCCCAATTCTCCAGCCCTTTCAATGATTTTATAGGCACTTAATTCTCTTTCCATTTAAAATTGCCAAAGTGGTTTTGATTTCCTGCAACAGAATCCTTCTTGATATTCCATGCTATGATCACAGGACTCCTCTGCTTAAACCACTTCTGTGCAAAAAAACAAACAGGGCTTCCCTGGTGGTGCAGTGGTTGAGAGTCTGCCTGCTAGTGCAGGAGACGTGGGTTCGAGCCCTGGTCTGGGAGTATCCCACATGCCGCGGAGCTGCTAGGCCCGTGAGCCACAACTACTGAGCCTGCACGTCTGGAGCCTGTGCTCTGCAACGAGAGAGGCTGCGATAGTGAGAGGCCTGCGCACTGCGATGAAGAGTGGCCCCCGCATGTCACAACTAGAGAAAGTCCTCGCACAGAAACGAAGACCCAACACAGCAAAAATAAATAAAATAAAGTAATAAACTCCTACCCCCAACATCTTCTTTAAAAAAAACCCATACAAACCAATCAAAAAATGGGCAGAAGATCTAAATAGACATTTCTCCAAAGAAGACATACAGATGGCCAACAGGCACATGAAAAAATGCTCAACATTGCTAATCATTAGAGAAATGCAAATCCAAACTATACAATGAGGTATCACCTCAAGCCGGTCAGAATGGCCATTATCATCAAAAAGTCTACAAATAATAAGTGCTGAGGTGTGGAGAAGAGGGAACCCTCCTGCACTGTTGGTAGGAATGTAAATTGGTGCAGCCACTATGGAAGACAGTATGGAGGTTCCTTAAAAAACTAAAAATAGAGCTACAATATGGTCCAGCAATCCCACTCCTGGGCATATAGCCAAAGAAAACTCTAATTCAAAAAGATGCATGCACCCCAGTGTTCATGGCAGCAATATTTACAATAGCCAAGACATGGAAGCAACCTAAATGTCCATTGACAGATGTATGGATAAAGAAGATGTGGTATATATATATAAATATATATAAATATAAATATATATAATATATTTATAAATATAAATATATAAATATATATATCAAATAATGGAATGTTACTCAGCCATAAAAAAGAATGAAATAATGCCATTTGCAGCAATATGGATGGACCTAGAGATTATCATACTAAGTGAAGCAAGCCAGACAAAGACAAATCTCATAAGATGTCACCTATATGTTAAATCTAAAAAAAAAAAGAGATACAAATAAACTTATTTACAAAACAGGAAGAGACTCACAGACATAGGAAACAAAGTATGGTTATCAAAGGGGGAAGGGGAGGGGAGAGATAAATTAGGAGTTTGGGATTAACATATACACACTACTATATTTAAAATAGGTAAATAACAAGGACCTACTGTAGAGCACAGGGAACTCTACTCAATATCTTGTAATAACCTATATGGGAAAAGAATCTGAAAAAAAGAATATATACATATATCTGAATCACTTTGCTGTACACCTGAAACTAACACGACATTGTATGTCAACTATACTTCAATTAAAACAAACACACACACATACAAAACCCCACTTCTGTGTATCAAATACAGTCCAGACTAAAACATTCTGTGCTTCCCTTGAGTCCTACTTTTCCTCAAGAACCAACCACAGTCTCTCTTGCCTCTAGCGTCCAGAACAACTCATGCCGCCTTTCAGGCTCTCCAGAATTCTGCTCCATTCCCAAGTTAGTCAGCGTGGGTTTGTTCCCTCACATTCATCCCGTGCTCCAGACGAATGTATCTCCCGCTGGTCTGCCTTTATCTGGAAAAATAATGGAAAAATAAGTGAAAATGGCTGGCATCTACCCACATGTACTCCTGTCTTCATGCCTTTGCTTCTTCCCCTCTCCGGCTCAATTGTGCCCCACAAGCCCCATCCTTTCCTTGTCGGTGCGTGCCATGGTCAGGACAGTCCCACTGCTCTTGAAGGCTGCCCAGGGGATGCTGGATCACATTTCTCCCTTCTCTACTTTTGCTGGGTTGTGCTCTGGTACACACTGTCCCACTCTCAGGTGAACGCAGCGTTTGATTATATCAGAGGGTAAAGCCATTCTTTGGTCATTATTTTACACCTGTGTACATTTTGTCCCAATCTAGATTATAAGGCCCTAATGTAAAAGGGAGCACATCTTGTTTTCCTTTTGTATTGTAACATGCTTAATACAAGAGAAAAGAAAAGAAAAATTCACTGAATACCTACTATGGATAAAGTGCTTTCTTAAGCATGACCTCATTTAATATTCAAGACAACTCTGGAAAGATCTTATTGAATTTCAGAGGTGTGAAACAACTTTCCTCTGACAAATTCCCAAAGTTCAAACTCAGATCTGCCTCAGCCCAGTGCCACAGTGCTTCCTAAATCCATTGCCTCATCAACGGCCCCTTAGGGCTTTACACTCCTAGCGGGGAGAAGTGGTGAACTCCTACTGTGAGTTACTAACTCATGAAAAATGAAAGTGTGCCTTCTCTGCCTAGAAAGATGATGTCTCAGGGACTTCCCTGGTGGTGCAGTGGTTGAGAGTCCGCCTGCCGATGCAGGGGACACGAGTTCGTGTCCGGGTCCGGGAAGATCCCACGTGCCGCAGAGCAGCTGGGCCCGTGGCCGCTGAGCCTGCGCGTCCGGAGCCTGTGCTCCGCAACGGGAGAGGCTACAGCAGTGAGAGGCCTGCGTACTGCCAAAAAAAAAAAAAAAAAAAAGATGATGTCTCAGGACTCTCAAAGTTTTCACTCTGTGTGCCTGTATTTTTCTTCAGATATTTAAAAAACGTTTAATTTTGAGATAATTTTAGAAGTTGCAAAAGTAGTACAGCGGGTTCCAAATACCCTTTATCAGGCCATCCCTTAAAATCCTATAAAAATGTAGTATAATTATGAAAACTCAGAAATTAACATTGGCACAGTACTATTAACTAACCTACAGATGATTTTAGAATTTCCTGAGTTTTTCTGAGAATATCTTTTTCTGTTCCAGAATTCAGTGAGAATGTACTTAAGCATAATGCCCCTTTAGTCTCCTCATATCTGTGACAATCCCCCAGTCTCTCCTTGTTTTTCATGGCTTTGATAGTTTTGAAGAATACTGATCAGAGATATTGTAGAATGTCCCTCTGTTGGAGTTTGTCTGATATTTTCCCGTGAGTAGACTGGAGCTATGGATTATTGGGACGAACACCACAGAGGCGATGTGCCCTTGTCAGTGGGACATGTTGGAGGGTACATGATGTCATAATGACATCACTAATGATATTAACCTTGATCATGTGGCTAAGGTGGTTTCTCTGCTGTACAATGACCATGTTTACCTTTGAAATGAATAAATATTTATTTGGGGGGAGATAGTTTGAGATTATGGAAATATCCTGTTTCTCCTTAAATTTTCACTCACTAATTTTAACAACTATCAGTGGGTTGTTCCTCCAGTGGGCACTATGGTGGTGTTCTAATAGTGATTTCCTATTTCTCTCATTCCTCCTACACTTATTTACTGGAATTCTTCTGTAAGGAAGTGTTGTCCCTTCTCTTCTATCTATTAATTATTTAATCATTCAATCATTTATCTCACTATAGACTCAGGGGATATTTATTTTAATCTTTGGATTATGATCCAATACTTTTGCTATTTATATTGTTGCACACATTGTTCCAGCTTTAGCTATTTCGGGTTGGCTCCTGGGCTTTGTAGCATGCCTTTATCTTCTTATTTTTTTGTAAAAAACCCCTTTTTAACTTTCTGCCAGTGTGAGATGCTCCAAGTTCATCATTTTTTTAAATAGCAGAATGGAGTTTTACTTTGATTTACTGAAAAGATAGACATTAATAAGCAGCCAGTTGATAACTAGTCACAAAACATAATTGTTGGGCGTCAAATTATTCTACCTTTCACTGTAAGCTAATCAGGGTTTTAGACACAATGCAGATTAATGGCCATCTTATATTTTTCCTGCTCCAGCCCTGGAATCAACCACTTCTCCAAGGGGCATGGGTTCCTTTCATGGTAGCATGGTATTAGAAACCAAGATCAGGGTAGTAGGTGTGCTCATTGCTACTGGGTTATTACTACTCCTAGAGTTTTTTTTTTTTTTTTTTTTTCAGTACGCGGGCCTCTCACTGTTGTGGCCTCTCCCGTTGTTGCGGAGCACAGGCTCCGGACGCGCAGGCTCAGCGGCCATGGCTCACGGGCCTAGCCGCTCCGCGGCATGTGGGATCTTCCCGGACCGAGGCACAGACCCGGGTCCCCTGCATCGGCAGGCGGACTCTCAACCACTGCGCCACCAGGGAAGCCCTAGAGTTTTTTTTTTTTTTTTTTTCCTAGAGTTTTTTAATTACAAAGTTTAAAAAAAATTTTGGCTGCACCACACGACACATGGGATCTTAGTTCCCCAACCAGGGATCAAATCCCTGTCACCTGCATTGGAAACGTGGAGTGTTAACCACTGGACCGCCAGGGAAGTCTCTATTACTAGTTCTAGACTCTCTCAGGAGACACACGGAGCTAGGACACACATGTGTGTTTACTAACCTATGCATACATCTATATTTCCTTCTGTATTTTTGTAGCTGTATATATATTACAACTAACCATGAGCCTTGATAGCAAAACCGAAGACACTACAATAAAAAAACAATGGGACAGTAAGAAGTTATCGTTTAATGGGTACAGGGTTTCAGTTTGGGCTGATAGAAGGGTTCTGGAGATGGATGGTGGTGACGGTTGCACGACAATGTGAATGTAGTTAATATTTTAACCACACACAAGAAAATAGCTATAAATTCACGCTGCTACCTCCCACTCCCAACTAGCAGGACAGGGATTATTCTAGCCTCCTTCTTGCCTTATTTGGAACTTTTTCCTCTAGCAGTAGGAAATTTAGCTCTCATTATCAGCAATATATGTTCTTGTATGTTCAACTCTAGCATACATAGAAAATGGTTTCAGAATTGCTAACCCAACACTCCCGTGAGAAACAAAGTTACCAACTAGAGTACATTCTTTATGTCTTTAGCCTTGTAGTATCCAGTCAAGATATTGTTTTCCAAAGTTACTTAGCTCAGTTCCTTCCTTCCTCACCATCTTCAATGTGGTTATGTTGTTCATTTGTAATGTACTTGGATTCATTTGTCACAAGTGCTGGCTGGACGGTCAGTGAGATAATGCATGTGAAGTGCCTAATGCACTACCTGGCGTGGCTCAGGGTCTTAAGAAATACGAGCTGAACCCGAATTTGTGGCAGTGATAAGTGTCGTCCATCAGCTTCGTTAGTCCAGCCCCGTGAAATGTCAAAAGAGCTTTGATCGGGTTTCGAGTGCCATTCTTGGCTGTGACTCAGAACTAAGGTAACCAGCCCACAAAAATCGTCAGAAGTGCTGCCCTCATTAGCATCACGCTCTAGACAGCTGAGTTACTTCTCACAGGACAATAACTCTATGGGCTTAAATGGTGAGTAAAAGGTGTGAATCATGCAAGGGTCAGAGAATTTCAGGGGTTAAAAACTATCTAGAAACCCAACAAAATTAGAGCTTATTCCTTCATCTTCTTGTCTCTTGAAACAGCCCCACTTCTCCACTCATTCGCTGTCCAGTAACAGTCGCCCTGTGATCTCTGTAGTGGATTCTAAGCTCAGACTCACCAGTGTCAAGGGATGCCTCCCCTTGGGCAACTTGAGATTCAGTTAGGATTTTTTTGGTTGCAGGCAACAGGAAAAAAAACCCCTAGCTACCTTAAGCAGAAAAGGAATGTGCTGGAGGATATGAGGTTGCTCACAGAATGGAAGAGAAAGCTGCTGGACCCTGTTTCAGAACAACAGGGACTTAGAAGCTTTGGGAAACTCCATAGCAGGAACCAATTGTCACTGTGTCCAGGCCATGGCTGCCAGAATGAATCAATTCCAGAAATCTCTCTTTGTGTCTCTCCACACAAGACTCAATTTCTGGGAGTGTTCTGTTGGTCTAGCCTGGGACACATGCCCACCTTTCGTTGTGGGAAGGCAGAGCACCTTGAATAGAAACCCACCAATGGGGAGAGGGGGGTAAACTGCCAAGAACAGAAGTCCAGTACTCTCTGTGATATGGTCATCTTTCTTCCATCTATTGTGAGCTCTAAGTTAATTTAGCAAAAAAAAAAAAAAAAAGTTGAGCAATAGGCTGTCTTTCCCCATATTCCCTACATGCATTCTCTGTAAATCCTACAAAGTTCTCCCCTCCCTGCCAGGGTAAGTGTGAGTCAGATGGTGACACATGCTTGGCTTTGCTGTTGTCCAAAATGTGCTCTGGGTCATCCTTCGGGGTGGAGTGTAGCAAATGCTCAGGGTGTGTCACTTGGACGTTCACCCAGCTTCTCTTGAGACAGTCCTTTACTGTGGAATTGGGTGTCGGTTTGAAGCCCTGGGATTCCCCTGATTTCACATTTTATGAAATCCTCAAATAAAATGCAAATAGAAGTTAGGTTGGGTGTGAAAGTCAATTTACTACAATACCAAGTTGCAGAGCATGGAAACTTGGAATTAGGATGACTGGAATTCAAGTCCTGACGTGGCCACTCACCAGCCATGTGTTCTTTTATGTATTATCTTCTCTAGGGCTCACTTGTCTCATCTGTAAAACGTGGGAAGGCCTTGTAGTCAAAGGCACAAGCAATGGGATCAGACCCTTGGATTGATTCCGTGGTCCACACTCCCTAGCTGTATGACCGTGGGAAATAGATTTAGTGTCTTTACATTTATTTAATGTCTTTAAATTCTTCCCTTATCTGGAAAATGGGATAATGATAGTGCCTCCCTCCAAGGCTTGATCTGACAAACAAATAAAATAAGTTACATAAGTTGCCATTGTTATTATTATCACAGAATTTCTGTTTTGTTTTAGTTTTTGGCTGCGCTGCACAGCTTGTGGGATCTTAGCTCCCAGACCAGGGATTGAACCCTTGCTCCCTGCAGTGGAAGCGCAGAGTCCTAACCACTGGACCTCCAGGGAAGTACTGATTACAGAATTTCTTGAGGATTAAGTTCCTGCATGTGAGGTGCTGGGCATAGGGCCTGTCCTACTACAGTAAACATTTAATAAATGGTGGCTGTTGGTATTATGTGGCTTAATGACAGTTTGTGAATTACCTGTTCTTCCTTTCATTTGTCTGGGTAATTGAGTTCCTGTGTTTGTACATATATTTTAACCAAATTGCCTTGTATCTGGTGAGAAACTCTATGTTGCTTCTGTTTTCTTCAGAGACTAATAAAAGATTACAAAGACCTCAGGAGATTTTTTAGAAAAAAATGTTTATTAAACTGATTGGATTCAACAATCTAACCTCTGGAGCTACTGAAATGGTGAGCCTTGTCTTTAATTGCAAGGTTCTATTTGTAGAGCTCTAAAGGTAACACTGAAGATACATTCTAATAATTCGGATGAAGAGAGCAACAGACAGCCCTTTCTTAAAAAGCCTGAATCCTTTGTCCCCAGTTTCCCAGGGATGTGCTGAATTCTCTGCTTTGCTTGTGGAGACAGGAACGTTTGACTGTGTCCTGATAGTAGGAGTGGTCCACAGATCCCATGAAAGTGATTTTCTTTTCTTTTCTTTCTCTTTTTAATTGGAGTATAATTGCTTTACCATGTTGTGTTAGTTTCTGCTGTACAACGAAGTGAATCAGCTATATGTATACATATATCCCCTCCCTCTTGGACCTCCCTCCCACCCTCCACCCCTATCCCACCCATCTAGGTCGTCACAGAGTACCAAACTGAGCTCCCTGTGCTATACCGCAGATTCCTACTAGCTATCTATTTTACGCATGGTAGTATATATATGTCAGTCCTAATCTCCCAATTCGTCCCACCCTCCCCTTCTCCACCCCCCCCCATGTCCCCATGTCTGTTCTCTACATCTACGTCTTTATTCCTGCCCTGCAAATAGGTTCATCTATACCATTTTTCTAGATTCCACATATATGTGTTAATATATGATATTTGTTTTTCTCCCATGAAAATGATTTTAAAGCTAAACTCTTCATTGGCGTCTGCATGTGAGTGTTTCTCTTTCTATTGCTTAGATTTCATTCTTTGTCATGAGTTCCACCATTTTAAAAATAATTAATTAATTAATTATTTCACACACACACATTGTATTTTACTTTTACAAGAGATAAATAGACTGACACCAAGCACTGTTAGTGGATGACCACAACAAAAGCAACAATGACTGCAATTACCAAACACGAAACACACTCATACTATGTCATAATATTGACATTCAGCCCAGTAATCCTCCACTGTAACAGCTTTTACTATGCAGTGAAAATTGATTTGCATATTTTTTGCCTCTGAGTCCTTGTGGGATTTTTTTTTTAATTCAAACAGAAAGTCACAAAAATTATAATCCTCATCAGTTCACTCAGTCCCATGTAATTAATTTTTTTTTCATCTTGATCTTTTGTTAGCACTTTTATGAGTTTATCAGTTTTCCATTAGAGTTCTGAAAATGCTTATTCATTCAGTTCAGCAGTATAGTCAGTTACCAGAAACCTGTACTTGTCAGTCTTTTCCATGAATTCCTTGAAGATGAAACCCTTTTATAGGAACATATTTGCAAAAGCATCAGAGTACATCCAGAACTGTCTGTAAATGACAAAAGACTTAAAAATGTCCACGGTTAAAGATTTGATGAAAGTTCATAATAATGCAATTGACAAGGAAATTTAGTTATTTCTGAGATATACATTTTAAAGTAATAACTAGAATTATGACTTATTATACCAGAACATATAAGATTTTTAGAAATTTCATGTAATGTTTGAAACATTTATATTAACATATTTCCATACAAATAACCCAATGAAAGTTTAGTGTTAGTTGTTTTGTTTGTTTGTTTATACTGCAGGTTATTTGTCATCATTTTAATACACATTAGTGTATACATGTCTATCCCAATCGCCCAATTCAGCACACCACCATCCCCACCCCACCGCAATTTTCCCCCGTTGGTGTCCATATGTCTGTTTTCTACATCTGTGTCTCAACTTCTGCCCTGCAAACCAGCTCATCTGTACCATTTTTCTAGGTTCCACATACATGCGTTAATATACGATATTTGTTTTCCTCTTTCAGACTTACTTCACTCTGTACGACAGTCTCTAGATCCATCTATGCCTCAACAAATGACTCAATTTCGTTCCTTTTTATGGCTGAGTAATATTCCATTGTATATATGTACCACAACTTCTTTACCCATTTGTCTGTCAATGGGCATTTAGGTTGCTTCCATGACCTGGCTATTGTAAATAGTGCTGCAATGAATATTGGGGTGCATGTGTCTTTTTGAATTATGGATTTCTCTGGGTATATGCCCAGTAGTGGGATTGCTGGATCATATGGTAAATCTATTTTTAGTTTTTTAAGAAACATCCATACTGTTTTCCATAGTGGCTGTATCAATTTACATTCCCACCAATAGTTCAAGAGAGTTCCCTTTTCTCTGCACCCTCTCCAGCATTTGTTGTTTGTAAATTTTCTGATGATGCCCATTCTAATTGGTGTGAGGTGATACCTTATTGTAGTTTTGATTTGCATTTCTCTAATAATTAGTGATGTTGAGCAGCTTTTCATGTGTTTTTTGGCCATCTGTATGTCTTCTTTGGAGAAATGTCTATTTAGGCCTTCTGCCCATTTTTGAATTGGGTTGTTTGTTTCTTTAATATTGAGTTGCATATATATTTTGGAGATGAATCCTTTGTTCATTGATTCATTTGCAAATATTTTCTCCCATTCTGAGGGCTGTCTTTTCATTTTATTTATGGTTTCCTTTGCTGTGCAAAAGCTTTGAAGTTTCATTAGGTCCCGTTTGTTTATTTTTGTTTTTATTTTCATTACTCTAGGAGGTGGATCAAAAAAGATCTTGCTGTGATTTATGTCAAAGAGTGTTCTTCCTATGTTTTCCTCTAAGAGTTTTATAGTGTCCAGTCTTACATTTAGGTCTCGAATCCATTTTGAGCTTATTTTTGTGTATGGTGTTAGGGAGTGTTCTAATTTAATTCTTTTACATGTAGCTGTCCAGTTTTCCCAGCACCACTTACTGAAGAGACTGTCTTTTCTCCATTGTATATCCTTGCCTCCTTTGTCATAGATTAGTTGACCATAGGTGTGTGGGTTTATCTCTGGGCTTTCTATCTTGTTCCATTGATCTATGTTTCTGTTTTTGTGCCAGTACCATATTGTCTTGATTACTGTAGCTTTGTAGTATAGTCTGAAGTCAGGGAGTCTGATTCCTCCAGCTCCGTTTTTTCCCTCAAGACTGCTTTGGCTATTCGGGGTCTTTTGTATCTCCATACAAATTTTAAGATGATTTGTTCTTTCTCCATAAAAAATACCACTGGTAATTTGATAGGGATTGCATTGAATCTGTAGATTGCTTTGGGTAGTATAGTCATTTTCATAATACTGATTCTTCCAATCCAAAAACATGGTATATTTCTCCATCTGTTGGTATAATCTTTAATTTCTTTCATCAGTGTCTTATAGTTTTCTGCATACAGGTCTTTTGTCTCCCTAGGTAGGTTTATTCCTAGGTATTTTATTCTTTTTTGTTGCAATGGTAAATGGGAGTGTTTCCATAATTTCTCTTTCAGATTTTTCAGGATTAGTGTATAGGAATGCAAGAGATTTCTGTGCATTAATTTTGTATCCTGCAACTTTACCAAATTCATTGATTAGCTCTAGTAGTTTTCTGGTGGCATCTTTAGGATTCTCTTTGTATAGTTATCATGTCATCTGCAAAGAGTGACAGTTTTACTTCTTCTTTTCCAATTTGTATTCCTTTTATTTCTTTTTCTTCTCTGATTGCCGTGGCTAGGACTTCCAAAACTATGTTGAATAATAGTGGTGAGAGTGGACATCCTTGTCTTGTTCCTGATCTTAGAGGAAATGCTTTCAGTTTTTCACCATTGAGAATGATGTTTGCTGTGGGTTTGTCGCATATGGCCTTTATTATGTTGAGGTAGGTTCCCTCTATGCCCCCTTTCTGGAGAGTTTTTATCATAAATGGGTGTTGAATTTTGTCAGAAGCTTTTTCTGCATCTATTGAGATGATCATATGGTTTTTCTTCTTCAGTTTGTTAACATGGTGTATCACATTGATTGGTTTGCATATACTGAAGAATCCTTGCATCACGGGGATAAATCACTTGATCGTGGTGTATGATCCTTTTAATGTGCTGTTGGATTCTGTTTGCTAGTATTTTGTTGAGGATTTTTGCATCTATATTCATCAGTGATATTGGTGTGTAATTTTCTTTTTTTCTAGTATCTTTGTCTGGTTTTGGTATCAGAGTGATGGTGGCCTCCTAGAATGAGTTTGGGAGTGTTCCTTCCTCTGCAAATTTTTGGAAGAGTTTGAGATGGATGAGTGTTAGCTCTTCTCTAAATGTTGGATAGAATTCACCTGTGAAGCCATCTGGTCCTGGACTTTTGTTTGTTGGAAGATTTTTAATCACAGTTTCAATTTCATTACTTGTGATTTATCTGTTCATATTTTCTGTTTCTTCCTGGTTCAGTCTTGGAAGGTTATCCTTTTCTAAGAATTTGTCCATTTCTTCCAGGTTGTCCATTTTATTGGCATAGAGTTGCTTGTAGTAGTCTCTTAGGATGTTTTGTATTTCTGTGGTGTCTGTTGTAACTTCTCCTTTTTCATTTCTAATTTTATTGATTTGAGTCCTCTCCCTCGTTTTCTTGATGAGTCTGGCTAATGGTTTATCAATTTTTTTTTTATCTTCTCAAAGAACCAGCTTTTAGTTTTATTGATCTTTGCTATTGTTTTCTTTGTTTCCATTTCATTTATTTCTGCTCTGGTCTTTATGATTTCTTTCCTTCTGCTAGCTCTTCTTTCTCTAGTTGCTTTAGGTGTAATGTTAAATTGTTTACTTGAGATTTTTCTTGATTCTTGAGGTAGTCTTGTATAGCTATTAACTTCCCTCTTAGAACTGCTTTTGCTGCATCCCATAGGTTTTGGATCATCGTGTTTTCATTGTCATTTGTCTCTAGGTATTTTTTGATTTCTTCTTTGATTTCTTTAGTGATATCTTGGTTATTTAGTAATGTATTGTTTAGCCTCCTTGTGTTTGTGTTTTTTACGTTTTTTTCCCTGTAATTCATTTCTAATCTCATAGTGTTGTGGTCTGAAAAGGGGCTTGATATGATTTCAATTTTCTTAAATTTACTGAGGCTTGATTTGTGACTCAAGATGTGATCTATCCTGGAGAATGTTCCATGCACACTTGAGAAGAAAGTGTAATCTGCTGTTTTTGGATGGAATGTCCTATAAATATCAATTAAATCTATCTGGTGTACTGTGTCATTTAAAGCTTCTGTTTCCTTATTTATTTTCATTTTGGATGATGTGTCCAATGGTGTAAGTGAGGTGTTAAAGTCCCCCACTATTATTGTGTTACCGTTGATTTCCTCTTTTATAGCTGTTAGTAGTTGCCTTATATATTGGGGTGCTCCTATGTTGGGTGCATATATATTTAAAATTGTTATATTGGGTGCCTATGTATTTATAATTGTTATATTTATAATGATTATATCTTCTTCTTGGATTGATCCCTTGATCATTATGTAGTGTCCTTCCTTATCTCTTGTAACATTCTTTATTTCTTTAACATCTTTATTGGAGTATAATTGCTCTACAATGGTGTGTTAGTTTCTGCTTTATAACAAAGTGAATCAGTTATACATATATATATGTTCCCATATCTCTTCCCTCTTGCGTCTCCCTCCCTCCCACCCTCCCTATCCCACCCCTCTAGGTGGTCACAAAGCACTGAGCTGATCTCCCTGTGCTATGCTGCTTTCTGGAGAAGGTTAATGGGCTGCTTCCCACTAACGATCTATTTTACGTTTGGTAGTGTATATATGTCCCTGCCACTCTCTCACTTTGTCACAGCTTACCCTACCACCTCCCCATATCCTCAAGTCCATTCTCTAGTAGGTCTGTGCCTTTATTCCTGTCTTACCCCTAGGTCCTTCATGACATTTTTTTTTCTTAGGTTCCATATATATAACATTCTTTATTTTAAAGACTATTTTATCTGATATGAGTATAGCTATTCCAGCTTTCTTTTGATTTCCATTTGCATGGAATATCTTTTTCCATCCCCTCACTTTTAGTCTGTATGTGTCCCTACGTCTGAAGTGGGTCTCTTGTAGACAGCATATATATGGGTCTTGTTTTTGTATCCATTCAGCCAGCCTGTGTCTTTTCGTTGGAGCATTTAATCCGTTCACGTTTAAGGTAATTATCGATATGTATGTTCCTATGACCATCTTCTTAATTGTTTTGGGTTTGTTTTTGTAAGTCCTTTTCTTCTCTTGTATTTCCCACTTAGAGAAGTTCCTTTAGCATTTGTTGTAGATCTGGTTTGGTGGTGCTGAATTCTCTTAGCTTTTGCTTGTCTGTAAAGCTTTTGATTTCTCCATCGAATCTGAATGAGATCCTTCCTGGATAGAGTAGTCTTGGTTGTAGTTTCTTCCCTTTCATCACTTTAAGTATATCATGTCACTCCCTTCTGGTTTGTAGAGTTTCTGCTGGGAAATCAGCTGTTAACCTTATGGGAGTTCCCTTGTATGTTATTTGTCATTTTTCCCTTGCTGCTTTCAATAATTTTTCTTTGTCTTTAATTTTTGCCAATTTGATTACTATGTGTCTCAGCGTGTTTCTCCTTGGGTTTCTCCTGTATGGGACTCGCTGTGCTTCTGGACTTTGGTGGCTATTTCCTTTTCCATGTTAGGGAAGTTTTTGACTATAACCTCTTCAAATATTTTCTCTGATCCTTTCTCTCTCTCTTCTCCTTCTGGGACCCTTATAATGTGAATGTTGTTGTGTTTAATGTTGTCCCAGAGGCCTCTTAGTCTGTCTGCATTTCTTTTCATTCTTTTTTCTTTAGTTTGTTCTGCAGCAGTGAATTCCACCATTTTGTCTTCCAGGTCACTTATCCATTCTTCTGCCTCAGTTATTCTGCTATTGATTCCTTCTAGTGTAGTTTTCATTTCAGTTATTGTATTGTTCATCTTTGTTTGTTTGTTCTTTAATTCTTCTAGGTCTTTGTTAAACATTTCTTCCATCTTCTCGATCTTTGCCTCCATTCTTTTTCCGAGGTCCTGGATCATCTTCACTATCATTATTCTGAATTCTTTTTCTGGAAGGTTGCCTATCTCCACTTCATTTAGTTATATTTCTGGGGTTTTATCTTGTTCCTTCATCTGGTATATAGCCCTCTGCCTTTTCATCTTGTCTGTCTTTCTGTGAATGTGGTCTTTGTTCCACAGGCTGCAGGATTGTAATTCTTCTTGCTTCTCTAACATTTTGTTTTTAATGCCTTTTGAATTCTTGGATAACTGGCCTTCTGTCCTCATGATTGATCACCTCTGTGTTTCTCTAGAGGCTGTTTCACCTCTTCCCTGGAAACCTTAGTCTCTAGTTCTGATTACCCCATGATTTCTTGCTGACAGTGTCTTTGGGATGGAAATTGCTCCATCATCTCTTCTGAGGGGCAGGCTCTTTTGAAGAATTAATTTAACTTCTCAGTAACCACGCTCACCCCCTGTGTGGGCTGTGGCTTCTCTGACCCTCAGACACCCTGCCCTACAAGGGCATGGCTTCTTAGCTGCATTTCTTGGTGCCCTTTGAGCTTCCAGTGTGGGTGTCTGTGGCCAGCAGCTCAGCTCAATACCTTATATCTTTGGGACTCCTTAGAACCCTCCTTTTCCAACAGTGCCCCATGATTCAGTCTTCAGTTTCTTTTTCAATTTCTCTGTGTCTAGTGGCACATACATGTTTCATATTTATGACAAAGCTACAGTTTTCTGGAGACTTAACTATTTTTGAAGGGAATTTACCTATTACTTCCTTTTTCTTCTTGAAGCATAGTTGATTTACAATATTATATTAGTTTTGGGTGTATAGCATAGTGATTCAATGTTTTTATAGATTATACTCTATTTAAATTTTTTACAAAATAATGGCTATATTTTCCTGTTCTGTACACTATATCCTTTTTGCTTATTTATTTTATACATAGTTGTTTGTATCTCTTAACCCCCTACCCCAATATTGCCCCTCTCCCCTTCCCTCTCCCCAGTGGTAACCACTAGCTTGTTCTCTGTACCTGTGAGTCTGTTTCTGTTTTGTTATATTCACTAATTTATTTTTATATTCCAATATAAGCAATAACATAGAGTATTTGTCTTTCTCTGTCTGACTTATTTCACTAACCATAAAACTCTGCAGGTCCAGCCATGTTGTTGCAAATGGCAGAATTTATTCTTTTTTATGGCTGAGTAGTATTCCCCACACACACGCGCGCGCGCGCGCGCACACACACACACACACACACACACATATTCTTCCTAATCTGTAAAATAGGGAAAATACACACAGGATTGTGAAGATTAAATATGATAACATGGTAATTGACTGATGTGCCAAGTTATTTCAATGCAAGACACGAAAGTCTTTTCAACAAACTGTTCTGGAACAATTGGATAGCCCTGCGGTGGGAAGTGAGCCTCGACCCCTACAAGTCCACATTTAAAAGTAATTTGAGATTAATTATAGACATAATATATAAAATCAGAGCCTAAATCTTCTAAAAGAAAGTATAGGAGAATATCTTAGTCAAAGATTTCTTTGTCAAGTTGTTGAAAGCACTAATCATAAAAGATAAAATTGGTAAGTTAGACCACATCAAAATTAAAAATTTTTTGTTCATCAAAAGATACTGTTAAGAAAATAAACATGCAAGACACAGACTAGGAGAAAATATTTGTCATACATGTATCTGCATAGATCTGACAAAGAATTCGTATCCAGAAAACACCAAGAATTTTTACAACTCAACAGTAAGACAAACAACCCAATAAAAACATGGACAAAAGATTTGAGCAGAAAAACTCACAAAAGAAGATATACAAATGGACTAAAAATACATGAAAATATATTCAATATCTTTATTCATCAGGAAAAGGCAAACTAAAATCAGAATGAGATACCACTAGATATCCATTAAAATGACTAAAATTAAAACAACGGATAACACCAAGTTGTAGAATACCTGGAACATTCATATGCTGTTGGTTGAAATTTAAATGGTGCAACCACTATGGAGGACTGTTTGCCAATTTCTTATAAAGTTAAACATACATCTACTCTATGACCCAGTAATTAAACCTGTAGATATTTATCTAAGAGATAAGAGACATGAAAACCTATGTTCACAAAAAGGCTTGTGCAAGCATGTTCATGGCAGTCTCATTCCTAATAGCCAGAAACCAGAAACAACCTACATATCCACCAACAGGTTGAAAAGATAAGCAAATTATGGTATATCTATGTGATTGAATACTGCACAGCAAAAAAGAAGAACAAATTACTGATACATAACAACATGGGTGAACCTCACTATGCTGAGTGAAAGAAAACAGATACAAAAGAGAACATACAGCATGATTCCATTTATGCTAAATTCTAGGACAGAACTAGATGAATCTATAGCGATAGGAATCAAACAATCGTTGTCTTCATGGGAGGGAACTGACTTGAAAGTGACACAAAGCAACACTGGGGAGTGAAGGAAATGATTTATGTCTTTACAGGACTGGTGGTTGCACGAGTGCATAGAACTGTCAGAACTCACTGAGCTGAACACTTAAGATGTGTGCATTTTACTCTGTGTAAACTATTCCTGAAAAAAAAGGACAATGTGGTAAAGGGCACAGTACAGGGTAACTTCTCAGGAATGGTGGCTGTGGGTATTACAGGCATGGACAAAAATACCAGTAATTTTAGTTTTGGTCTGCTGCCCCAATAAGTCAGAGGCTCTGCCAACCATCTCCTTTGCCTAGCAGGGTCCTGTGGACTCACAGGGGACTTCTGGTAGATGTTCTGATTTGATTATTGTTACCCACAATGATGCACCTGAATTTTTTTTTTATTAAGGTACAGTTAATTTACAATGTTGTGTTAGTTTCAAGTGTACAGCAAATGATTCAGTTATTTATATATATGTATTTTTTTCAGATTCTTTTCCATTATAGGTCATTACAAGATATTGAGTACAGTTCCCTGTGTTATACAGTAAGTCCTTTTTGTTTACCTACTTTATACATAGTAGTGTGTATATGTTAATCCCAAACTCTTACTTTATCTCCCCCACACTCTGCTATCCCCTTTGGTAACTTTAAGTTTGTTTTCTATGTCTCTGAGTCCCTTTCTGTTTTGCAAATGAGTTCATTTGTATCATTTTTTAGATTCCACATATAAGCAATATCATATGATATTTGTCTTTCTCTGTCTGACTTACTTCACTTTGCATGATAATCTCTAGATCCATCCATGTTGCTGCAAATGGCATTATTGCATTCTTTTTAATGGCTGAGTAATAGTGCATTGTCTATATGTACCACCTCTTCTTTATCCATTCATCTGTCGATGGGCATTTTAGGTTGCTTCCATGTCTTGGCTATTGTAACTAGTGCTGCCATGAATATTGGGGTGCATGTATCTTTTTGAATTATGGTTTTCTCTGGGTATATGCCCAGTAGTGGGATTGCTGTGTCATATGGTCATTCTATTTTTAGTTTTTGAAGGCGCTTCCATACTGTTCTCCATAGTGGCTGCACCAATTTAATTCCCACCAACAGTGTAGGAGGGTTCCCTTTTCTCCACACCATCTCCAGCATTTATTTGTGGACTTTTTAATGATGGCCATTCTGACTGGTGTGAGGTGATACCTCAGTGTAGTTTTGATGTGCATTTCTCTTATAGTTAGTGATACTGAGCATCATTTCATGTGCCTGTTGGCCATCTGTGTATCTTCTTTGTAGAAATGTCTATTTAGGTCTTCTGCACATGTTTTCATTGGGTTGTTTGTTTTTTTGATATTTAGCTGTATGAGCTGTTTGTGTATTTTGAAAATTAATCCCTCATCGGTAGCATGGTTTGCAAATATTTTCTCCCAGTTTGTAGGTTGTCTTTTTGTTCTGTTTATGGTTTCCTTTGTTATGCAAACATTTTTAGTTTAATTAGGTCCCATTTGCTTATCTGCACCTGAATTCTTAACTCACACACATTCTCTCTCTTTCCCCTCATCTCTCTCTCTCTCTCTCAAACACACACACACACAGAGAAAATCATGACCCTCCCTTCCTTTCTTCCTTTCTCCTTCTCTCCTTCCTTCCTATTCATTTCTCATCTTTATTCCACCTCATTCCAAAGTCAGTTTAACGTGGTTATAATAAGAGTCAGTTACCGGATAAAATGGTGTAGGAAACAAATGTAAACCTAAAGCCGGAAGGAAATAGACACCATTTGGTTCTCAGCCCTTGCTCGATGTAGGCTACAAAGTGGGCTCTGAGCTTCCTAGCCACAGCAACAAAAAGGGAAATATGATTAGTCACTAAACAGCCCACAGAGCAGATTCACAGATGCCCTCAAGCAGCATCTTGAGCTGGTATCTGATATTCAGAGCCCCAGGTGTCCAAATTTGTTTGCCCGAGTAGTGGATTAGTGGTGAGGTGAGAAGGAACTAGAGGTTTATTTGCTCTTGGCTCAGTTTTCCTGGTGGGGAGACACTGAAGGTTTCCTTCTGGAAGCTAGTGTCACCAGGGCTCTCCATGCAGTGGAGATCACATTATTTGTGTTCTGAATCTCTGTGGTCATCCTCTGGATGAACAGCCCACCCCACTGCCCAGTTCATCCTCACGCTGTTTTTCTGCAGTTTCAGTTTTGATGTTGACACCTTTTCTTGAGTGGTATTCTGGCAAGACAAGCTTGTTGCTGAATGGCCCTTCCCAGCAGAGGTCTCTTTCATTCATCTTGGCTATTTTTATTTGATTATGGTAGACTTATCTTCTCCCCTCCCCTTCTCAGAGTTATTTTAGACTTTAAAACCTCTTCTTAGGGTTTCAGCCGAGCTATCAAGTGCATGGATGCAGGAATTTTTTAGACGGAGAGCCCTCTCGCATTGACCCTTTTAAGAATGAGCTTCCTAATTACAGGGAGTCACTGGCCTTGCAAGATATTACAGATCCATCTCCCTCTTGTCTTGAAGAGTTACTTTCCCTAAGAACCTGCTGTTTCGTAGCCGAAATGAGATTTTCAGGTTGCTCACTGGAATTAAATCTTGACTTCCAAGAATGAGCAACTTGTAGTGTCAAGTACACCAGACTGGGTGTTGGCAGATGTAGATTCCAGATGAACTTCCAGGGCTGACCCACTGTGTGATGTTAGGCAAGTGCTGTAAACTTCCTGGGCCTGCTTTCCTCATGGTGCAATGGAGGAAGTAATCTCAGAAGGTCGTTGTGATGATCAAACAAGATATAACACTTGAAAGTGTTTTGAAAGTCTCAGTGCTTTAAGTTCTAAGTCTGTAATGGAGAGGAAATGAAGGAAATAGATTTTCAGTAGTATGGAATTTGCAGGTTGTATTCAGTGACTTGGTAGGGGGACAAAAGTATTAGGAAACACAGTTCTTATCCTGAAGAGTTTTAGGCAGAGTTTGAAGGTTGTGTGTAAAATGTAAAACATTTACTCTTGATGGCTCTCTGAAGTGTTTGTGTTTTTTTTTTTTGGTCTGAAGATTTTGGAGTCAGACTTGCTTCTTTAACCTCTCTTTCTCTAAATATTTAACTTCTTCCGTCTCACACTGATCTCTAGGCGTTACAAAAATAGCTCTTACCTCCCTTGAATAGTGTGTTTCAGAAAATGAGAATTTCAGAACTCATCATGTTTCTTTTTTTGCTTTGGCTACCAGCAACCTCAAAGCTATAAGTGTTACTTAGTTTAAATAACCATGATATTCATGGTGCTTGAAGTATTTCCTTTTGCTTCTTCTTTTTCCTACCTGATGTCTGACTTTTTTTTTTTTTTTTTTTTTGCATTTGAATAACCTTACTGAATATATCTTTTTTTTTTTGCCGCAAGTTGTTATGGATTATCTTTGGCAGTATAAATAATTTATAAATTAATTTGGAAGTATAAATAATGCCAGCACATAACAACAGATAACAAGCACTGTCCAATGGGAAAAATGCATTCTGAGTTCTAATTCAGCATTCCTCCTGCTGTCTGTCTCGGTGGCTGAAAAGAGGATTCTCTTGAATTCTAAAGCATCAGCTGTAGCAGTCAGTGACTCCCACTGAAGGAACTGGGTGCCAGGTGGGAGTTACCGGCCACTTGAGAATTCTCTAGATTTGTTAGAGGAGAAGGACAAGCTTAGGACTGGTGCTTTCTCAGTAGCTCAGAATGGTCTGTTCAAACAGATTTCCTGGTCTCCATTTGTAGATATATGTGTAGCCAATGCTTGGCACTCAGAGCAGTTCTCCTCAAACTTTAACATGACTATGAGTCACCTGTGGATCTTGTTAAAATGTGGATTCTAATTCACTACTTGTGGGATGGGGCCCAAGAGCCTGCATTTCTAACAAGTTTTGTGCCTAGTGGGTGCTTCTTAGATATTTGTTGCTTGATTGATTTGCCTGTGACCGTAAAGGTTTTCATTAATGGAGACTGAAAACTTGACAAAAATTGGCCTTTACCGACCTCTCCCTGCCTACAGAAGCAGAGGTTAATGTATGCAGTAGTGATTTAATAAATCACTGTGAAGATTAAGGCCCTCATCTGCAAGGGACCAAGGTGAGAGAATGGGTACTGGGGTCCAAACACTGGTGCATTTGGGTCAGGCTCTCAGGCTGTTCCTATAATGCTGGTTCACCACAAATTAGGCCACAGAGACCAAAGGTATTCATAACTCAGTGACTGGAAAATGTTACAAAGTGTACTGTGAGGGCTGCATATTTGAAACCATCAATACTGCCTCTATACCACTTACTCTCTGCCATGGTCCTTTTCCACTCTTGTGATTCTCCATCACTTTCCTCCCTGCCTCAGTCAGAGAGGTGAATCAGAAATGCAAGGTGAGGCTTCCCTGGTGGCGCAGTGGTTGAGAGTTCGCCTGCCGATGCAGGGGACATGGGTTTGTGCCCCGGTCCGGGAAGATCCCACATGCCGCTGAGCCGGCGCGTCCGGAGCCCGCGCGTCCGAAGCCTGTGCTCCGTAACGGGAGAGGCCACAACAGTGAGAGGCCCGTGTACCGCAAACAAACAAGCAAAAAAGAAATGCAAGGTGCACTTAGCCAGGATTCCTTTACCTTCCCACATGACATGCAAATTAGTAATACAAAGTAAGACTTAACACTGGCATCTTAGAACTTACATATCTGCATAAATGACTCTCTCTCTACTGAGTCCTTCATCTTGGAATAAGATTATAGTTGTCCCCAACAAGGAAAGTTTCCATGTATGTTGCAGAACATCAGTCATGAGGTGTGTCAAAACAAACTTGTTATTAGTCATGCTTATAGCCTCCAAGTTCACTAACAATATATTTAAAAAACTAAATGAGTAGATTCAGGGATTTCTGTCTAACCATTGCATTTTCACTGACTTGCATTTGATATGGTCTCATGAATGAGTGGGAGAGAAAGGTTTTGTAACAATTAGCGAGTGGTGACTTGCGTATCCATCAGGTGCTGAATGGCACTTCTGCCATCTTGAAAAATTCAGCTGAAGTCCCAAAGCCAATCATGATTGGGTGATAAGTTCCTAGGGAGTTGCTGTTAGCCATGTCCCTCCAGCCCCTACTGAGAAGGGGTCAAACCAGCCCAGTGAACCTCAGCCCAAGAACCACCTCCAACCTATATGAAGAGAAGATGAGAACTTCAAAAGGATCATCAAGGAAATGAGTGACGTGGCTTTGGCTCTTCCTTCCAAGCCTGGGATGGGGGCTCCCCCAGGGCACCAACACGGAATCACAAAAGCACTGATCAGGTATGTCCACTTTGCCCCATCCCCCTTTCCCTGCTCCTACCTCAGAAGAGAACTGGGTGGAGGTGGAGGAGGTGTGAAAGGGTGGTGGAAATACAGACAACCCTCCAGCCTCTGCAGGTCAGTGCTAAGCTTGAGGGGACAGGGTATCAGTGGTTGAAGGAGAGGAGGTTGAGCCTTGAATTGCATGGGACTGATATTTTGATTTTGAGTGGACCAGGCTTGAGAGGGAGTCTTGATGGCCAAAATGAGACTTGTTCTTAGAAGTGGCAGAGACAGGAAAGTTATGGGATCGGTCAAGTATGGCAAGGGGTAGAGGAGGGCGGTCTGATAAGGCAGATCTGAGGGCAGCAGCTACAGGAAAACAAAGCTGCTTCCTGTTTGAACCCTGCTTGCTTCAGACTGTTTCATGAGATGGTTTCCCACGTGAGCCTGGGTACACCCATGGGAGTATGTTCTGTCCGTGACCATCACCTGACCTGGGAGTCTCAGGGGAAAAAGTGTAGGGAGACTTGGGGCTAGAACTTCTTTATCTCCCAGCCTCAAGGAAGACCATCCTGGTGTGGAAGGGGCTGTCTGAGGACGAGCTGTGTGTGCTGTCCCAAGATACGTCCCTTGAAGATATTCTCTCATTTGACACCTATTTCTTTGCGTAAGCAAACACATTTTTTTTTTTTGCCTTTATGGAGTTTTAAAAAAATTTTTGATTTTATATTGGAGTATAGTTGATTAATAATGTTGTATTAGTTTCATGTATACAGCAAAGTGATTCAGTTATACATATACATGTATCTATTCTTTTTCAAGTTCTTTTCCCATTTATGTTGTTACAGAATATTGCACAATATTGTATTGTGCTATACAAGGGGTCCAGGAAGTTTTAAATTGAAATATAAATATTTCCATGAGGGCAGCACCTGAGGCAATCTTAATTAGTGGCTTTGGGGAATTGTTTGGTGGGATCAAGTCCCCATCCCCGCTCAGAAGCCTTCAGTGGCTCCCCAGTGTCCATGTGATTGAATCTGAATAGTCTAGCCTGGTCCACAGGGGCTCTCAGAACTAGTGCCAGGCTACTCTTCTGGACCGGACTCCTCCTGAATTCTCCCATCCTACCCCGCAAGTCAATATTACAGCTCTTCCGGAGTCCGTGCATCTTCTTGAATGTGCTACTCACTTTTCCCATGGCTTCCCATCCTGCTGTCCTCCCATACTGTCTTTAAAAAGTCTACCCATTGGGCTGTGTTTGGATGCCACCTCCTACAAAAAGTCTTCCTTGAGCTTCCTAATTCATTTTTCTCTCCCTTAGTGATCGTTAATGCAGAAACCAGCACCTACTTTGATAACATCGCACATCAGGAGTTAGAGAAAGAGAAGTAAAGTTTCAGCAAAATGAAAGCTTGTGAAAATTTTATCCGACAAACACTGAGACTTTTTTCAAGTGTATCATCAGCAAATCCCCTTCCTCCCCCCACCCCATTTTTTTCTTTACAGTTCTAGGGTTTACCCCTCCCTCTCTTATGCAGTCTAATGAGACCTCCTCTCCCCTGAGTGTCATCTGGGTCCCCTTCCCCTGCTGACCACAAGGCAATTCTCAGAGGGCTTTGCTTGCAAATTCTATGTGTTCCCTGGTTAATGAGCACTTCCCTCCTCCCTTCCCTGCAGATCTTAGTACCACAAGGCTTTAAAAAATTCCTGTGTCTGTAGCCATAATATTTACATCACCCTATAGCTTGGTCTGTACAAAATTCTAGCACACAGTACTCCCTGCCAGCCTTAGAATTTTCTGTCTGCTCCCCTGACAGATTGTATACTTCTTGGCCGTCCCTTCATGCGGTACACACGTTCTACCTACTTCATGTAGAGAACTTTGTAGGGACTTAGTAAACATTTGGTGAATGACAACTCATGAGATCTAAATCTGCAGGTGAAAAACTCCAGAGAGAGGCTAAAAGAGAGCTGTTGGAGGAAGTGTAGAACTAGCCGTTCTGTGGACCAGCTTCTGTCATGCCGCTATTTTGTGTGAGATTGATCTGGAATCAGGCTGCAACATCCCTATTCACATAAGGCTACAGACCTCCAGCATATAAGGAACATTACACCTTTGTCCTTGATTTATCTCTTCATGCCTGCTCAGGCACCCACGTTGGTGTGTGTGTGTGTGTGTAAGATGGGGGCAGGCAGCACATGTGGGCTTGGGAGTGAGGGAAGTTGTAGTTTTGACCGCTTACGCCAATGTTTGAGGAAGAGGGTTTGAGTTTTCAGTCTGGTCTCAAAACCAGGTCTAGGATATTTCGTTCTTCCCTGGCTGGCTGACAAAGTGCAGTACACATGTTGTACCCAGACTAAAAAGCGTGTGAGAGACACACGAGTGTTTCCAGGGTTAATTCTCCCTTCTCCATGAAGCCTGCAGAGTTTTACAGTCTACACACATCACCCCTTTACAGAAGATCCTACAGCGTTTAATACTTGATACTACTCCAGCCCTTGATTATAGCCATTTTTGGTTAGTTTCTTTAATAACGTCTGTCTTTCATTTGCTTCAAAGCTCATCTCTTCAACTGCTCCCTTGCTTCCTGTCATATGAAGCAGTGTTGAACATGTAGGAGGAGCTTGGTAACTATTAACTGTTTTACTCTCTAATTAGATCCACTATGGAGTAGCTACCAGAGGGTGCTGGGTTTTAGCGGGTGTAGGAAAGTAATTTGGGGGAATCATCTCCAAAGACCAAATGTATGAATATTAACTTAGGTTGCTTCTCTGTAGGCCTCATAGGACTTAGATCAGATTAAAAGACTTTTCAAGAAATAAACCACAAGTAGCTGAAAAACACAAAAGTTCAAATTGCATCCGGTGTAACCCTGTGAGAGAATTTCTACAGCAGAGGAAGTCTGTTATTCTCGACCTGAACTTCAGTCTTCTGCGATAACATGGGGGCTGCAAAAGTGTTTCTAATCTCACTGATAAAGTTATATTCTTACCCATAAATCTATCTGAAATGAGAGGGACCAACTGACTGATAGCAGAGAGAAAATTTCCCCAGTGACAGTACACAGTCTCTGCATATGTGTATATATATTTAAATCAAAGTAATTGGTTAATATTCTGGAAACTTCATCTCGGTTTTAAGTGGTGTTTTTCTTAATTTGATGTGCATTATTTTAAAAACATGGCACAGATGTAGCCTTTAACAGCCCCCGGCCTGTGACATTATTCATACTGAAGCTTTCAACCAGCCGAATAGGAAAGCACTTTTAACTACAGTCCACTTCATTAATGCTTCTGCTGTTTAAGCAGAAAAAATTGGGATGTGGCTCAGCAAAAGGCTGAGGGAAACATAAAATAGGAAGAGTAATATATCTATTTCTCATAGAGTTTTCCTATGTAAGGAGCATCTTAATGATTTTCTTTCAATTAACATAGTTTCACACATCTGAGAATGAGAAATGCGAGAATATATTGTTAGGATAATCCGTATTTCCCAAGACGTGTTCAGTTTGGAGTCGCTGGTCTTTATTCAGCTCTTGCTCTGCCAGTCTTCCCCTTCTGGGCCCTCACAGCTCGGTGTCAGCTCCTCATCTTGCTTCTGGGCTCCAGACTGAACTTTTTAGCTCTCTAATAAACATTTCAGAAAAGTCCTATTGAAATTTCTAACTCGTCAAGCTAACAGTGACCTCATGAAATTATCTCCAAGCAATATTTGCATCAATACCACTGACATCCTCCACATGGCTGAGTCAACTTTGACTTACTTTTCTGTGTCCTACAATCAATCCATGGTGGCTGAGTCTTGTTGATTCTGCCTTTGAAATGTCTACAGAATACGTTCTCCAGTTTCCATTTCTACTTCCACTGCCATAGTTCCTGCTTACCTGGGTCATGACAGCAAAGAATTGTCCTAATTGGTCTCATGGGCTGCCATCGATTCCCTCTCAAAAGCACCCTCATGAGGCCTCCGGGTTGTCTTCCTAAAGAATGACTTGGGTGATGCCCTTCTTCTGCTGAAAAACTTGCGGTGGTTCCGCCACTGCCTATTGAATCTGTTTCCAACCTAACTCTTCAGCCTCATTTTCTGCAACTCCCCACCATCTCCCCACACTGAGCTCCAAAAGACAACTCACTTTGCTCAATGATATGCCCACTGTGCCTTTGCCTGGGCTGTTTTCACCCACAGGAGCCTCCAGCAAGACAACATGCAAATATCCTGCATCTTCCCCTAGCCCCTCACCCCCGTCTGGTCCAAGCATCATTTGTTCTCTGTTTTAAAAACAGCCCTTCTTGGCAGGCTTTCTGGAGACTTTGTTTACATTTCCATCTCTCCTGTGCACCAGATTTGAGCTCCTGGAGTGCAGGGACTATGTCATTTTTATCTTTTTTTTTTTTAATTTAAAAGATTCAAATTAGTGATGGATATGTATTAACTGCTCAATGAATTCTTCTTGCTGAATGGATGAATAAATGAATTGTTACCCCCTTTGTGAATATATGATCCTCTAAAGCAAAACTATTTTTCTCCTTTATGTGACAATAACATTTTGCATATTCTTCCAAGATTTTTCTCTTTGCATTTGGCTTTTAGCAGTTTCCTGTGATGTGGGTTGGTATATTTTTCTTGTATTTATCCTGTTTGGGGCTTGAGGGGCTACTTGAATCTGTAGCTTAATGTCTTTTTTCAGCTTTGGAAAATTCTTTGTTATTATTTCTTCAAATATTGCTCTACCCCTTTCTTTCCTTCTTCTCTTTGGGACTCTAATTCCATATGTTAGATTTTTCTATTGGGTCCCCTATATCTCTTTCAATGTTTTCCATCTTTTTTTTTCTCTCTGTGCTTCATTCTGGATAATTTCCACTGTCTCATCTTCCAAATTATTAGTCTTTTTTCTAGCTGTGTCTAATCTATTATCTATTTATTGAGTTCTCAACTTCTGATATTAGTTTAGAATTTCCATTTGATTCTTTTTTATAGATTCTAATTTTCTGGTGAAATTCTCAATCTTACCATCTATTTTTATTAACCTATAAATCACAGGAGTTTTAAAGAATTTAAATAACTCCTTGGATTGCTGTAGGGGGAAGGTCTGTTTCTACTGTCTTTCCCCCCTCTCGGTCATCTCTCTTGGATGTCTGAAACATTTTATTGAATGCCAGATATGCATATAAAAATTTGTAGAAACTATAATAACGCTTTCTTTTTTCAAAGAGAATTTTAAAAATCTTCCAGCGCTCTGGTGCTGCTGATAGCTCTGCCCAGCTTGTTATAGTCTTAGAAACCAAGTATTTGCCTTTCCTTAGGTGCTTCGTATGAATCAGTAAATGCCTCAAGGGTAAATGCTACTCAGATTGTTGGGTTCACCCCTCTGCTTCCCTCCTCCCTGCATCTTGGCCTTTTAAGTCCTGGCTGTCTTGCTGGCTCTGAACTCCAATTTTTGTCTCCCTATCTCTGTGAGATGGTGAAAGCTCTGCTCAGCCTTTTTGTCTCAGCAGTTGCTTTCTGCTTGGCTTCTCAGCCATCACACACACTGTGTATGAATCAGAAAATATCCTAAAGAGAAAAGTGATATGAAATATTGGGCTCACCTCAGTGAGTTTCTCCTCTCTCTGGGCTCCTGCAAATCCTGGCCTCCTTAAGAATTTCCAGTGTCTTCAAACAGATTTTTTTTTTTTTCATTTTAGCACATCTTTGTAGTTTGTTCAGGGTGATGATTGCTCTGCTATGACATAGTCTGCTGTAGCTGGAAGTGGTACTCTGTGTATTCTTCTATTACAGCATGCTCTTACATTATACATTCTCAGGTGTGTTCTTTCTCCTCATTTGTGACTTCTCTGAGGTCAGAAACAGTATTTTCTTTCATTTATCTTTCACGAAATGCCAATTCATTCATCAATTCATTCAATGATCTTGTTTTTGAGCAAATGCTGAGGATACATCAGTGAATAAAATAGACTAGGTCTCAGCTGTTATGGAGCTCATGTCCTAGTGGGAGAGAAGGTACACAAACAAACAAATGAATAGCAACCCCCTCCCGCCAAAACCAAATAGTAAAAGATGTTATGTGCAGGATTAAATTAGAATGCTGGGGTCCAAGGTGGGTCACCACTGAGATCTAAATGATAAGAAAAAGTCAACCATAAGGAGATCTGGAGAATTACAGGTAGAGAGAGGAAGCAAGGGCAAGGAAGGACCCAGCATGTTTGCTAAAGTTGATGAATTTTGTGAGAGTCTAAATTAAAGATTTCAACATAAGCTTTTTCTTCTTTTTTTTTGAGAACATTAATTTATACATTTTGAAACATTTCGAATATTTGGTAAATAGCTGTCTCTGATGTACTTTAACTTATTTAGGAATCATGAATGTTACTTATGGTTTTATTTGTTTGTTTGTTTGTTTTTGCGGTACATGGGCCTCTCACCGCTGTGGCCTCTCCCGTTGCAGAGCACAGGCTCCGGACGCGCAGGCTCAGTGGCCATGGCTCACGGGCCCAGCTGCTCCGCGGCATGTGGGATCCTCCCGGACCGGGACACGAACCCGTGTCCCCTGCATCGACAGGCGGGGTCTCAACCACTGTGCCACCAGGGAAGCCCACTTATGGTTTTTAAGAGTTAAAATATCTGCAATAGGCATAACTCCCTATAGGAGGGTCCCTTGCTCTCCAGGGTGGCAGAACTGAGTAGAAACAATAATTGCTTTTTTCTTACCTTGGAGGTGATGTGTATCTGCAAACATGCTTTAACAGTTACATAAAAGTATTATATTTTTAGTACTGCTCTGTATCAGTCAGGATCCCAACAGTAAACAGAAGCCCATTCACATAGTTCAAGAGACTGAAAAGAAGAGCCTGCTTAGAATAAAAAAGAATGAAATAATGCCATTTGCAGCAACATGGATGAGCCGATTATCATACTAAGTGAAGTAAGCCAGACAGAGAAAGACAACTATCATATGATATCACTTACATGTGGAATCTAAAAAAGATGATGCAAATGAACATACTTACAAAATAGGAACAGACCCACAGACTTCAAAAACGAACTTATGGTTACCAAAGGGGAAAGGGCAGGATAAATTAGGAGTTTGGGATTGACATATACACACTATTATATATAAAATAGATAATCAACAAGGATCTACTGTATAGCACAGGGAACTCTACTCAATACTCTGTAATAACCTATATGGGAAAAGAATCTGAAAAGGAGTAGCTATATGTATATGTATAACTGATGCACATTTCTGTACACCCGAAACTAACACAACATTGTAAATCAACTATACTCCAATATAAAATAAAAATTAAAAAAGCTTTGATAAGCAAAAAACAAACAAACAAAAAGATGAGGCTACTTACAGGGGTATGGACAGGGCTAAGGGAACAATCAAGGATGGTGGGGCCCCCAGAGACGAGCAATGGCAGAGCCATTACTGCCCCAGATCTGGAGGGACACAGAGCAATACAAAGTGCATTGCTTCAGTTCCGTGCAAGATGCAGTCAGGGAGGGAAGCAGCCACTGCCAGAAAACATGGCCTGGAGCAGGGAGGGAGCAGGAAAATGTACCCTGTCTTCTCTTTCCTCCTGCCTTGCTTTAAGGTGTCTCCCTTGGCCAAACGGACCCAAGAGCCAGCTAGCAGTGGATCCTGGTTGATCCAGCCCATGGGAGTCAGTCTCTAGGACTCAGAGCTGCAGAGAGAAGGGCCGAGATGGACCCGAGGGGAGGCAGCCAACCAAACACAACACCCAAAAGCTCAGTTTTGCAAGCAGTAATGAATTTGAAGAGAGTTTACAGGATTCATTTGGAGCTCCAGCCTACTAGATTTTTGTGATATAAAGTACATACATACAATGGAATACTACTCAGCCATAAAAAAGGATGAAATAATGCCATTTGCAGCAACATGGATGGACCTAGAGATTATCATACTAAGTGAAGTAAGCCAGGCAAAGACAGATACCATATGATACCACTTATATGTGGAGTCTAAAAATTTCATACAAGTGAACATATCTACAAAACAGAAACAGACTCACAGACATAGAGAACAGACTTGTGATTGCCAAGGGGGAGGGGGTGGGGGAGGGAAGGACTGGGAGTTTGGGATTAGCAGATGTAAATGATTATATATAGGATGGATAAACAACAAGGTCCTACTGCATAGCACAGGGAACTATGTTCAATATCCTGTAATAAACCATGATGGAAAAGAATAGAAATAAAAGAATGTCTATACGTGTATAACTGAGTCACTTTGCTGTACAGCAGAGATCGGCACAACATTGTAAATCAACAATACTTCAATTAAAAAAATGTAAAAAATAGTGCCTTTCCCAAACCAAGGGTAGAGAACCCAAAAGCTCTTCAGTCATGTCTTTAAAGACAGAAAATTATTTCGAAGCACGTTGAAACCAACTTGGGAGAATATGAGGCTATGAGACTGGAGTGCTCCGTGGAGTTTTGAAGGATTATTTTAAGGCAGAATCTTGCATTTGTGATGATGAAGGAAGAGATAGACCAGGGGAGAGCGGGCATACATTGGCAGGCCCGAGAGAGGGAAGAAGTGTCCTGCGGTGGGACACAGATTTCTCAAGGTATAGTCATCAATATACCAAAAAACCCCAAATCTAGTCATATCCTGAAAATCTGCTTGCTCATGAAGGGTTCGTGGCATCGATATCAGTATGGTTTTATGACACAGAAGTAGTTATCGTTTCAATTCAGCAATTTAAAATACCAGAATGTTAAAAATGTTATTGCCCAGGGTACACAAAAGCACCCGGACACACTTGTCTGCACACCTTCCTTGTCTGTACACCTGAAACTAACACAACATTGTAAAGCAACTATACTCCAATATAAAATAAAAATTAAAAAAAAACTTTGATGAGGAAAAAACAAAATATAAATATAAATTAAAAATATAAATGTTCCTAGGCCTGAAGACTTGGTGGACTTGGGCTAAGTCGTGTTTAATTCATGCCCCGTGTTTTTCTCTAAGATATCTCAAAATGAACAACCTCTCATTCCACATCTGAATATTGTGTAACTTTTCAGTCAATATTTTTTAAATGTCTAACTTAAATTTCCATCATTTCTTTTTCACATTGAAAATGGGACAGTTCTTAGATGGGGTATGGCAATGGGATAAATCTTATTGGTTCAAAGGGTATGTATACTCTTTTGTTCCTGAAAGTTTGAAACAATTTATGCCACATATTACTTTTCAAAAGCTTAGTGTTTACCATTCTAAGTACTTTATAAAATTTTAACTCATTAAATTTCCAGCAACGCTGTCAGTAGGTACTATTGTTATTATCGTCTTCATTACACGTGTGGGGCAGCTGAGAAGTGTGGCACAGAGGGTTTAAGTACCTAACACAAGGCTGCACAGTTAATAAATCGGATTAAAACTGGGATTCAAACCCAGGAAGTCTGGCTCCAGAGTCTGTGCCCTGAACCACTACACCAGGCTGTCTGTATTCAGTGGAGGCTTGAGTTTACAATAATTCCACTACTATGGGGTTCAGATTTCCATACCATGAATTGAAGTGTTTATCAAACAATTAAACCAAGATTTTCAAAAGTGCCTAGTAGTTAAGTCCTCACCTTAAAAAGGCTGTTGATTAGACTTTTACCATTAGAGAATCCTTTAATGTTTCTTTGGGCCAAAGAAACATCAATGAATTCTCTTACAGTAAAAGGGAAAGATCTAATTAACATTTCTTAAAATGTGTTCCTTGCAGGAATGCCCTTATAGGATTCTCCCTGTAAAAAGGTTTCCATCATCAAATAAGTTTGGAGAACCTCACATGCTATATACATATATTTGAGATTCACAACACACATATTAAAAGTACGGAAAAGTCCTTCAGGAAAGACACTTTCTTAACTTTTTTCAGCCTAGAATTTACCAAGTTAAACTCACCAAAGGTTTATTTTTTCACAAAATTCTTATTAACATCCTATAGCACCAGTGTCGTACAATTTTCATCAGGTTCCTTAAAATCAAAGTGTTGGCTCTGAGGCTTCTAGAAGGCAAGCAAAAAGGGGCTGAAACAAATGACCAAGAAGTGAAGCAATGAAACAGACTATTGCCTTTTTGCTTATACGGTCTGAAATTCACATTTAAGTCTATGATAATCTGCTAAACTGACATTTCCCATCATGGAATAACATTGTTGGATTTCTTCCTGATCTTAGTCAGCTCTAGATGTAAGCTTGGGAAGTACTGTGGAGAAGCTCACTTGCCCTCCCCACGTGTGCTGTGGATGTCTCCCCAAATAGCCTTGCTTTGTTTGATATTTTAGAGTAATTTTTAAATGCTCAAAAAGGGCAGATTCTAAATCCAGATCTGGTGAGAGACGCTGTTACTTATCTGAGAAGAACAGCTATGGAGTGCGCACACATATGTGAAAAGATCTTTTTAAAACAAAGAAATGAGACAGAGAGAGAGAGAGAGAGAGAGGGAGGGAGATAGAGAACTTGATATAGAGATTTGTCATGTATCAAAGACTCTGTATTCGTCATATCACTTCATGCTTTGTCTACATCTGTGGACTGGAATTCCCAAACACATTCTAAGAATACTGTTAAGAACATTGTATGCTCCCTTCTCTGCCAAACACTCTCTCTCTCTCAAAACAGTCAGGTTTAAGTTCACTGCATTTTGGACACCTGGCTCTGACTATGGTGTTGAGCCCCTGGCTTTGCCCTCTCTCCCTACCCTTTCCTGATGGTAGTCACCTCAACCCCAACGTTTTGGTTCCAACAATCCCAAGAGCAACATAGAGAACAATTTCCCTTTCTCATGGTCATTATTGCTCTTCCTGTTTCTCTCCCTCAACCGAGTTCCCAAAGTCCAGGACGGTCGGGAACCACTGTCTGCAGGGACCCTGGGTACTGCCCTTCAATTGCCCATTAGACTTGGGCCTGCTTGGGCAGGGAGGAAACTGCTCTCTGAAAGTGAACTTGTGACCTGTGCAAAATGAATTCACTTTTCAATGGCACTAGAGGTCTATTTAGTAAATGACTTTCATTGCACAGAATTCCACCCTGGTGTCCTGGAGGACAAGACTGGTGTCTCACAGGTGAGCTATTTTCTCCCTGAGCAAAAGTGTTCCTACACAGAGGGCTCTGGGGGGCCCACGAGCCTGAGTCTTGTAGGTGGACTGAAGGATGTTTGGCTGAAGGTCTGCTGGGACGGGGCAAGCATGGGGATTGTGTTTGGCCCCTGAAGTTTCTAGACCTGGGTCAGAAGGGTTTTCTGAGGAGCTCTGAAAACTGAATTCTTGACCACCTTTTGCTGTGGCAACATCAGTGACGACCACAACGGTGATAACAACTCCTTATGTGGCTCCTATCAAATTCTGGCACAGCTGAGGATACTTCACACACATTATGTCCGTTAATTTAGCAATAGAAATATGAGATAAGTTCTGATATCATTTTATGGATGAAGAGATGAAACTTGAGAGGGTTAAGCCCCATACTTAAGGCCATGCACATAGAATACGATGGAGTGAGGGTTCAAATTCATTTATTTATTCAACAAATATTGACATTCTAGGGATAGTTCTAAATGCCAGGGATGTAGCAGGGAACAAAATCCAAAAGTGAATATAGTCTATTAGAGGATGAGAAGACTAATGGAGAAAACCGGAGCCAGATGAGGAGATAGCATTTATGTGGATGACTGTTCTATTTCATGTGGGAAGGGGTCAGGGATGTCCTCTCTAACAAGGTGACATTTAAGGACAGAGTTGAAGGAAATGTGGAAGCAATGCATTTACATATTCCAGAGATAAGGGAACAGTAAGTGCAAGGGCCCTGTGGTGCGTGTGTGCTTGGCCTGGTCAAGGACGGAGAAGACCAGTGTGACTGGAGCAGAAAGAGTGAGGGGGAAGTGGGTACTAACTGAAGTCAGACAGGTGGCCAGGTCATGTAAGGCCTTATAGGGCACTGTTAGGGCTTTGGTACTTACTCTGAAAGCCATTGGAGAGTTCTAGCAGAGGTATGGTATTAAGACCTTACATTTAATTTTATTTTCATGATATAATAAAGGACATTTTAATCCAACCATAATTCATTTCTATATTACATACTTTGAAATTTCTCTAATTTCTTAAATGTAATTAACCAATTAACCACCAGAGATTCCCAATAATGTAACAGAAAGAAGATAATTCGTAAATTTCTGTTTTTGAAACTATGAAAAATTATTAAAACATACCAGATAGAATTCTTAACATCTTTTCTTTTTCATGGTATTTGAAAGGCATTATAAAATATTATAAAAGCCCTTCAGGATAGAAATCAAACAAAGTGACAAAGGGACTATCGTACTTTACAAATGCAGTATAGTATTGTCTCTCGGGTCAGAGGCCTTACACTTGAAGAAGCTGATGTGCAGTATAGACTGTCAGGAGGCAAGGACAGAAGGTAAAATACCATTATGTGCTCTTGTAATAATCCAAGCAAGAAATGATGTATCGAGGCCAGGATGGTGGCCATGGAGGTGATGAGAAGTGTTTGAAGGCAGAGGCTACAGGATTCGGTGATGGTTTGGATACAGGATGTGGGGAAAGGAGAGGAGTCAAGGATGATGCCGAGGTGTTTGTGCCGGGAAACCGAAAGGATGCCACTGTCACATACTGAGATAGGAAGACAGTAGGAGGAGCAGGTGGGGGGAAGGGTTGGGAAGGGCAGATCAAGAGCTTGGATTTGGATGAGTTAAGTTGGAGATGCCTAGTAGATACCCAAGTGGTGAGACTGAGTAGGTTGGTGTACCTATAAGTCTAGAATTCGGGGCAGAGGTCTGAGTTGGAGATCACGAATCTGGGATTCTTGCTGTTTTCTAAACCATGAATCAGAAGAGATCACAAGGGAGTGAGTGTAAATAGAGGAGAGAAGAGGTTGGAGGCCTGAGCCCCAAGTTAGGGACATTAGATGGGCATGAACACAGGAGATAGAGAAGAACCAAGGGAGGGTGAAGTCCTGGAAACCAAGTACAAAGGTGTATCAAGGAAGAGGATGTGATCTTCTGTGAAAAAATGCTGCTGACAGTTCCAGTAAGATGAGAGCTGTGAATTGACCACTGGATTCATGCATTCAACAACAACAACAGATGAATAAATTCAGTAGAAAGGAGCTGTTTTGGCAAAGTAGAGAGGCTGAAAACCTGTTTGGAGTAGGCTCAAGAGAGATGGGAACAAGAGGAATTGGAAGCAGTGGATAAACAAAACAAAACAAAACAAGCAAAACAAAACAACCCACCAAAACTCCTTTGAGAATTTTTTCTGTGAAGTGGAATTTTAGGATGGCACGGGGAGCAGAGTTAAAAGATTTATTTTTTAAAAAATACTTGGTATTAGGGCAAGTTTATATGCAGGTATAAGCAATCTAGCCAAGAAAGGAAAAAAATGATGCAGAAAAGATGGAGTAAATGGTGGAGCAATATCTTTGAGTGGGCAAGAAAGGAGGGGGAAATCTTGGGCACAAGGGGAGAAATTGGTCTTAGAAGTATGGATGGTTTATCCACTGAGGGAGAAGGGAGGCACAAAATAGAGGATCACTTGGGTGGGTGGAAGGAGCATGTGAAAATTCTTCTCTGATTGATTCTATATTCTCAGAGAAATTGGAAGCCAAGTCGTTAACCAAGAGGGAAGATGGGGAGGAGATGTTGGAGGGTGTAAGAGAGGAGACAGGAGAAATCTAGGAGTGAGGAGAGTGAGTGGACTCAGGAAACAAACGTGGTGGCAGCATGAAGGGCTGTAGGTAATGGTCTTGAACTTAAGTTGGGACCTGTCAGGCTGGTGGTGTGCTTTTCTCCAGCCACATCCAGCGGGAGTGTACGAGTGTGGATCAAGGAGGGTATGAGGTTAAACTAGAGCTGTGTTTTTTTCCAGATGAATAAGAAGAAAGGAGGAAAGGGCAAGGGAATGATTACAAGGGTGAACCATAGATTCTAAGCTATGTAGAGAGGGAAGTGAGAATCTGAACAATAAAAGTGGTAAGATCAATAGATTTTATCCTGGTGGGTCAAAGAGTTGTTGCAATTGGGGTACCAGAGGTAGTGATGTAATTGGTGAATGGGCAGCAGGAGATTTAAAGTGAGATTGCAGAGAGCATGTAGTTATTGATACTGACAAGATTTAGGGCGACCATGTGACCAAGCAGTTGAGGTAGGTCCGCAGTGGTGGCGGGGAAGGAGCAGATCATTGGAAGAAGGGTAGGTCTAGGAACTGGGAAGCCAGAATACTGGAAGGTTCATTTCCATGGATCTTGAAATCAGCGAGTATTAAGACAGGCAGGTGCTAGTTTGTGTACTTGTAGCTAAGAGCAGTAAATAATGAGGGAGTGTGACGAGGGTCTTGAGATCACGGCAGCGGGAGAGGTAGTGGACGTCTAGGCTGATAGCTGGCTGTGCAAAGCTGGGAGAATTTTGGGAGGTGTGAGATGTCAGTGAGAAGCAAGCAAGTCACCCAGTCCACCTCCAGGCCCTGTGAAATGATGACCGTGAGACAGAAAATAGCTCTCAATGCCTGAGGGCTGAAGGGGAGGCAGCGTCCTCAGATGACAGGTGGTTTCAGATGGAGCAGGGAGGTGATGGAAATGTTTAGAAAAGATGTTGCAATGTGGGATCTTGTGGATGTTCAGTGAGCTTCAGAGGACACAGTGGGAGAGTTTCAGGAGTTGGGGAGGGATGGGAGGGAGAATCAGAGTAGAGGATGTCTGGGATGTGGGCTGGGGTATAAGGGATGACCTGGAGTAACACGTCTGTAGAGCCTGGCAAACGGGGATCCAGACGGTCTCTACAGCAGACAGCGATGTTGAGGCTGTGAGTGTTGGTGGTGGGAGGGGGCAGGAAAGGTGTGTGTGGTCTTCCCAGGGACACACAGAGCTTTGGAGCCCCCTCTTGTCTCCTGCCAATGAGGGTGTGGTGACATGGCTGGGTGGTGGTATCCAGAGCACCTGAGCTTCTGGCCTCATTTCCATTCCTGTGGGCGGAGGCCATGAGCTAGGTGCCAGAGTTTGCGCTTAGCACCGAGGACCAAAGCTGGGGTCAGTGGCTCCTGTACCACACCATGGTGAGCCTATCAGATGTGGGTATCCTGCACAGGAGAAACAAGATCATCTAGTCACCATCTCTCTTCATTTATTCACTCTGCTCTCCACTGAGTTGTCTTTGTTTTCAGGAAGATTCTCTCCATGCCATGGTAAAGTCAACCTAGCAGCTCCAGCCTTGCATCCATTCATATGACCACCACTTCGGAAAGAAACCTCTCCCCCAGTGATTCTCCAGAAAGATACCTTGGGTTCTTCTCTCTGGCCTAGCCTGGTTCATATTCCCATTGTGGCCAAGAAGATGTGGGACTGCAACTGGCCAGGTACACCACCCCCCATCCTGGAGCTAGTTCACATGAACTGAGAGTGTGGGAGGATAGGTCCCCGAAGGGAAAAAATTAAATGATTTGCATCACGTTTATTTGGAGGAAATCTGAGTGAAGAGATTGAGGGCTGTGGGGACAGCACGTCCAGCCTTCCTCTGTTATCCTGAACAATTCAACATTGGCCCCAGTTTTGCATAGACGTTCAGCTGAACAAAAGCCCAGGAGCTCATCAGACCTATCCATTTTGGAAAGCAAGTTAGGCATCATCCATTGTTAATTACCTTTTTCCAACACCAGTCAAGATAGTCTAGGTTTTGTCACTGTTACAAATAACCACCAAAGTCTTAGTGGATTAAGCTTAATTATTGCTCATACAAAGTCCACTGTGGGTCCCGGCAGCCATCTGTCATGTGGTTCCTCAGGGACCCAGGATGCTTTGGTCTTATATGGTTTCACCATCTCAACACGAGGCCTCCCCGAGAGCATTGTACCAGGATGAGAGGAGACTGGAGAATTGGCGGGGGTGGTGGGAGTGGGGGAGCTTGTCACTGTCTCTGCTTGAGATGACAGACTTCACTTCTATTCACTTCTCATTGGCCAGGACTTGTCACATGTCTGATGGGAGACACAGGGACTCCTCTTTGCTTCCATAGATACCTGTGCACTCCTTTGTCATAACACCTGCTTTACAGTGTGGGAACTAGCTGTTTAAGTGTCTGTCATCCCCCAAAGACCGTGGGTATCTAATTCATCTCGGTGTCTTTGGTGCCCAGTACCAGCCAGACACATTACAGCATTAAAAAAATGTATTAATTGAATTAGTCCAACCTATTCATTTGGCATATAAACCAAATAAGACTCCTAAAGATGAATGAGCTCAGAGAGGTGAAGTGCTTGACTCCGGTTTGCATAATTAGAACCAACACAGGAACCCAGTGCAGCTGACGTTTAGTCTGCTTCCAGCCTATGCCACCATGTATTACGTGCAGGTTGTGCATTCTAAGGGGGACATCTGGCTGAGCCCATGTCAGGCTTGGTGTCCTTGTTATAGGCTGTGCTTGCTCAGAGGAAGCAGAGGACTTTTCTTTCTATAAAGCACTGTGTGCTGGTCAAGCCAGGTACCTTGGAGGGTGCATCTGACGGGAGAGAGTGTCTTTTCCTGATCTGCATTAAGGTACTGAAACATGGACGGAATGTTTGTGTGCCCCTAACATTCATATGTTGAAACCTAATCTCCAGTGTGATGGTATTAGGAGGTGGGACTTTGGGAGGTGATTAGAGCACGAGGGTGGAGCCCTCATGAATGGAATTAGTGGCCTTATAAAAGAGACCTCTGAGAGCGTCCTGTTTTTTTTTGGTGTTTGTTTTTGTTTTTGCCGTGTGAGGACACAACAAGAAGACGCTGTTTAATTACCAGGAAGTGAGCCCTCATCAGCCTCTGAATCTGCTGGTTCCTTGATCTTGGACTTCCCAGCCTCCAGAACTGCAATAAATAAATTTCTTTTGTTTATAAGCCACCTAATCTATGGTATTTGTGTTATAGAAGCCCAAACAGACTGAGATGTACTGTAAAGACCAGTAATGTTTCCTCTTTTGCCATGGGACATGTCTAGCACCTAATACCCTTTAATCACCCAGAGTAAGGCCCAGGAAGAGAATAATCACCCTCTGGGCTTCCAAGAATAGATCACAGATAGATGCTCTGATTCTTCCCCCTTCCAGCCAGGGAGAGATGGGAAGACCCCCTTTATCCCCCCACCCTTGCACCTTTCAAAACTTGCATAGGAACCGAGTTGCTTAGCAGAACAGCCCTGAGGAGGCCTCTGCCATCCCCTAGACCCACGCACCACTTTGAGCCATAAGAATGGCCAGCTTGTTCTGGATCTTCCCATATTTCTTCTTGAGAGACTTCTTGGACCAACCCCCTGTGGATCATGAATATTTTTGCCTTAATCCTTACTCCCCATCTGATAACCCCTCACTACCTGCATGTTGCCTTATCCCTACACTGCTCTGTACATCCTAAAATATGACCCTTCTTCCATGCCTTTGCATCTGTCCAAATCCTTCCACTATGCCCTTTGGAGCTCCTGGCTTGTCTTTATCAGACATAAATTGTCATTTTTTCCCCCAAATGTTCCCTTTACCTTCTCACTCTAACTGGAACCTGGCTGTCCCTGAGGACTCTGCTTCCTCCACAGTCCTCTCAAGGAGAGACTTTGATTTCATACCCCATGGATCTGAAAGCCTGGAAAAAGGGTAAGTCTCTTCCTTAGCCCCCTTTACTGCTTCTAATTAATCATTGCTCTTGCTTCTAACTTCAAAGATCTGAGCTCCTTTGAAGCACAGCGTCAGATGTTACCACCTGCTACCCCACCTTGCTGCTGTCATTCAGCAGCAAGTCCTTGGTGCTTCCAGCATCTGCTTTGCTGTCTTTATCTCTACTGCCAATGATAATGACAATGATAGTTAGCATTTACCAAGTGCTCTCTTTTCTCCTGGAACTCTTCTAAGCTCTCTAAAAACATTATTTTATTTAACTCCTATAATACTATGAGACGGGTACTATTATCATCCTCATTCTATAGATGAGTAAGCTGAGGTGCAGAGAGTAATCAAATATCACACACAGTTAGTGACAGAGTCAGGGCTGGAAATACAGTCGGGCTCCAGATAAAGTGCCCTTAAATACTATATTAAGCTATTTCCCTGTCGACGTTCCTGGCAACCTTAACATCTCTGCAGATGACCCACTTGACACCCTGGCCATTCTGCTCCTTAATCTCCTTGGTTCCCTTGTTCTACCACAGTTGCCCACTCCTGCAAGCTTTGCTTCAGTTACAACGGCATTATCTCCAAATATGGATTTCAAGTTCCTCCTGTCTGGCATCAACCCCTGTTTTTCTTTCTTTCTTTCTTTTTTTAAATTTTAATAAACTTTAATTAGCATACAATAGCGAATCACTGGAGCTGTTTTTAGTAGGAGCTTGGCCTGAGAACATGTTAGGAGGACCGATTTCCAATACTGAGCAGGCTGGATCAGAGAAGAAGAGGAAGAAATCAAAGAAACAATTCAGGAATGTGTCCCAATATTCCAGGAGCAGAAGTGAGGAGGACTAAACTCAGGAATGAAATACAGGGAACAAACGCAAAAGTTGTGGTGACTGAAGAATCAGTGACTTGGTCTGGTGTGACAGAAGAGACTGAGGGTATCACAGGGGAAATCCAAGTTTCCCCTGAGGGTAAATGGCCCTCAGAAGAAGAGCTGATTTGAGGGACAGTGAAATATTGTCTGGCTTTGGGCAAGTTGTCAACTCCTGTTTTTCCAACCCTCTACTGCAGTGATCCCACTCCAGAAATTCCTCAGCCTCATGGAAGCCTCAAATCCAACAACTCCATTGACTCTATTATTTCACTTATAATAACACCCCCGGAAATCCTCATTTCCTTTTGGTGGACGATGGCAACAAGCTAGGGGAGCACTTCCTGTTTCAGTTACATAATGCCGTGTAACAAATCACCCCAAAGCTTAGTGGTTCAAAACAACAAGCCTTTTATTCGCTCACAATCCTGTGGGTCAGAAATTGAGCAGGGCTTGATGGGATGGTTCTTCTGCTCCAAGTGGCATCAGCTGGAGTCTCTCATGAGGTTGTAGTCAGATGGTGACTGAGATTGGAGTGGCCATGATGGCTTCTGTCTCATGTCTGGACCCTTGGTGGTGATGGCAGGGATCCCTCTCTCTCTCTCTCTCTCTCTCTCTCTCTCAATTCACACTGCACTTTAAGTGTCCATCCTGGACTTCTTTACACGGCAGTTGGATCTCAAGAGTGAGTATTGCAATTAACAAAGCTAGAAGCTGCAGAAGTTACACAGTATCACTTCTGCTGCATTCTTAGTCCGAAACAAAATGTATGGTGAGCCCAGATCCAAAGGGAGGGGAAATAGACTGCGTCTCTTGTGGTGAATGGCAAGATCACACTGCAAAAGAGCATGTGGAAAGGGGTGGGGGAAGACTGTTGACACTATCCTTGGAAACAATTTAATTATGACACAGCATTACAATTTCTCCTTCGAATGGGCTTGTACCTCCCTTATCCTCTTTCCCTTCCTTCTTGCCTGGCAATATTCCTGGCAAGATTTTTTAAATATTCTTGCCTGGCAATATTCCTGGCAATATTCATAAAGCAACTTACTTTATTACTAGTTGGGTAAAGCCATCACTATGTGGTTAAAATCACAGTGAATTGCATCAGACTGCCTGATTTAAATGACAAACTAATTAAAAAGAGTGAGAGACAGCTTATTAAGGAGACTATCAGGCTATCTCACTCTCCCACTTAAATCCCTTTAATGACTTTTCATTGCAATCGAACAAAATCAAATGGTTAATCATGGCTGAAAAGGTTCCTGCCAAACTTTCTGAACTCAGTTCCTATATTCAACGTCCCCTTTTCCTACTCCGTTCCAACCAGCTGGACTTTCTAGCCTGAGAACATGCTCCTTCCAGTCTCAGCCCTTTGAATGTGATACTTCCCGCATGGCTGCTCTGAGAGCATCATTCACAACTCAGTTCAAGTCACCTCCTCCAAGAGGCCTTCTTTGATTACTGTAGATAAAGGCGATTTCATGTGACCCCTTGTAGACTCTATATCAGATTACTTCATTTTCTTCATAGCAATCACTATCTAAAATTCGCTTATTCATCAAGTTCCATGTTTATTGTTAATCTTCCTCACCAGAATGTTAGTTTTTTTTGAGGTACGCGGACCTCTCACTGTTGTGGCCTCTCCCGTTGCGGAGCACAGGCTCCGGACGCGCAGGCTCAGCGGCCATGGCTCACAGGCCCAGCCGCTCCGCGGCATGCGGGATCTTCCCAGACCCGGGCACTAACCCGCGTCCCCTGCATAGGCAGGCGGACTCTCAACCACTGCGCCACCAGGGAAGCCCAGAATGTTAGTTTTTTGAGGCCAAGGACTCTCTCTTGTGATTCTCGGAACCTAGATGAGGCCTGGCACAGGGTATGTATCTGTAAATATTTATTAACTAACTGGACCTGTGCTTTTAAATTTATTGAATAATATGAGTAATTCAAACACATGAGAAAATTTTCAAATAGCATCAAGGCATAAAATAAGTAAAATTATCCATCTGTCTGTTCTCAGGACACCAACCCCCTCACCCCCATCCAGTTCTCACTCCCAAGAAGTAAGTTGGTTTTGGAAGTTTGTAGAATTTATCATATTACCATCACTTCTCTCCTCTTCTTTGTCCATTTTTTAAAGTTACATTATTGTTTGAAATGTCTTCTTTTGGTTAACTTTATAACCATAAATAGCACACATAAATCACTATTTCTTGTCTCCCCATTATGGAAGAGAAGAAAATATACACAGATACTTCCTTCCCCTTTTCTCTGGCCCCTCCCCTCTTAGCTTCAGTCATTACTTTCACATGATCAAGGTTTATTACATTTATATTCTGATCTGTAACTATAATTAAGTCTTCTGTGCTTTGATGATAGGTTAGTTTCTTAAAATTGAATACTATTAAATGGCAATTGGAAATTATGATTATGTAAATATTATTCAGTGTAGAACCAAGTAGTTTGATTAGACTTGTAGAGAAGGCAAAATAACTCCAAATTACCAAACCCATGACGTGCAATGGAGAAAAATCCAAACTTCAAGGTCAAATTAATACTGTTTTCCACTCCATATTCTTTTACTTGCTAAAGTCACCCTGTGGTTTAATTTGCTTTGACATATGACATTTCTTGACAGTTTTGTTTTGTTTCTTCCAAAATCTCTAATTGCCTTTTTTTTCTGTTGATACGAAAATTATAACAATAAAAAACTTACTGAGGGCCAGGCACTAAATATTTTGCATGTATTATTTCATTGAATACCCACGATGACCTATGCAGTAGAAATTATTTTTATACCTATTTTTCAAACAAGAAAACTGAACCAAAGAGAATTTAAGTAACTGCTCAAGGTTACACACGTAGTTTGTCATTTGAACCAAGCAGTCTAATTTTGGAGACTGAGATTTTAATCACTTTGTGATGTCTTTACTGAATTAGTAAGCATATCAAACTTCTTAATTACACTGTTATTGAAGTAAATACTTTTTTCTAAATTGAAGACCTTTTGTGGGAAGGTTTGACATCCTGTTTCAATTTAAACTTTCAGGTTTAGTACTGCTAAAGATGACAGTTGTCATCTTGACATTTTATTTTTGTTGTACTTCTGGTTTGGTCCATGTCTTCCTCTTTCTTTTATTTCATTTAAATTTTTGCTGGCATGCAATGACAGGTAAGTTCTTCAGAATGGGTAACCGGAAAGTACAATTTCTGAGTCATTGTATGTTTAAAAAGTTCTTGCATTATGTTGCCCTCACACTTGACTGATAGTTTGGCTGGTTATAAATTTAGGTTGGAAATAATCTATCAAAACTTTGCCAATATTGCTCCACTATCTTCCAGCATCCAGTATAGTTGATGAGGAGTTTTATGCCAGTTCTTTTTCCCCCCTGGAAGTTTTATGTTCTTTTTATCTTTGATGTTTCAAAATTTTATAAGAATATGTTTAGGTGTGGGCCTTTTTGTTCAGTAATTGGTACATCCCAGACTTCTGCTTCCTTCTACTCTAGGAAATTTTCTTCTATGATTTATTTGATGATTTTCTTCTCTCCAGTTCTTTTTTTTCCCCTCTCCTTCTAGAACTCCTGTTGGATTGGTGTTGGAATCCTCAGAATGAAGTTAAATCTACCATGTTGCTTAAGTTTTTCTTTTTTAAAATTTTTTCCATCTTTCCTTTCTTGTTTCTTGCTTCTTTATAATGTACAATCTTTCTTTGACTTTGTCTTCTAGCCCTTCTATGATTTTTCTTTTAATAATTACTTCTTTAATTTCTGAAAGGTTGTAGTTGTCTCAGCACATGTTCAAGTGTCCTGTTCAATTTTCATGGATGTGGTGTCTTTTTGAATCTCTCCATGCACCCTTGGTAATCAGTTACTCTGTTTACCTTAGAGTTTCTTTCATGCTGTTGATTTCCTTAACTGTTTGCTGAGGCTTGGCTGATTATTTCTCTTTGTAATAAAAGGATTAGATTTTCTACTATGGGCCACTAAAGTAAGTTTCTTCTGGAGCTGATTAGATCTGTTTTTACAACTAATATCATCCTCCTCTTTCAAAAAAAATGTCTGAGTTACTCATCCTCTGGGGTCAGTATATAACCCCTTGTATTTTTATCCAGGTGAAGCCAGAATAAAGTGAGTCTTGTGGGAAGATTTAAGAGAAAGAGACAGAAAAAGTCAACGTGTGGCTTGAGGGATAGATGTGCAGAAGGGGAGTCTATCTTATAAGTGGAGGTTCTGGCATTGGTTAGTATTTAATGTGGCTGATTGTGTACAAGGGAACCTTAGAGGGTTATTTTGTTTTGTTTTGGTTTTTTAAAGAAAAATTTTTTAGAGCAGTTTAAGGTTCGTAGCAAAATTGAGGGAGAGTTACAGAGGTTTCCCGTATACCCCCTCTCTCCTTACATGTGTAGCCTCCTCCATGATCCACATCTCCCACCAGAGTGGTACATTTGTTACAACTGATGAACCGACACTGACACATCGCTATCACCCAAAGTCCATAGTTTACATTATGCTTCATTGTTTGTGGTGTACACTCTATGGGTTTGGACAAATGTATAATGACATGTATCCATTATTCTAGTATCAAACAGAGCATATTCACTGCTCTAAAAAATCCTCTGTGCTCCACGTATTCATCACTCCATCCCCCCAACCTCTGGCAACCACTGATCTTTTTATTTTCCCCATAGTTTTGCATTTTCCAAAATGTCACGTCATTGGAATCATATAGTAGCCTTTTCAGACTGGCCTCTTTCACTTAGTAACATGCATTTAAGGTCCCTCCATGCCTTTTCATGACTTGAGAGCTCATTTCTTTTTAAGACTGAATAATATTCCTCGTCTGGATGTACCACAGTTTATTTATACATTCAACTATTGAAGGACATCTTGTTTGCTTCATTTTAGAGGATTTTGGGTGGTTGTGAGTTTAAACCCTTCTCAAGACTCAGAAATCAGAACCGTCTCCTCCAGCCCCTGGGCACCTACAAAGTCACTTCCCAGCCATAACCATTAAGAGCACAGCAGACCTCTAGGACTCAGAATATAGAGCCACTGTTTAAATCTATATTGTTTAGCGAAGGGGATGGGCATGCTACCCCTGGACCAGCTCTGACCTCTTCCTAACTTAGTATTCTGTATTATTTTACTAATAACATTTTTTCTCTTGTGAATATAAGATCATTGTGAAAATTTTGAAAATTTCAGAATTTAAAATATTAAATATCACTCAATATTTTAGCACCCAGAAAAAAGGTTACAAATTCACTGTATACCTTTCCAGTTTTTTGAGAAATAGATAGCATACGATGTACATCGTTTTTATTTGATTTTAGAAAAATTTATAGTTTATGTCTTTAAATAATCTTCAAAACATGATCCTTGATGTTGCATGATATTTATCACATGGCTACAGTACAGTTTATTTGCCTATTCTTTACTTTTGATTTTTGGAGCATTTCTAGATTTTCTGTTATGAGTCATACTATGAGAAATATCCTCGTTCATACAGCTCCCCCGGACCCCCATCTCTTAGTTCCTTGGATTAATTCTTAGGATGTGGCAGATATAGGCCAAAGTGTTTCAGCACATTTTAAAGCTTTGGTACATACTGCCAAATTGTCCATCTGTTGAGATAGTATCAATGAATACATTTTTCTGTTAGTGTATAAGAATTCCCTAGCATCTAAACTTGACGTTATCTTTTTAAAAAAGAGAATGGGAAAAAAGATTTTCTATCAGCATGATAGAAGAATATGTTTTTCAATGTTCTTTTGTGTTTTTTTGATTCTTACCAAAATTAAATATCTCTATCCTATTTGCATTTCTTCTTTTGTAATTTTTCCTGCTCAGATCTTTTTGCCTATTTTTCTGTTAGTGTGCCTCTCTTCTATTATTTATAAGACTTTTATGGATTAAGAATTCTTCTCTTCCGTATACATGTATATGGAAGAGAAGAATTCTTAAATACATGTATGTGTATACATATATGTATATATATTCAAACAACTTTTTTAGTCTCTGAATTTCTTTTTAGTTTCTTTTAGGACTTCTTTTTTTTTTTTTTGCGGTACGTGGGCCTCTCACTGTTGTGGCCTCTCCCATTGTGGAGCACAGGCTCCGGACGCGCAGGCTCAGCGGCCATAGCTCACGGGCCTAGCCGCTCCGTGGCACGTGGGATCTTCCCAGACCGGGGCACGAACCCGTGTCCCCTGCATCAGCAGGCGGACTCTCAACCACTGTGCCAACAGGGAAGCCCAGGACTTTTTTTTGAATAGAGAAGTTTTAAGTTTTTTGCATAAACCCTTTCTGTTATGGGTTTACTTCTTTGGCACTTTTGAAATTTAAATCTTTAAACCATCTGGAATTTACCTTTCTGCAAGCGTGATATAGAGATCTAACGTTATTGGTTTGCTAAACATATGGCCAACTGTACCAACACCATCTACCAAATAATATTTTATTTATCCACCAAATAGAAATGTTATTTTTGAAATATACTTAATTCTTACATACGTTGGGATCTGCTTCAAGGATATCAATTCTTTCCTATCACTGTATCTGCTTACTGAAGTGCTACTACACTGTTCTAATTATTGTATTTTTACAGTATATTCTTATAAATGGTAGTGACTATTCCAATGACTTGCCTTTCTCAAATATTTAAAAGCAATTCTTGCCTACTTATTCTTTCATATGAACTTCAGAATAATTTATTCACACTCTTTCTTATCCCCAGTCTACTTAATCTAACGTGTTAAGACAATAAATTAATTTGAAGAGAAGTAGCATCTTCTCATTACCCAGGCTTCCTTGCCCAGCATGATCTATCTTCTCATTTATTCAAATAGCTAACTTGTTGTTATATTCAGTAAATTATCTACAGTGTAATATTTTTGATAAACCCATAAAATCATGAAGAAATGTGATTTGACCCAAGCAATCCTGGAACAGAAATCAGGAAACTTGGATTCCTGCTCCAGCCCTGCCACCAATTGGCTGTGTAAACTTGGATGATGAGCATCTTTGGGGCTCTGTGTTTTCACCTGTAAAATGAGGAAGGCTTGATAAAGACTTCTCTAAGATCTCTCCAGCAACAGCATCTGTGATTCCATGAATCGTGATGCAAAGTTTGTACAGCAAGTGGTCCCCCGCCAGGAGGAGAATGTTACTCTAGCTCCCTGCACTGGCATCACAGGCGTGCACAGAACTTTGAACACATCCACCCACCATTCCTTACATGAAAGTCAGTAAGAAAGAGAAGAACTGTGCACACTATGGAATTAGTTTCATTTCTTACATTTTCTAGCTTTCAGTGCTGTGATTAAAACAAATTTAAAACCATCTTACCAGGCCATTGTTGCTGTTCCAAAGCAGGGTTGAGATGTGAGCTCTCAGTGGGAGGAGGGGGGCCTCATGGAAGGGCATGGAGCCCTGGGCACTGTTACCATTTTGCAAAGCTCCAGGGAAGCGAAACAAAAGAAATGGAGCTGCTTTGAAGGTCCCTGCCAAGCTCTTCTTAAGAGCAGCCGGATTAGGAGGAAAATGAGGCTTCTATTAGCATGACCAAGCATTTAATACCCCCTGGAACCCACAAAACAAAAACACAGTCATCTTCATCTCGTCATTAAAAAGAAAACACGAAGGACAGTGGCTTTGCTTGATCTCATTAATTGGATTATAAAGTTTTTATGGAAATTCTATTGCAACGAAGTGACCAAAGCTTTATGGCCAGGACAGAATAACTCAGAGCAAAGCTACAGGTCCACCCAAGATCCTTCATCCCTAGAAAAATGGGGCTTAATTTCCACATCATAAACGGTTTGAATCTGCACAACTTTTCCTATTGCTTTTGAAAACAATTCAGTTTCAAGAACAGTGGAAGATTGAACTCAGTTTGGTGATGACCATTAATAGTTCTCATTTAGAAGGATATTTTGGAAAGCTCTTTTTTTCCCCATTGTCACAAAAAGATGAACTGGTGATGCCTAAGCAAGCACTAGAAGAAGAGCTTAATATATTGGCAGATAAAAACACAGCACATACTGAAGGAATGTATTATGGACGTAAGCCATAAAAATGTTTTCAATTTCTTTTGGTGTTAAGCTACAGTGTAAGAAACGAGTCAATTTCTGGAGACTCACTTGAGGCAATTTGCATATAGAATGTTTATTGCAGGATGGCAGCTGTGACTATGAATAAATGCAGCCAGTTCTTGTGAATGTTGCCTCCTGTCTCTGTCCAGGCTACCAGCATCTGGAAGTTGTGACCATGCTGCATTAAGAAAAATGATTCAAGGGACCGAGAGACAGTGTTCAAAGTTTATATAATTTTAACTTAATTTGCAGCTAATTCATGTAGCCCTTTTTGAGGTTTCTGTGAGGCCTCTTAAGGAACTCTTCCAACATCAAGAGAAATAAATGTTTTCTCCCAAGTCCAGAACCTTCCTTTTCTTTTCCTTTGTTCTGTTTTTAAAAAGATAAATTCACCCTGTCGGTACACATTGAGATCCTGTCCCTTTTCCTTTTGGAAAATAGCTTACTGGGAAGCCTCCTTTACAACTGGATTCTGGGGAAGCATTTAATTACACACCAAGGGAGGAGGGTGTTCATGTGGATAAAAGAATGATGAAAATGCTATGAAAAATGACAAGGATTGAAAGAGAGGATAATATGCCAAATTATAAAACCAAACAGACACATGTCTTTGACTTCATTCTAGACCTAAGAAAGAGGGAGTGTTTACAAACCATCCTGCAAGTAGAAGGCTTGTTTTCCCTGGGATCCCTGGGAAAGGAAGGGGGCGGAGGCAGCAGAGCCAGCCCACAGGTTGCAGCTCCTGGGAATTTCTCGGTCCAGATGCAGTGAGGGCAATGGACCAGCTCCACTTCCTCTTCCGGTTGCCTTTGAGGTCTGGTCTTAATGCTGAGCAGCCCGCAAGCTCCACGCCAGCCTCTCTTCCCGCTGCCCTCCACAGGCTCCCAGTGTTTCTCAAGAGCAAATGTCACCAACTGAGGGTGGCCTTCCACGACCTGCAGGTCTAACTCAGTTCTCCCAGTTGTATTTGCTCGTGGCATCCTGTGGGTTTCCTTGCCGGCTCTCACAGCCATCTGTAAATGTGCATTGATTTGTGTGCTTACTGGTTTCTCTGGCCAGGTTGTACATCCCCGTCAGGGCTCCGCTGTGGCTTCCCAGCACCTGGAACAGGCTTGGCACACAGCAAGTGCCCAGTACATCCTCAGTGACCAATGAACGAACTTTGTGGTTTTCCGAGGAAGACCCATCTCCACTCCCGTCCCTGCCTTGTCTTGGCAGAATTCTCCAACAGCTTGATTTCCATCTGTCTCCTTTTTACTTTCTCACTCCCTTCCTCTGTCCTTCCCTCCTTCCCCTATTCATTTGTAACAACTTTATTGGTTTCCTTGTTTTTTCTCCCGTACAGCTCTAGAAGGAAACAGATGGGTAGAGGATTTCGGGTGAATACTGAATATCACATCCCCATTGATGAGATCATTTTGGAACTTTCTAAAAGTACTCTTTGTGGTTACATGGCCAGGGAGAAAATATCCCTGGGTTTTTGAGGGTGGAGATGCTGCTGCCAGGTTTAAATCATTATTAAAGAGACAAAGACTCACCAGGATAAAGCTGCTGCAAAGTTTTCTTTCTTTCTTTAGCAGTAGAGCATATTCAATAAATAGCACTCACCTGGAGGTACGCTGGATGAGAGCTCCTTCTTTTGTGTGTGTGTGTGTTTATGTGTAATTACTTGTCACTGTATCGAAAAGTCATATCTGGGAGAAATTATCTTCCTTTAGACATTTCCAGTAGCAGCCACCTTGGGACTGTCAATAGGAGATGACTCGGCCCTGGAAAGAAGTTTTTTTTTTTTTTTTTTTTTTTGCGGTACGTGGGCCTCTCACTGTTGTGGCCTCTCCCGTTGCAAGCACAGGCTCCGGACGCACAGGCTCAGCGGCCATGGCTCACGGGCCCAGCCGCTCCGTGGCATGTGGGATCTTCCCGGACCAGGGCACGAACCCGTGTCCCCTGCATCGGCAGGCAGACTCTCAACCACTGCGCCACTAGGGAAGCCCCGGAAAGAAGATTTTCAATGGCTCATATTAATAGCATATGATTTTCCTCCTCCCTTTAAAAAATGTGGGCAAATGTGTCAGAAAGGCAATGTCATGCCTTGAGCATATGAAAGACTTTCCAGGTATTATTGCCTCCTTGTTACCTTTGATTATCTCATCCCTTACTCTGCAGAAAATGAAGTGCATATGGACTTGGCTCCTTCAGAGAGGCAATCTCAACTTTGTCAGGGTTAAGCCCATCGGTTGGGTGTTGAGCCATCTCTAGCATTGATACTACAAGCTGGGTTGTTAGATTTAAAGAGCAAGTGGACACTGCCATGGTACTTGGTGGCTAAATGCCCTCTCTTCCCAGTGATGTCCACAGCAGTTTGACTCTAGGTCAACCACCTCTCTCTCCCACCTTCATCTCAGCTTGAGAAAGGCTGCCCTGGTGCAAAGCTGCAGCGAGTCTCGAGTCTCGACATTTCAGTGAAGACAGGGAGATCTGTCGGTAACCTAGCAACGTGGCGACATAAGCATCCATGTGCTGTTTAGTTTCTCAAATAATGAAATGATAGTCGCAACATTTTGCATTTAAACAGTACAGTCTCCAAGGACCTTACAGACTGTTGTAAATAGAGAACAGGGGTCACAAGAACCTGCTCCTCTGGAGATGGTTAGCTCTGTTTTACAGATGGCTAAGCTAGAGCAAACAGAGCACAAGAGTCCATTTTACATGAGCGGCAGAACTAGCTAGGAAGCATGCAGAACTTCCAGCCAATGGAAAACGCTAAAGAAAAGGACCTGTAAACCAGCTCATTTTTCCTCATTAAACTTTTCAACTCCTAGGGAGCAGAGAATGTGTTCTTCATATATTTTGAAAAGTAGTTGCCTTACTGATTGCTAAATTGTAGATGAAGTCAGTGGGTAGGTGGTCTGCCTTGCAGCCTCACTGCTGAATAAAGAATCAGCTCTAGGAAGGTTTTGCAAGATGTTGTTAGGTTTCTAAACTTGGGGTTATTCTGGGATTGTTTTCTGAAAATGAAACTTATTTCTGATCCGAAGGCAGATGCTGTTATTTATCTACTCCTTTTTTGCTAACAGTGTGGTTTTAAAAAATCGGCACAATTTTTTAAATGATACTCCTTCCGTTGAGAGATAGGGTCTTTGTAATCTCTCCTTGAGTCCGGTGGCCTTATGACTGATTCAACCAATAAACTATTGTGGAAGTTATGCTAGATGACTTCCTAGGCTGATTCATAAGAGGTGATACAGCTTCCCTCCTGTTCACTGGAACATTCATATTGGGAGCTCAGGAAGCCGTGAAAGAAGTCCAGCTACGATGAGGCCGATATGCTGTGTGGAAACCCAGGTCGCACTATGGGGCTATGTGTAGGCATTCTGGTTGACCCCGCCCCCCCAGCTGAGCTCAGCCTTCGAGTCATTCCCACCTGGGCACCAGATATTTGAGTGAAGAAGCCTCCAGATAATTTTGCTGCCCACCACCCAACTCTGCCATTCTCATTGTCCCATCTGAAATCCCAGACCTTGTGAAACATAATAGCCATCCTTTCAGTACCTTTCTAAATGATCAGTAAGAATGAGTAAATCATCATTATTTTATGCCACTACGTTTAAGGAAGTTGTTTAAGCAACAGTTATAGCACTCAGAACCCCAGTCGTCCACATCCACGTTTATGTCCTGAAGGAGAGGCTGTGGCCCTTTCTTGACTCCTGAGGGTGAGTATTTATTTGTCTAAGGCAATTGTGGCCATCTCATTTCTCTTACTATGTGTTTAGGTTGGGTATGGTCAGGAGATGCAATTCTGGTCAATTAAGTGAATAGAAGAGTTTGCTGGGGCTGCTTTTGGGAAAATTTCCCTTATTCTCCATAAGATTTGAAGGACAGACTGGTTCTCCATGCGACCTTTGGGTGCTGTTGTCTGCACATGACGCCTACACCCGTGGTACCCATCCTAGGACCATCAGGAGAGCAAAGAGGACAAGCCACACACTGAAGGGGACAGGTCAAAGAGAAGGATGGAGAATCTACGTCCTTGATGAGGCTCAACACTGAAGATGCTCAATCCTGGAACTACCTCTGCTTTTGCACTTCTTGTTACGCTAACATTTTCCTCATTGCTTAAGCCTGTTTGTGTTGGGCTTTCTGAGAGCTTCAGCCATAGATTTCATATTTCAGAGCATAGGTTTTTTTTTTTTTTTTCGGTACGCGGGCCTCTCACTGCCGTGGCCTCTCCCGTTGCAGATCACAGGCTCCAGACGCGCAGGCCTAGCAGCCATGGCTCACGGGCCCAGCCGCTCCGCGGCACGTGGGATCCTCCCGGACCGGAGCACAAACCCGTGTCCCCTGCATCGGCAGGTGGACTCCCAACCACTGCACCACCAGGGAAGCCCCAGAGCATAGGTTTTGGTCCTAAAGATCTAGATTCAAATTTTGGTTCTGCCACTTATTAGCTGTCAAACTTTGAGTTGTTCTCTGTTTTCTTAGGCTAAAAATGGTTTTCATCACTGAATTCTTGTGAAAATAATATCAGTCACGCAATAGGTCTTATTGAGGGCTTGTTGTGTGCCAGGTGCCATTCTCAGCTCTGGGGAAATGGCTTTGTATCAGATGGATAAGCTTCCAACCCTCATCGTGGCTACATTCGTGTGAGGGAGATAGATTGTTAATGAGGACACAAACAAGATAATCTCAGGTAGTGGCAAGCAAGATAAAGATAACATAAGATGAGGTCTGCAGAATGCTTAGCACTGGGCCTGGCACAGTGCAAGCAATCTGTAGTGGTATCTATTACCTTTATTATTAAAGTTAATAAATAGTATTGAAATCGCCATTAGGGAAAGTAAGTCGCATGAGTGAACTTTGATCTTGGTCTGAGGATTATAGAAACATGAAGGCTGTTTGTTCCCCCTCCCCCATTTCCATCCATTAGGATTAAGTGGGTAAGGCCTTCTCTGCAATGCACTGGCCTGAATTTTTACCCTTCAGGATCTTGCAATTGGCTCTTCCTGGGTGCTGCCCCTCCCCCAAGTGAGCCAAAGAGAGATGTGTGGCTGGTGGGAGAGCTCCATGGACAGGTCCCCGCTGGCTCTCTTCTGACCCTGGGGCAACCAGGGCTATTGAAGTATGTCAGATGGAGGTGGCCAAATGCCAGCATGTTCCCCTCCATGGTTGTCCCCTGCCTCAGGTCTCCCAACCCTGCCAAGTGGGTTGATGGGTAACACTGGCTCCTAGAGTCCACACTGAGGCTGTGCATTGGAAGGCGTGAGGGCTTGGCTTGTGATGAGGCTTGTTTAGACTTTAGAGCAGCAGTTCTGTATAAGTACCGCACGCTAACCGATTGTGCCACTGGAGCTCCTAGAGCAGCAGTTTTCATTCTGAGTATCCCAAATACCTAGAAATTGGAGAATAATGACAAAAACAACGCAGTATGGATTTTTGGTAGGGACCTATGGGCCAGGCATTTGTGAAGTATTTTAAAATTATAGTGGTGTCTAAGAAAGGTTAATGTATGAAATGTCCTGATTCCCAGCTCCAAGTGGCAGAGCAAATTCTCTCATAAGATGGCCCGCTGCTAATCCCCTTCAGTGACAGAGGCTGGACCATGTTTTATGCACTGTCTTATTTCTCTGTTAAGGCATCCAACTACTCCTGTTTGCTTTCTCCCTAATATACACAGCTTATCAATGCTAAATAGTGCTGAAAAGCAGTTCTGAAACCTACCCACACCTCCAGCTGAGAGATTTAGTTGAAGGGTTCTTTGCCCGTGTGTTTCGAAACATTGCTTATGCCATGCACTGCCTTGACCCTGGTTATCCTGAAGAATATCCCCTTCTCACATTTCAGCTTGCTGAGCTGGGTTGGAATTCAATCTGGCTAGCTTGCCAGGCAGCGCTTCAGACCTGACTGAGGTCTTCAGGCTGCTGCTGTCAAGTGTGGAGAAGAAAAACAAGCCATGTCTGCCCAGCCCTGTCTGCTGGGCTCCTGAGAATGGCAGCTGTGCAGCCCTGGTGTCCTGAGTGATGAGCCACGACCACTCAACCGTGCAGAGTCTCCCCTCCAAAAATGCACGTGCAGCCCTTTCATTTTGTGTGTGCATTTGCAGCGGCTCACTGAGGCATCTCCCTGGAGCTCAGGGTAGTGCACTTTTTGTTTAAAGGGGATTTTTGGTTTCAAGCGTTTCTTGCAGTCTTGTGGAGGAAACCTGTTGAATCACCGCGGGTGGCCAAATGCAGTGGCCAGAGGTGGTATCTGATGGTGTTTCTGATGGAGGGGTCACCGACAGTTCCAGCCTTAGGCCTCTGCAAAGGGGTGAGGAGGTCTTATTAAGAAGGGGTGTAGGGAAGTAGTTGCCCTCTGGGACCCTACCTGTCATCGCACATTTTCCATCTCCTTTTTTGGTTATAGAGAAAATCCCTGGGCTCTTAGACATAGGTTTGGAAGCCGAACTTGGCATCTAGATACGGTTTGACCTTAAGTAATACACTTAACCCCTCTGAGTCTGTTTTTTTTTTTTTTTTTTTTTTTTTTGCCTATGGAAATGAAAATAATGTTTAACTCTCAGGATTGATGGAAGAATTAGATGAGCTCACTGCATAGCACGGGCTCAGTAAATGTCTCATTTTAGATGTCCTCTTTGAAAATACAAGTGTCACATCAAGGATTCCTGCAATACAATGAGTGCTTATCAATGAGCACTCACTCAACACTTAACGATCATTAAAACAAGGATTGGCAGGAATTAAGTGGAGCGGGTCAAAGGGGAGAGATAGAATCTTGTAGGAAATGGGTAATAGCACCAAAGACATTGATTTTCTCACCTCACAGCTTTCCTGATGTCAGACCTTTTATGGAAAGCTAGTATGTATGTATATATATATATATATATATATATAATATATTATATATGTTAAAATCAGTTCTAAAGTATATATATATATACATACTATATATAATATGTATATATATTATGCATATTTTAAAATCAATTCTAAGGTACACATTTTAAAAAGTTAATATCTCTGAGTTTTGAATTCATTTGACAATCTAGGCATTTATAATTACAATTTTTTAATGGTATTTGAAATAACATCTCGCAATGGATGGCATCTGAGTTTGGATGAATAGGGTAATACTTTTTATAAACAACAATAGTTTTAGGAATCTAGGGCCTTCTTTAGGATCTCTTAGAACTGCACTGCCTAAAACTGTAGCCACTAGCCCCATGTGTGTTTTGAGCACTTGAAGTGTGGCTAGTCCAAATGGTGATGTGCTGTAACACAAAATACTCACCAGAGTCTGAAGACTTGGGTATGGAAAAAAATAATGCTAAGATATCTCCTTAATACTTTTCTGTTGATTACATGTTGGAATGATAATATTTTGGCTATATTGGATTAAATAAACTATATTATTAAAGTTGATTTCATCTGTTTCTTTTTCCTTTTGTAAGGCTACTAGAAACTGTAAATTTCCATACACAGCTCGCGTTTCTTTTCTCCTGGACAGTGCTGCCTTAGAACAGAGATCTCAGAGTTGGTCTGCTGTGACCACCCGGTAGAAGCTGGATGGGCTTCAACCCCAAATTTGGTTCAGATATTGAGACTGATTATGCCACATAACAAGAGGGTATGAAAAGGTTTGCTACTCACGTAATGAGGCTTTCTGGGGAGAACAGTGTAGGTCCTCGGCAGCTCCAAAAATACCCTGAGAGCTGAGGGATAGGAGACTGGCTTGGGGTTTTTATGGCCATTCGGGAATGGGACTGGGGTGAGGGTTCCCATGTGCTGGCAGAGGCTTGAGTGACTAGAAAGTCCCCGGAGGGAACATCTGGGCTTCCTTTTCAGCTTTTCCAGATGTGGGGCAGAAGGGGAAGAGGGAGGGTGAGGTTAAAAGCTGTCAATTCCAACTGCTGATCATAAAAGTCAGACTTATTACATGGTCTAATCCTGTGCCTTCATTTTACCAGTGAGGATTCAGACGCAGAAAGGGAAGGTGACTTGCCAAAGGTCACACAGCCAGCTAGAGGCAATGCTGGTGCTGGAATCCAGGCCTCTGGAGACCAGAGATTTTTCCTCCCCTTCACAGCACCTGGTGGAAAGTCTTCTTGGAGAACAAGGAAATTCTTTCTCCGGGGGACAACAGTCTCCATATTTTGTGGATCTGTTGGGAAGAAAGAAGCGCTAAAGGATGGCGGTTGGGCTCAGCATCAACCACCTGGGACTCTCTCTCTCTCTCTCTCCCTCTCTCGCTAGGGCAGCTCCAGGCCAACTTGCCTGATGTTTGCTGACAAGCTGGCTCAGGAAAGTGACTTGAAAAGTAAATACTAACTCAACCTAAAATGAAAAGGAATACAAAAGAGAAAACCACCCCCCCCCAAAAACAAACAAATCTGTGAGAACAGAGTAGGCATTGTGCACTCACTTTTTTTGATGTCAAAGTGGCTTTGAATCAAGCCAGAAGGCTCTCACACCTACATTCTATGCGGATTAAAAACTTCCACGAGAGGTTATGAGTCCAGGGACAGAGGGTTCCCATTGCAGGTGCAGAGCTTAAATGCTTCACAAAGGAAAGGAAGTAAGCTCGTTGGGGTTTGTTTGAATACTTCCAGGAGAGTCGTTTCAAGTTGACAGCATGCATTTTGGAAGCCCGAGTACTTAAAAACACACTTGAGAAGGAACTGGTTTTAAAATCTGAAACTTTGCCTGGTTCTCGGTTTCTCTGAAGTGTCAGTAGTTTTGTGTTTTCTATTTATTATTTCACACAAAAATCAGTCTGAATTTGTTTTGATTTTTCTGATTTTCTCCTACCCAGGGAAATTGAGCTACCTTCTCAGTGGACATAAGTTTGCATAGAGTCTCCAATAATGACCGGTTTCAGCTGACACTCGATGGGGCCCTGGAATACACTCTCTCTGCTGCCTTCTAGGAAGAACAAAGGGTAGAAGGGGTTGATTGAGAAGCAGATAAAGAGCTCCTCCTGTGTCATGGCCAACCAAGAGAATTTCATCCCTATGTGTGTGTAGGTTCAGCCCACAATTGTCGGGCAAATGAGACATGATGGATAGAAAAATGTGACAGCTGTGGATGATACCCAATTACTTATATTTAGCTTTGAACGGTCTTTTGTTGGGTTGTGTCTTTTTTTTTTTTTTTTAACATCTGGGTTGTGTCTTTTGAATATGGGGAATTTTATGGTTATAGCAATACCAGCATATATCAAATTATATATTCTATGCCTACCCTGGGGAAATAATTTGTGATATTGTCTCTATTGATTCTATTATTTACTATCTGAAGGGCATTTTTTTGCTTGGAGAGGAATACTCGCTACTACCTAGCTTTCCTTTCATGCTCAATTTATTAACTTTTTGGACTTTATAAAACAATAAGCATTAACATAATTAAATAATTAATATTCTTCTAAATATTTGCATGCTATTCAACACAACTAATAAGTCAAAATTTAGGAGTTTGAGAAGATATCTCCCTCCCCACTAACTTAGAAAATTATTTGATTAAATGTTTTCACACAGTATACCTTTACAAGTCCTATGTATTAGGATTCTAAATGCTCTAAACACCCAAGAGGGAGGTAAAACACACAGAATATCACAATGATTGCAGCCCTTATTCTTATACTTACACTACTGATTTCACTGTTTTATTGTTTCTATCCAAATCTGTATCCTCATTCTCATCTGTATTCTTATACCTTCCCAGGGTGGCAGTCAGTTTACCAGACCCACTTGGACGGCAAGTTCTGGGATGCATCAGCAGATTCTTGGTCTGGATGTAGGACCTGTTTTTTAAGTTCGAGATGATTTAAACCAGAACCCTGGTCAATGGCCCTGGCTGGGTCCACTTTCTAATTGTTTCTCTTGCTAGTCATGAGATTTTAGATTTCTGAGGCTTTTAGGCTTTTGATATTTGGTGTCTTTCTCACTATCCTGCCATTATTGTATATTGGCCAGGTCTTTAAGTCTTACTGGAACGTAGTTATGCATGCCTAGAATCTCATTCTTATTAATAAGTGCATTTAGAAGATTAGGTTTGTGCGGTAAGTTCTCTTCTTTGGGTTACATAGTGGATGCTGTGATGTGCCTTCCAGCTCCTCCCCTGATGACTGGGGCACTCATTTCCCAGTGGGTAGGCATGTTGCCTGCTGACGGTTCAGCAGAAACTGTCCTTGGGCAAAGGGAGCTGCCTTGCCCCAAAGACAGGTTGGTGTAGTGGTACCAATGCTGATCCCCTTGCTTCAATACTCTAAATCTTCAATACGGGAGCCATTCCACTTTTGGAGCTCCCCATGGGCTTGGCTTAGGCTTTGCTGCCATGCATCACAATTCAACTCCCCCCACCCCATTCGGCTTTCCTCACTTGCTTACAGGAGTCTTTTCCAACAAGTCACCCTAACAAACCTCTGGTTCAGAGTTTGTTTCCAGGAAGCCCACCTACAAATGTCTGTGCCAGGCATAGTCCTAGCAAGCGGCATCCAGTGTAGAATTTTGGAGCTGGATCACTGATCAGGTGGCAATGAGGACCCCATCATTGGTGGTAGCCTCCTGATATGTGGTGCAATTGCGAAAATGTGCCTGGTGGTGAACAGGGATGGGGGACTGGTGGAAGGGAATTCACTGGCAGATGCAATACCTCAGCAGTCGATAGGTTCAGGGAAAGTAAACTTTTTTAGGATTATGGAATTGGATGGTGGTTGGTTGGAGATCTCAAGCTACTGAGAGAAGGAAAGGCTGAGGGTGATTAATCACCAATTTCAGATGAAGTGTGAAAAGCAGAGCCAGCCCACATGTCTGGAAGCATGTGAAGAGATTCTCATTTCCTGTAGCCAAAGGGCAGAAAACAGTCAGCATCAAATCTAGGACTTAATTATAAGAGTGATGGTGCTCCAGAAGAGCTTGAATTCTTAAACATGGCAAGTCTGCCACCCCAAGTTTAGGGTTCTGATGAGAAAGGTGTAGGACTCTGAGACTTGGAATGGGGCCATCTGGGTTGATGTAATTAAACTCAATCCCTGGAGTCCCCCAAAGTCTCTGAGCTTGTAGAAATGGTCAGAGTCCTCACTATTAAAGACTAGTGTACTCCTGTCTTGAAGACAAGGAGGAAGTCTCTGCCTTGAAAAACAATACATCAACCATGCCCGCCATCCCCAGGATCTATCTCCACCTCTTCTCTAGACCAGTAACTAGAGTTAAGCCACAGTATAACCTGGCCAGAGAAGTGCTGGGTCTGCTAAGGGAGGAGAGGGAGTAGCAGTACCTGGCCAGCACGCAGTTCCCAGAACTGGGAGAGTATGAATGGGAGGCTGGATCAAGCGGGGGTGAAGGTGGAGAGGAAATACAAGGTTGGTTAAAGGGAAGCTTATGGATATGGGCACACTCTCACGGGATACATGATTTAACACCTTGGCAAGGACCCTGGGGGATGAGGCTGACACGCTGCTAGCACATTGCTCTTAGAAGCTTAAAGAAGGTGATGTTCTACACTAGGTGAAGTAGAAGCTCCAGAACTGTGGCCGATGGTGGAAGGGATCAAAGGCTCAGAGAATTGAGGATGCTAGAGAGAATACACTAAGTAAGGATAAAAAAGTACCAATCAACTTTCTGGCGTTCCATGAGAAAGCCAGAAGAATAAGGTCAGAAGGATACCAGTCTCACTGAGCAGTTCAGCGGTGGCTGTGTTCTGAAGGCCAGGGCTAACACAAGGTGATGCTGTTATAGCACCTAGTTTGGTGACAGCAATGGGGCCGATGGGATCCACAGGACTTCACTCTCAGAAGTGGCGAGGGCACAACAATCATAATTAATGGCAAGATCAAAGTGACAGCCAGAAAACCTGACCCACTGAGAGCTATGGAGGTGGTTAGTAAAATGGAGCATCGCTGCAGGTGAGATAGACGGGCAGCCACAAAGGATTGCTCAATCCATACAATCAAAAACCATCAAGGCTAGATTATCAGGAAGTTGAGGGAACTAATCTAATAAAAATTCATGATGTCCCTTGTCTAGTTTCCAGGCCTGAGCTAGTTTTTGGACTTGGAATTTTTCGACTGAAAGAGAGGTAGAGTCCCCTGGAGGAAGGACCCTGCAACACCATAGCAAGTGAATATGATATAATTGCCCCAGAGGGCATTCCAATCATTTACTCAGTTAACTGTACACTGGATAAAGGGGAATACCCAAACATTGCAAAGACTGTTGGCAACAGAGTCGATATTAATACCTGGGGTCCCTTCCTCTTCAATAGCATAGTCTAACTCACAGAGTACATTGAGTTCATGGACTCATCCAGAGATCTTTCTCTGGAACAGACACACTTGGTAGTTTGCAGAACCGCCATATTTATTCCTTGGTTCTAAGCTAAGAGATGCTGTAGTGGAAAAGGCCAAGTGGAAAACTTCACTGCAGCTGCTCTCCTCCTAATGGTCAATCAGGCGGTAACTTTGGTGGCCCTGAATGCACCACACCTCCCAGTATTCACAGCTTTGAGTTGTCCCCTCCAACACTGAGTCTGAGCTTGGGAAAATGGGTATGAACAGACATGATACAAACAAAGGCTTGATAAGAGTTTGCACATAAGGGCTTGTCTTCTTGGAATGCTTGCTCTTGGGATTGGCTGCCATGTAAAGATGCTCTAGGTAGCTACATGAAGAGATGATGTGGACTGCCAGCCATCTCTGCTAAGACGCCAGCCATGTGAATGAAGATATCTTGGACATTCCAGCCTCAGCTGCCATCTGGTTGCATCTGCGTGAGAGACTCCAAGCAAGATCAACAGAGGGATGATCCAGTTAAGCCCCTGTTAACCCACAGAATTGTGCTAAATAATAAAATAGTTGCTGTTTTAAGCCACTACATTTTGTGGTAATTTGTTATTCAGCAAGAAATAAACAATTGTAAATAAAAAATATAACGTCCTTTATCATAACTGATAAAGACCTAGACCCTCTCAAAGGGCAGAATTTTGAGTGTTGCGTCTGGTCTATACTTTTATGGAAAGAGAAATGGTTCAAGGCAGGAATACGAATGGACTCCCGGGCAGTGACAAACGACTTGACTTCTTGGTCAGAGGCCTGGCAGGAGAAAGATTAGCAGACTGGGAACAAAGAGGTCTAAGAAAGAGGTGCCAACTAAAAATTGGCATTTGCCATCTGCCTCTACAAGGATTAAGCCACTACAGCCACTGACCTTCAACACACCCTGAAAGGAGTTCAGGGTGGAGACCAGGAAAGAGGCGCTCTGTACTCTGGGAAAACCTGGCAGAACAAGCCTGCAGAGAGTTAGATATTTTCAGGAGAGGATTTTATAAGCCCATTTTTTTGCATCTCCTTCTGTCTAGAAGAGCAATAAAAGCATTCAGGGTGACATCTGCTGCTTGTGACTAGCAGCGACTTTCTGCAAAACCCTGAGCTCGATTGCATGTCCCCCCTTCACCAAAATCACATACATACCGACCTTCCCCCCTGCCTCTTCAGAGCAGTGTCTCAGGGCTATCTGAAATGCTGTCTCCCGGGCTATAGTCCTCGTTTTGCCCCAAATAAATCTTAACTCACAACTCTCACGTTGTGCATTTTTTTTTTCAGTCTACAGAGGCATGTGGATGGACCTACAGGAGCGGCCACAAGGTGTACCCTGTGGGTCCTGGAGGACATTTCACTTCTCTGGTCCAAGCAGCTCTCCTCCATGCTGTATGTGGGAACTACATTCCTACGTTCAACGACTCTGTCATTTTTGTACTGGTTTATACCTTCCTAGGGGCAGGTAGGTCATTGTATGCCTAAGGCTGAAATGACTTTCCTGATGGTTGGGTCTGAATGTGGTGAGAAAACGCCAAACCTTCCTTCCTGGGGGAGGGACTAGAGTTCAGATGACTGCAATCACTAATGACTTTTTTCTGATCTATTGGTTTGAACTCTGAGGTTTGCACAGATTGTGGACGAGAACTGCTACGTCAGTTCTAATTCATCCTTAACTATGTAATCTGAATCTTGAATCCAAGAAACATGTCCAGAGATAGCCAGGATCACACTACAATTTATATTATTTGAGGTAGAAGGTCTAATCTTTCCTTTATTAAGAGGCCTGAGTAGGTAGTTGGCTTGGCCTTTAACTTGACTAGGTACCTGGCTGCCTTCCCAGGTTACACTTCATGGAGAAGGACTCCTGTCCTCACAGGGGTCTTGTCCTGCCCTCCAAGTTTATTCTCCTGACGCTGTCTTTCTGGCCACGGTTGATTGGAGCCAAGGTGAGCAACTGATGCATGCTGAACCAACCATATTTTTTCTCCTTGGATCTTGGAAGTGAGCTATGACACAGTTAGTCCTGGCTGGTCTATTGAAGCGAGAGGACAGAGACTTGGGAGCTGAGACATATTAACCCTTTGCTCACATACGCACAGAGAAGCATCAGAGGCCCTTCAGAGGGAAAAGAGAAGTGGATTCCACAGAGCTTTCCTCCTTTTGGCTTCCAGATCCCACCTTCCTTTTGCTTCCTGAATATTCTTTTATCTTTATAAGAATTCTTATATCTTTATTCCAATATCTTATATCTTTTTTTTTTTTTTTTGCGGTACGCGGACCTCTCACTGTTGTGGCCTCTCCCGTTGCGGAGCACAGGCTCCGGACACTCAGGCTCAGCGGCCATGGCTCACGGGCCCAGCCGCTCCGCGGCACGTGGGATCTTCCCGGACCGGGGCACGAACCCGTGTCCCCTGCGTCAGCAGGCGGACTCTCAACTACTGCGCCACCTGGGAAGCCCTATCTTATATCTTTAAGACAACTTGAGTTACTTTCTGTGACTTAAAACCAAAGAGATTTAACTAGCATAGACCCATTTTCCTGAACATACTTCTGGTGCCTGGATATTTCTGCTTGATTTTCCTTTCTTCCTTCTTCCCTTCTGCTCTTCTTTCCTCTCTCCCTCCCTCCCTCCTTTCCTCCCTCCCTCCCTTTCTCCCTTCTCTCCCCCTACGCTTTTCCTTTTTGCTTTTCATTTACCCCCAGGACTGCACTGCCATTGTGTATTCAGGTTACAGAGAATTCCTTTTCTAACCCAAAGTGGTTTTCTTGCCAGGAATCCCATAGGTACAAACCCTCAGCTTTGAAGGCTAAATTAAGCTTAAGGGTATACTTCCCAGAATATAGCTCACAACCTATTATCTGAAGAAAATAAGCAAAGCCATTGTTCTTCCCTAAAGGCAGCCTCCTCTTAGTTAAGTACGTATGTCTAGTTCCATTTGTGTGATCTTCAACAGCTCTTTGCACTGAGAAGGGAATAACCAATCCCCAGAGACAAGGGACGACAAGAGGGCCTTTCACACGAGTTTCTTCATCTTTTCTCAATGTTCTTTAATAGAGAAGAAGAGAGACTTGACAGTCCCCTCACCTGTCAGTCCAGGAGAGGTAAAAATGCAACACATTTGTTTAAATATATTTGATAAATCTCCACTCAAATTCAAGTACTCTTGCTTGTCATGGCAAAGAGAAAACAAAAAGAGACTGGAAGTAGGACTCATTTTCAGAAATAGGAGGATGGTTGGAAAAACTATGATCACCCACACTTTAGAGAATTGAGCGATTATTAAAAAGAATGATTGGGGGCTTCCCTGGTGGCGCAGTGGTTGGAAATCCACCTGCCAGTGCAGGGGACAGGGGTTCGAGCCCTGGTCCTGGAAGATCCCACATGCCACGGAGCAACTAAGCCTGTGTGCCACAATTCCTGAGCCGGTGCTCTAGAGCCCGCAAACCACAGCTACTGAGGCCCGTGTGCCTAGAGCCCATGGTCCACAACAAGAGAAACCACTGCGGTGAGAATCCTGTGCACTGCAACGAAGAGTAGCTCCCGCTCACTGCACCTAGAGAAAGCCCGCACACAGCAACGAAGACCCAGCATAGCCAAAAATGAATAAATTAAATCAATAAAATTTTAAAAAAGAATGATTGGTTATTAAAGAGAATAGTTATTAAAACCAGCAATATGTATTATAGTAAGAGCTTTATCTGGGGTAAAGTCTGTGCATTACCCCCACCCCCCCATAAGTCTATCCCTTTCCATGAAATTTAGCCGGCCACATAGCTGCCTGGGGAAAAGACTACATTTCCCAGCTTTCCTTGTAGCAAAGTGTAGTCACATGACCAGGCCCTGGTTAATGACATATGTGGAGAAGTGAGATAGGCAACCTTTGGGCATGTCCTTTCCTCCCTTCTTTCCTTCATCTTATTTCCTGAATGTGGCTGTGATGGCAAACTTAGGTCATGTGGTTGAGGGGTACTGCTTGGGGAGAATGGGTAACAAGATAGAAAATTTTGGGTGCCTGGCCCACGGTATGGGACAGAACTCCAGAAGTCCCCTTGACCATCTACCTAGGAACTGTTAAGTCAGATAGAAAGAAACTTCTGTCTTCTTAATTTGGATCTCTGTTACCTGCAGTCAGACTTGTAGCCCAATTAATACCTCATATAAGGAGGAAAAAATTTTCAGTTTTAGAGTCATGTGTATAGTATGATATGATTTTAAAATATCTGTGAAAGAATTTGCCTTGTATGTATGCATATATGCTTGAAATGTTTAAATGATCTTCAAGAAAAGTGGGAAAGTATATGGCCAAGCTTCTAACTTTGATTTCCTAAGAGGTGGGGTAGAGAGAAATTGTTCAACATCTTTCAACATCTTTTTTTTTTAACTTATTATGACAATCAAAACATTTTTTTTTAATTTATAGAAGAAATTATTCCAAGTCTTCCTGAAATAGGAGTAGCTAACCTGAAGGTGCTAATTAAAACCATGCAGTGGAAGGCTTTTGGGCTAAAAGTTCAGGAACAGAAACCCAGCCTGCTGTTCTGCTGTGGCAGGATGCTATATCTGCCTGAGAGACTTATGTGTGGGGGGCTATTCTGTTTTTGTTTTTTGGCTGCATTGGGTCTTCATTGCTGCGTGAGGACTTTCTTTAGTTGTGGTGAGCGGGGGCTACTCTTCGTTGTGGTGCGCAGGCTTCTCATTGCGGTGGCTTCTCTTGTTGCGGAGCGTGGGCTCTAGGCGTGCGGGCTTCAGTAGTTGTGGCTCGCGGGCTCTAGAGCACAGGCTCAGTAGTGGTGGCGCACGGGCTTAGTTGCTCCGTGACGTGTGGGATCTTCCCAAACCAGGGCATGAACCTGTGTCGCCTGCATTGGCAGGTGGATTCTTAACCATTGCACCACCCGGGAAGTCCTATATGGGGCTATTCTTACAAACTTCTTTCTAGATAGAGGTCCTGCTGGCTCTTTTATGTGGTTGAGTAAATGCTACTGAGAAGGACTGATTCTTTTGTAGTAAAAAGAGAGGAACAATTATGTTTCATACAACATTATCTCTCTATTTGCTTCTATTATGGAGCAATTGTGGGACGAGGTGGACAGAATGAGTGAGGGAAATAATTAAACTGTGGAAAGACATCTCCTTAGTGACTTCTGACCAGCTGACCACATGGCCAAAACTCAGAGTGAGAGGGGGTGTCAGAGAGCCATGAATTTACTGCCGGCAATGAATACAGCTACATCACCCGCAGGATGCAGAGAGATTTGCACATTTGTTGATACGGCCCCAGTTGGAAATGAAAATTTGGAAATCCTGGGCTTCAGAGTCAGTAACCAGCAGCAAAAGCTTTCAGATTCTTTTTCTAAGCATTTGTTGAGAAGATATTTTTTCTTTTTGTACTCCGCCCTACCTCCCTATTTTTCTAAGGAAAGAATGATGCCACAAGACTATAGTTTGACAATAGTTAAAATGGCACTATTCATTGAGAAGAGATGCTAGTTAAATTTTTCCACTTGACCAAGGAAAGGGAAACTAATAGCTTCCTTTGGTTTTCCATATCTGGGTAAAATGGACAAAAATCACTGAGAAGAGGAGGATGTGGCACAGACACATTTGAAAAGACATCTTTTCCAGGACCAAAATGAAGATCATTCAAAAAGTACTAAATAAATTCTAAACGGAATTCTGAATTTGAATTTGGAGGTTGTCTGACATAATAGAAAGAATAGGGAATTTGGAATCAGCTAGGTGTGGGTTCAAATCCTGATTTTCCACTTATAGCAGTGTAATAGGATGTTAAAATAAAACTTTTTTTTTTTTGGTGTCACTTTTGGCCAGGGCTTTAAGACCATGATATTAATTTACATTACAAAGTGGGGTATGACACCACCATGTAGGACTTGCAACAAAGTGTTTAACACCATTGTGGGACTCTTATCCCCTCAGCATCAAGGATATAAAAGGGTTGAATGGAGATTAGAAGATTTTTATATGGAAAGGTGGGACATTTTTCTTTTACCTCAAGCCAAGGGAGAGAAGGTCTTCAGTGGGACCACAAGTGAGTTTGACATGTGTCCCAATGGATTGATGTTTGAGTCACGCTGAAGACATCAGAAAGGTAAGAGACTGTTGTTGTTTCGTTTCACCGAGAGAAGAGTGAAAAGATGCTGCATAAGGATGACTTTCACTCCCCAGGTTGACTGGGGCAAAGAGCATATGTTTCCTTCTGACTAGGTGTTGCCCAGGAGGGCTGTCTTAGCTGCCAACCAGGAAGGTTGCCTGAAAGGGCAAAGTGAAGTCAGGAGAGGGTGTGGTTGGGTCCTGCTGGGTGAGGTTTGTGGGAGAAACCCAGTCTTTGAGGAGTCTCTGAAGAACCCACATAAGTGCCCCTTGAAACAGAGTCAGTTGTATACAGCTGCCCATCCTAGGAAGTGCTGGTGTCACAGCACTACGGTGGCAGGTGGGGTAGGATTGCGAAAGAAGACTCACAGGACCTCAATAGTCAGCGCTTATCAATCTACATTTCATTGCAGGAAAAGGATGAAATAGAGCATCAGCATTAAAGCCAGGACGTACATCTCAGCCAAGTGCGGCCTCACAGCAAAGGGGCAGGACAGCCCAAGTTCCAGGTGTCTTCCTCTGTAAGGGCTGAGGTGCGATGCCCCTGCTCTCTCAGCTCAGGAACAACTGATGTGTGCACAGAATACTTAGAAACCGGGGAGCCCAGAGGAGAGTCTGGGCCAGGGTTTCTCATACTCTGCTGGTCACATGGGTATAATTTTGCTATGCAGTCAGCTCCAATGTCCAAGGTTTGGCGGGAGTGGGGGGGGGGCTCTCACCAAGACCAGGTGCAAATCATCAGCCTCACTGTTATCCATAAAGATGCTGACAAGCTTGTACAAACCACCCCAAACTCCTCAGACACATGGTTATAAAGTGACACTATTAATCATGCCTTGGCATGTCAGTGCCATGCTGGTGCATTTCATATCTGAGTAAAACAGCTCAGCCTTATTCCAGGCTTGCTGGCATTAATCCTCTCCATGCACCAGCTCATGACAATCTCTGTCTAATAAGAACATTTCTGCCCCTGGCTTCTCCCTGTGCTCTAAGCCTAGAAGAGGTGAATGCAGCCTAGGGATTGGAGGGGAACAGAAACTCAAGATGAAGAAACAGAAAAGGAGCTGACCACAACTATTTCCTTCTCAGAGCATGTCTGACTGGAAGAAGATGTCATTCTAAATGTAATCGAATCTTGTGACTCTTCCGTAAGACTGGATATTTTAATTATTGAACTGAGACTATTTTCGTGAACTAACATAGCTGGAAAATTCTCTTTTTTTTCTTATTGGTGATGATTGACCATAAAACCATGAGACTTGTCTTCAATTTCACCTAGCAAGCAAGGCAAAAATTAAGCCTCACAGGATGTGTTTGAATAGGTAGGAGGAGAAGATGATCAAGCCACATATGAGCTTGATTCTTTTCATATATGGATTCCATGAGAATATCAAAGGTGAAATTGGACAAGTGTTAAGGAATGTCCAAGAAAAATGAGAGGTGTTAAATAAGTAAAAATTGATGATTAAAACTCTCCCTTTCCCACTTCAAACCTAACTAGAAATAAGCACTGGAATCTTATTGCTTTCTTTTTTTTCAATTTTCAATTTCAATTTCATTTTTTTATTGAAGTATAGTTGATTTACAACGTCTCAGGTGTACAGCAAAGTGACTCAGTTATACATATACATATATATATATATTCTTTTCAGATTCTTTTCCATTATAGATTATTACAAGATACTGTGTACAGTTCCCTGTGCTATACAGCAGGTCTTTGTTGTTTGTCTATTTTAGGTATAGTATTGTGTATCTCTCAATCCCAAATCTCTAGTTTATTCCTCCCTCCCTTTTCTCCTTTGTAACCACAAGTTTTTTCTTTCTTTCTTTTTTTTTTTTTTTTTTACTTTTATTTGCATTTATTTTTTGCGGCATTTATTCCCAGGCCATAAGTAAGTTTTTGTTTCTTCAGTTTCTTCTGGGATATCTTTTTCTTCTGGTTTAGGAACAATCTGTTCTTTTTCTGTGAGGATCATCTCAGTGTGGCAGGGAGAGCTCATGTATGGGTTGATCCGACCATGAGCTCTGTAAGTCCTGTGCCGTATCTTGGGGGCTTTGTTCACCTGGATGTGCTCGATGACCAGAGAATCTACATCTAAGTCCTTAAGTTCAGTATTACTCTCTGCATTTTTGAGCATGTGCAGTAAAAATTCAGCACTCTTTCTGGGCCACCCACCCTGTGTCCAGCCCCATTGTTTGGCCTGGGCCACACCTACGAACTCCACCATTGTAGCAATGGAATGGCACACATGGCTTCCTTAAAGTGACACCCTTCAGATACTTGGTGGCTTTTTGGATATGCATACCCTTAACGGCCTGGGCAGTTTCACGAGTGTGCTTAAAGTGAACACGAAGACTTGAACCTCTTGACTTGCATGATTTTGTGGGGCTTTCTGGGTCAAGTGAATAGAGAACCATTTTTAGAGGTCACCTCAGGCTGCTTACTGGAAAAGGAAGCACAGGTCTTTTCTTAACAAAGCAAAATGTTTACTTACATCGTTTGATTTTATGATGAAGGAAAAGGGATTAAGATACCAGTTTCATGAGTTTAAGAGCTGTTTTGAAGGATTAAGAGAGATCTTGAACAGCTGGGAAGATTGCAGGGTTGACACATGGAACATGTTTCAGGCCGTTAAGTCACGTCACCAGGAGCGGAATGATAGCTCCTTTTCCCCAGGCCCCCTTGCAGTTTTTGGTTTCTGGCTGTCTGATGAGGGCGGAAGTGGTGTAAGCCACTTGCAGTCCTGGCTCTTAAAAGCCCGTCAGACCCTCCAGATTCCTCTTTCTCTGCTACTCTGAAGTTTTCTAGATGAAAACAAGGCAGAGGAAGTTCTCCTGACATGTATAGGGCTTTGTGTGAGCAAGTTCAGCCATAGAAATGTTGGGTTAACTGTAGGTTAAACCATCCTGACTAATATATGGGAAAAGACCTAGGAAGAAAGGAAGCAGCAAAAACATAAAGCAGTTTTCCCAAAACAGATCTAAAGGTGGGATCAAAATTTCTTGTACATCAATATTTGTTGAAGACAGCAGGGAATAGGGAAAGAAAGAAGAATTGACATTAAATAATTTTACCTTGTGGTTACACTAAAAAATGAAAAACTTCTAAAAAAGAATAATACATATAAAGAAATGTATAAAAATCATACAATTTTCACAAACTGAATATGTCCATGTAACCGAGTGAGTAGTAGTAGTAATAATAATAATAGTAATAATAATAATAAATCAACCCAGAGTATTACCAGGATCCTAGAAGCTCTCTTCATGACCCTGTCAGTCACAAGCCCACAGAAATACCTCTGTTCCGACTTCCAACGCTGTGGTTGCACCTGAGCTCTGCTTGACCATGTGGTTACAAAAGAACCTCACTCCCCAGACCCACTTAAGTTTCTATATTACCCAGAAACTCCAGGCTTCTCAAAGTTTCTTAATTTTTTTGCTTTCAGAGCTAGTAGAAAAAAAAATAAGTTAAAACAATGAGGAATTGAATGAAACAATTATCAAACTGATTTTAATTCTTAGTGGATTTTATTTTCATTAATTTTAATTTCATTTTCTTGGGATAAATATCATATGTGTGTATGTCCACAAAAATTTATAAAACTAGTTATACGTTACCAAAAAAGGTCATCTTATTCCGTTTTTGTTTTTGCTTTTTTTGCGGTATGCGGGCCTCTCCCCTCTGTGACCTCTCCCGTTGCGGAGCACAGGCTCCGGATGCGCAGGCTCAGCGGCCATGGCTCACGGGCCCAGACGCTCCGCGGCATGTGGGATCCTCGCGGACCGGGGCACGAACCCGTGTCCCCTGCATCGGCAGGCGGACTCCCAACCACTGCGCCACCAGGGAAGCCCTACATTTTTAAAGGTAGAGATTTTACAGGCAAATTGTATGGTCGTAATTCAATACAATTAAAAACAAAGACTGGAAAGTTATCAAAATATTACTGCATGGAGAATAAAAATAAATAGAAAACACTTGGTACAATCCAAAATCAAAACTGAAGTTACAGTCCTTTTAAAACCATGAAAATAATGCTTTATCTTAAAACCTAATAGTCACTGCAAAAGCTATTCTCACAGAAAAATCCATAGCCTTAAATATCTTTATTATAGAAGTACTGAAAATAAACCTTGTCTATCTTAGAATAAAATATAATAAATCAAACAAAATAAGCCAGGAAGTGAGGATTACCATATTGCATCAATTCTATTTTTTTTTGGTGCGGTGCGCGGGCCTCGCCCGTTGCGGAGCACAGGCTCCGGACCCACAGGCTCAGCGGCCATAGCCTCACGGGCCCAGCCGCTCCGCGGCATGTGGGATCTTCCCGGACTGGGGCATGAACCCGTGTCCCCTGCATCGGCAGGTGGACTCTCAACCACTGCGTCACCAGGGAAGCCCTTGACATCTCTTAAATCAGAACATGCCCTCAATTTCTGTTGACCATGTAGCAGTGTGACCTTGTTATTACCTGTGCCTGTAAGAACTTGGCTGTTCTTCCTGGTGGCATGATTGAAATCCCTTGAGATGTCAGTCAAAAAACCATTTAAGCACTGTTTGAAGAAGGGCTATGAATACTGGTTGATGTCTGAAATACTTTGAATGACACTTCCAGTAAGAGAGAGCTAGCATCAAAACTTGAAGAGTATCAGCAATTCGGAAGAAAATCTTGGAAACAGTTGTGGGACGCTCTTAGGAAATGCTGTGTCACCAGCACGGAGGACAGAATTGTGTGGAAAAATTGGAACATTGATGACTGAGTGGATGATGATTTAAAAGAGCTGGTCTCTCAATCAGAAGACATCTTAGAAGTACTTTAAGTGATTTTATGTTTTCTTTTATGGATGCATAAGAGAAATATGATTAAAATTTATGCCTAATGAGTCTCAAAGAGCTCTTCCAATAAGTAAAGAATAAACATTCTAAGTGATAAGAAAGCCTTATGTCCCAGACCTAGATAATGTCGAAGAGTTTTATTTTTTTAGCAGTGTCCAAAATAATGATGAAATGTGGTTACACAGCCAAAAGTTAAAGTTATGAAAAATAGAAATAGAAAACTGAAAGAGTAGAATGTATATATAAATGGAAAAATGAGATTTTTGCAAAGATTGGTAATGTATAAATAAATTCTTCATGAGCCTGATTAAGGACAAAAGTGTGGGAGCAAAAATATACAGGATTAGGAGTAAGAAAAGACAGAGAACTAACAGAGAAGGTAGATTGAAACAGTAAGAGAATATTACATGCAAATCATCAGCAACCTATCTGAAAATCAAGAACCGGGGTTGGTTGGACCTAGAGTCTGTCATACAGAGTGAAGTAAGTCAGAAAGAGAAAAACAAATACCGTATGCTAACACATATATACGGGATCTTAAAAAAAAAAATGGTACGGATGAACCTAGGGGCAGGGCAGGAATAAAGATGTAGACATAGAAAATGGACTTGAATGTAAAGCAATTATACGCCAATAAAGAGGTTAAAAAGAAAAGAAAATGGACTTGAGGATATGGGGTGGGAGGGCGAAGCTGGGGTGAAGTGAGAGTAGCATCGACATATATGCACTACCGAATGTAAAATAGCTAGTGGGAAGCAGCCACACAGCACAGGGAGATCAGCTCGGTGCTTTGCGATGATCTGGAGGGGTGGGATAGGGAGGGTGGGAGGGAGGCTCAAGAGGGAGGGGATATGGGGACATATGTGTGCATATGACTGATTCACTTTGTTGTACAACAGAAACTAACAGAGTATTATACTCCAATAAAGACCTATTAAAAAAAAATACCAGGGGTTGGCAAACTTTTTCTCTAGGAGGCCGGGTAGTAAATATTTTAGGCTCTGTGAGAGGTAAATCGAGGCTATTACATAGGTATTTAAATAACCATTTAAATATTTACAGAGAAAGATGTGGCCAAGATGGTGGAGTAGGAAAAGACCCTGAGCTCATCTCCTTCCATGGGCACACCAAAATTACAACTATTTACAGAACAACTATTGATGAGAATGACCTGAAGGCTAAGGCTAGCAGAAAAGATTTTCCACAACTAAAGATACAAAGAAGAAGCCACAAAGAGATGGGTGGGAGAAGTGGAGACACAGTATTGTCAAGACTCATCCCCCTGGGGCAGGCAATCCACAAACAGAACAGTCACCATGGCAGAGGTTCTCCCCAAGGAGTGAGAGGTCTGAATCCTGCATTAGGCTCCCCAGCCTGGGGGTCCTGCACCGGGAAGAGGAGGCCCCAGAATGCCTGGCTTTGAAGGCCAGCAGGGCTTGCGTGCGGGAGAGCCAGAGGGCTGTAGGAAACCAAGACTCTGCTCTTAAAGGGTGCACACAAAAATCTCACATGCTCGGAGTCCTAGCATGGAGGTAATACTTTGAAAGAAGCCTGGGTCAGACTGCCTTGCTGATCTTGGAGAGCCTCCTGGAGAGACAGGAAGCAATTTGGACACCCCCCAGGGACACAGATGCTAGCAGCAGCTATTTTGGGGGAGCTCATTCTATCTTGAGAACACTGGTGATGACAAGTGCCATTTTGGAGTCCTCCCTCTAGCCTACTAGTGCCAGGGGCTGGCTTACTGCCCACCAGCAGACCAGCACCAGCCTTGGGACCCAGTCCCCCCCCACCCAACACACACACTTATGGGCCGTCATCAGCCCTGGACACTCTGGGCTGTGCAGCCAACTGCACAGGGACCTGGCCTGGCCCAGCAGGAGGCTGGCAACCACCACACGAGGCAGGGCCTGGCAGCTAATTGGGTTGAGTGCCAGCTTCAGTGACCAGTGGGTCCACAGCAGTCACCCCTACCACAACAGAAAGGCCCACACAACCCAGATGAGGGGCACCCCTAGGGCATAAAGCTCTGGTGACCAGCGGGGAGTGTGCTGCTGGGTCCCACAGGAGGTCTCCTATATAAAGCCACTTCTCCAAGATCAGGAGATGTAATTGGCCTACCTAACATGTACAAATAAATACAGCAAAGTACCGAGTGAATGGTATATTATAACCAAGGAGAAAAGGCAAGGGTGGTTGCCTCTAAATTATCAAGAAATTTATCAATAATTAATTATATCAGCAAATAAGAGAAAAGCAAATATGATCAGAGCAATAAATGCTAAAAAAATTTGATTAAAAACAACCGCAGCAGTTATTCCTAAAAAAAAAAAACCCCTCTAAATAAATGGCAGTTAAGAAAAGCTATTTAAATATGATTAATGAGTGAAGAGGGTCAAAATATACAAACTTCCAGTTATAAAATAAATAAGCCATGGGGAGGTAATACGCAGCATGGCGACAATAGTTAATAATACTGTACTGCATATTTGAACATCGCTAAGAAGTAGATCTCAACAGTCCAAGAAAAAAAATTTGTAACTATGTATGGGGACAGATTTTACCTAGACTTATTGTGGTGATCATTTTGCAATATATACAAATATTGGATCATTATGTTGTACACCTAAAACTAATATAGTTATAGGTCAGCAATACCTCAATTAAAACAAAAGACTTTTTTGAAAACAAAATAGGAAACATAACTCTATGTACTGAAATGATGACGGCAAGTCAGTGAAATTCAAAAAAGACGTGCCGGGCTTCCCTGGTGCCGCAGTGGTTGAGAGTCCGCCTGCCGATGCAGGGGACACGGGTTCATGCCCCGGTCTGGGAAGATCCCACATGCCATGGAGCGGCTGGGCCCATGAGCCATGGCCGCTGAGCCTGCACGTCCGGAGCCTGTGCTCCGCAACGGGAGAGGCCACAACAGTGAGAGGCCCGTGTACCGCAAAAAAAAAAAAAAAAACAAAAGACGTGCCAACTATTACCTTTATCATTCTATATTATTTTGGAGGTTCTGTTGTATACACTAAGACAAAATAAAAATAAAATACAGTAAGTCCCCTATATACGAACCTTCAAGTTGCAAACTTTCGAAGCTGCGAACGTGCATTCCATCAACGTCAGGCGTGAGTGAAATTGCAGCTTGCCCTCTGTCTCCTATTGCTGAGGATCCCTCAGCTCTACCATCTCCCACCTCCTCTCCCTCCTCCAGTCAGTAACTCTTCTTGCCTGTTCACTCGATGCCAGCCCCTGATGCCAGCTGTTGTACTGGACTACTGTACTTTTCAAGGTAGTGGACTGTAAGATTAAACATGTTTTATTTTTTGTGTTTTTTTTCATGTATTATTTGTGTGAAAAGTATTATAAACCTATTACAGTACTATATAGCTGATTGTGTTAGTTGGGTACCTAGACTAACTTTGTTGGACTAATGAACAAACTGGACTTATGAACGCACTCTCGGAACAGAACTCGTTCATATGTAGGGGACTTACTTACTGTAGTGAGTATAAGCAATGGAGAAAAAAGAGGTAAACTGATCATATGATTCTACACCTAGAAAAACCAAGAAATTCCAGCTTTAAAAATTTCTAGGAAAAGAATTTTTCCTAGAGAATGAAGGGGAAATAAGAGAATTTGGTGATGTGGGACACAAGCTTTTCTTTATTCTAGAAATAAGACATGGAAATGGGAAAACATTTCATTGATAACATCAACAAAAATTTAAAATATAGATAAGAATGGTACAGAACCTGTAAAATAAATGACAGTATGAGATGGAAGGATGTCAATCAACATCTGAAAAACTGGAAAAACTTTCATGTTCTTGGATTGGAAGTGTTAATATCAAACAAAATCAATTATGTCATTGCTTATATGTCAATGCAATTTCAATTAGAATTCCAATGAGAGCTTTTGGGGGATAATTGATTATGATGATATTACATTTCATATGGAGGAAAAAATGCTTATGAACAGCCAGCAAAAGTATAAAAAGAAGCATAGTAAGGAGGCATCTGCTTAACTAAAAAGCCACCATAATAAATCAGTATGATACAGGCATAGGGATGGCCATATAGATCAAAACACAGATGGACACTTCAGAAATAGATCCCATTTTATAGGATTAAAAAAAAATTTTTTTTATTGAAGTACAGTTGATTTACAATGTTGTGTGAATTTCTTCTGTGTAGCAAAGTGATTCAGTTATACATATATATATATTCTTTTTCATATTCTTTTCCATTATGGTTTATCACAGGATATTGAATATAGTTCCCTGGGCTATATAGTAGGACCTTGTTGTTTATCCATCCTATATATAATAGTTTGCCTGTGCTAGGATGATTTTACATATGAAAATGTGGTATTTCGATTCAACGGAAGAAGAATGATTTATTTAATAAATAATGTGTGCAACAGGCTATCTATCTGGAAGAAAATTAAAGAGGACTCGTATCTAGTATCATTTATAAAAATAAATCCCAAATAGATTAAAGGAATGAGATTTGTAGGGTCTCTTTCAATGGATGGACTTCACATTTTGAAACTCTACTTTGGCCACTGTATCTGGAGTCAACTCTATCCAAAGTCCTCACAGGATGAAGGGGAAGCTGGCATCTTCCCGTCTGCAAGGGAGTGGAGGCTTTGAACACAATGAAGGAAGACAGAGAGAAGGCATACTGAGTAGGCGACTGGTGGTATCTGCTAAAGAAAGCCAACTGGAGAGAGAGAGAGCGAGAGAGAGTTTATATTGGAGTATTTTTGTCATTGGCTGGGATCCATTGCTGTTGCTACAAGACAGGATGGCTTTCCCTTGCTTTGATTAGCTTTGGCTTCTGGCCAGGTCTTTGCTGTGGTACCTGCAGCCCCTAGGAGGACAGGAAGACTGACTTCTATCTTAGGTACCAAGGAGGAAAGAGTCCAAATATCATGTCTAGGACACCCGCCACCCCCTGCCCCCAACTCTCTAGAGCCGCTCTTTTGCAGGAGGGAAAAGAAATGTAATTACCGCTGCCTCTTCCTTCATACTTAATACTCTGAAGAAAATGGGATAAAAGCCAGGAAACTAAACAGAAGGCCAACTGCTTTCTTCACCCACTTTTAAAGGATGCCCAAGACAGGTGTGGGGTCATTAACCATTTCCCCAGCATCCTGCACAGGATGAAGGCCCATCAGATAGTCGCCCTTGAAAGACGTCCTATTCCTGGTGCTTCTGGCATCTGCATCAGGTGAGGGCTCAGCATCACCTGAGGAGCGGTGGGTGTGGGGAGGAGAGAAGAGACGCCAGCTGAGCAGAGAGCCCGGGAGAGGACAGTGCACTGTCGTCTCAGGCCTGGGGCTTGCTGGGGGAGCAGCTGACCTGAGCTGAGGACCTCAAGGAAGGGAAGGAGCCCTCTGCCATGCTGCTCATGGACATAGAGGACGCTGAGCTCGGATCCCGAGGTGAAGCATCGCTGCAGACACAGCTGCATCTGAACGACTAGAGGTGCTGGCGAGGGCAGGGGTGGCATTCTCCCTAGATGCCAGATTACCCTGCCCTGGCCAGAGAGCTGTTTATTTAAGGGCAGAGGCCGGGCACATCCAGAACCTTCAAGGCTTCTGTCAGGGGTTCTCTGACAGAGCCGGGGCCTGGGTGGGACCTCTGTGCCCAGGAAGTGACAAAGAGGCACAGCACTAAAGTGACGACCCCCCCCCCCCCAACCTTGCCCTGTCTCTGGCTCTCACCAACAGTGCCAGCTCGGGGAACTTGCCGAGCATGCAGTGGTCAGGGCAGGCTGCCCCGCAACAAGGGTGTCTGAGGGAAGAAGTGTGGTTTTGGCGTCAGACAGACCTGGGCTTGAGTCCTGAGTGACCCACTTGCTAACCAGCTGTCTGATCTGGGGCAGGTCTCAGTTTCATTGCTGTTCATTTGTGAATTAAGAGACCCACAGAGCTGCGGGGAACGGTCAACAGGAATGAATGACATGGCACTTAGCACAGTCTGGCACAAAGTAGGCACTTAATCAATGTGAATTTCCTTCCTTCTCTCTGAGGACACAAGGTGGCCTTCCAAAAGGCATCCTGGAGGTCCTTTTGTTTTTCTTTTGTTGGGCTCACCTGGCCCTGCCTCTGGTGGGTGCAGCAGGCACGGCTTAGTGAGCTCCACCTCCCGGTACCTTACCTTATACTGCTCCCTGCTGCTCTATCTAATTTCTTTACTGTTGTATTGCTTTGCCTAGGACAGAGCCTGGCACATAGTAGGTGCTCAGTGAAAGTGTTCAGTGAATGAATGAATGAGTTCGTCTCTTTTGTCCTTAGACTGCTTTGAGTGAGACCCCCAAAATTCTATAATTTGCACCTGGACAATTATTGTCACTTGGAGATCCATCTCTGTTTTTTGGTTAATAGTTTTTCACAAAGAACTGTCACATTCTAAGGTCAGTACCAGGTTTCAGACCACATTCAGACATTATATGTACTAACACACACCCAAAGCCTGCATTAGAAAGAACTATTTTGCTGTAAAATTAGCCAAAGATTTCTTTAGAAATTATTGGCTACTGGAAACTTAGTTAATTGACAATTTGCTAGGATTTCTTAGCAATCATCGTGCCTGCTCAGGAGTTTCTGCAAAGTGAGCAAATCTGACTTACAAATGGTTTTCAGATGTAATGGAATTTTTATGAATACTAAACTGAACAATTAACGAGGTTAAAATAATGTTGTATTTGGCAATAAACATTTATTAACTTATGTTTTGCTGGTTTCTTTTCACATTTGAGAGTCAATGATTTTATTTTTTTTTAAACTGGTGGGAGCTAGCTTTTATTTATTTATTTTACATCTTTATTGGAGTATAATTGCTTTATAATGGTGTGTTAGTTTCTGCTTTATAGCAAAGTGAATCAGTTATACATATATATATGTTCCCATATCTCTTCCCTCTTGCGTCTCCCTCCCTCCCACCCTCACTATCACACCCCTCCAGGCGGTCACAAAGCACCGAGCTGATCTCCCTGTGCTATGTGGCTGCTTCCCACTAGCTATCTATTTTACGTTTGGTAGTGTATATATGTCCATACCACTCTCTCGCTTTGTCACAGCTTACCTTTCCCCCTCCCCATATCCTCAAGTCCATCCTCTAGTAGGTCTGTGTCTTTATTCCTGTCTTACCACTAGGTTCTTCATGACATTTTTTTCCCTTAAATTCCATATATATGTGTTAGCATACGGTATTTGTCTTTCTCTTTCTGACTTACTTCACTCTGTATGACAGACTCTAGGTCTATCCACCTCATTACAAACAGCTCAATTTCGTTTCTTTTTATGGCTCAGTAATATTCCATTGTATATATGTGCCACATCTTCTTTATCCATTCATCCGATGATGGACACTTAGGTTGTTTCCATCTCTGGGCTATTGTAAATAGAGCTGCAATGAACATTTTGGTACATGACTCTTTTTGAATTATGGTTTTCTCAGGGTATATGCCCCGTAGTGGGATTGCTGGGTCATATGGTAGTTCTATTTGTAGTTTTTAAAGGAACCTCCATGCTGTTCTCCACAGTGACTGTATCAATTTACGTTCCCACCAACAGTGCAAGAGGGTTCCCTTTTCTCCACACCCTCTCCAGCATTTATTGTTTCTAGATTTTTTGGTGATGTCCATTCTCATTGGTATGAGACGATACGATTTTATATTCTGGCCTCAAACATTTTTGTAGGTCCCTGAAGAACTCATGTGACATGAGCACTGGGCTGAGAGCGTCTGTTGGAGAAAATAGTCTCAGAGGACTGTAGACTCAGAATGTCTGTAACTTATTCTTATCTAGAGTGGGTCATGGGCTATCTTGATAAGGGGAAAGGACATCTTAGGAGATTGTCTTTTAGCTCTAGCCTCTTCGGTATTCAGCCCTGATTCTCCTTTTAGTGTCTTTTAGTATCTTACCCCCTACCTATTTCCTTTTGGTTTCTACCCTCTGCACTGAAACCCGTTATATCATTTGCCCTCAAGGCCACAATTCTTGGCTTAGCGGGCTCGCTGATCTGCATTATTAAATTCTTTCACTGGTGGGCTGAGTCATTCAATTTTGTATTCCCTTAGAAAGGAAAGTTAGTAAATGTAAGTTGAAGGTAAGAAATAGTAGATGAAGTCTTTACATCAACTAAAAGGCATCTTCCCTTCCCAGGCAATGTGGCTGTATCCCGTGGCCTCTGGTGGAGGTGCTGCTATCTGGAAATCCCCTCATTCTGTGTCCCTCTTCCTCATTCTGGCAGACGCCTCCGGTCTTTTCCCTTTTCAGAGAGAGGACAATGGGATGAGGGGGAGAGGAATGGAGAGTGAGTATCTGAGAACAGTTTATCGACTGCTTTATTAGACTGCTACGCAGACTATGGTCCGAGGACACGTAGCATCTGTACCCGCTGGGGGCTTGTTGGAAATGCAGAATCTCAGGCTCCACCTCAGACCTGTGGAATCAGAAGCTGCATTTTCAGAAAGTCTCTGGGTGAATGCGTGTGAACGTTAAGGTTTGAGAAGCCCTGGACCAGACATCATCACCTGGATGTCCCTCAGTACTCAATGTCCACAGGTCTGAATCTAACCCCATCATCTGCTCCCACAACTTTCCCCCTCCTGAGCTTCTCTTCTTCTACGTTTCCGGGGTGCCTGAAATTATATTTCATCATAGGACTTGTTCATTGTCTATTATGTTACTTTTTTGCTGTTTTCTCCCCATTAGATTGTAAGCTTCTTGAAGACAGGTATTAAGTCCATTTATTTTCTGTCACCAACAGTGTTCGCTGAGCCTGAAACAAGTTTTGGCTTCTTTAACCTCAGTTTCCTCATCTATAAGATGCAGGGGCTGGGCTTCATCTCAAAGACTCGGTTCAACCATCACATTCTGGGATTCTATGATGTGCTATCAGAACTGCAAGTTTGAGAAACACCTTGGAAGTCACCTAACTCGACAACTGCTCCCCAAATCCCCATATTGCCCCATGATATTCTGGCTAAAGTGGGAGCCCCTTCAGTCACATCCACATGTAATGACTGTCCCACTTAAGCATGGACATCTTTAGTGACACAGAAGTTAGGACCTCTGTGGTGAGTACATTCCATTTTCAGAAGGCTCTACCTTTTTAGAAACTTATTTTATATTTTTGAGGCTTCATAGCTAAATTAAAAGAGAATGGATATTGGAATAGGATAGAAGTGGTCTCCAATTCCGCGAGAGTTACTAACTGTGTGAGTTGAACAGACTCTAAGATGAGCCCATGAGCCCTGTCTCCTGGTGTGCATGCCTTTGTGTAATTCACTTTCCTTGAGTGTAGGTGAGCCCTGTGACTTATTTCTAAACAGCAGAGTGTGGTAAAATAATGGGTTGGCACTCCTCTGGTTACATTATGCTATGCAGCCAAGGTGATGTCACTCCCATACCTACGATATATAAGACTCCATGTCCCTCGCAGACCACTCTCTATCTTCAATGCTGGCTTTGAAGAAGTAAGCTGTAATGAGTTTTACAGCCACAAGGAAATAAATTCTGTCGTCAGCCTGAGAGAGCTTAGAAGTGGAACCTTCTCAAGCCCTCAGATGAGAACCTATCTCTGACTGGCACCTTGATTTCAGCTCTGCAGAGGACCCAGCTAAGCCATTCCCAACCTCCTGACTCTCAGAAACTGCAATAATCAATGTGTGTTACTTTATGCTGCTATTTGTGTAATTTGTTACACAGCAAAGAAAATGAGTCACATACTGTATAATCTTGGGCTTGCTTCTTAACTTCAGTGATTTTCTATAAAACATAATAATACCTACCACCTAGGGTTCTTGTAAGGACTGGAGACAATTTGCTTGCCGACAGTGGGTGCCATCAATGGTAGCTTTTCTCCTTGTTATTTTCTCCTTGTATCTCCTGAGACTTTTCATAGCCAACTTCATGAGAGAGTTGTCTTTGGAAGCCATCTCCAATTCTTTGCTTCTCGTTCACTGGTCAGCCTTCTCCCATGTAGTTTTTGTCTGCATTGGTCCATTGTCAAGATTACCAGCAACCTCTAGTTTAGAAATCCAATGTCTCCTTTATTCTGTCATCGGTTTACTGACCTCTCAGATGATTTTGTTATAGCTAACTGCTCACTCCTTCTTGAGATACCCAGTTGACGTCCATGATAGAACACTCTTCTGGCTTTGCTCTTTGATGCTTTTTTTTTTTTTCTATTTGGCTGATAACCCATCTCTACCCAGTCTCTAAATTCTAATACAGCATGCTGTTAAGCCCTCCATTTCCTTACATACTGCTCCCTTACATTATTCATCCGTTTTTTCCATGGTTTTCATTAGCATCTACAGGCTCCCAAATTTGTAGGTCCTTCTCTGAACAATCCTCTGAGCTCTAGACTCACATATCCAACTGCCATCTTGACTCCTCCATCTGGCTACCTCACAGGCATCTCAGATTAACAGGTCCCAAACTGAACATTCTATCCTCTTTATCCATTCCTCTGTGGATGGACACTTAGGTTAGTTCCATGTCCTGGCTATTGTAAATAGTGCTGCAATAAACGTTGGAGTGAATGTACCTTTTCAAAGTATGGTTTTCTCCAGATATGTGGCCAGGAGTGGGATTGCTGGATCATATGGTAACTCTATTTTTAGTTTTTATAGGAACCTCCATACCATTCTCCATAGTGGCTGCACCAATTTACATTCCCACCAACACTGTAGGAGGGTTCCTTTTTCTCCACACCCTCTCCAGCATTTGTTATTTATAGACTTTTTGATGATGGCCATTCTGATTGGTGTAAGGTGATATCTCATTGTAGTTTTGATTTGCATTTCTGTAATAATTAGCGATGTTGAGCGTCTTTTCATATGCCTTTTGACCATCTGATAAAGAAGATGTGGTATATTTATACAATGGAAAATTACTCAACCATAAAAAGAATAAAATAATGCCACTTGTAGCAACATGAATGGACCTAGAGATTATCGTGCTAAGTGAAGTAAGCCAGACAAAGACAAATATCAAATGATACTGTTTATATGTGGAATCTAAAAAATGATACAAATGAACTTATATGCAAAACATAAACAGACCCACAGACATAGAAAGCAAACTTATGGTTACCAAAGGGGAAAGATGTGGGGAGGGATAAATTAGGAGCTTGGGATTAGCACACACACCCTACCCTATATAAAACAGATCATCAACAAGGACCTACTGTACAGCACAGGGAATTATACTCAATATTTTATAATAACCTTTAAGGGAAAATAATCTGAAAAATATATATGTATATATGTATAACTGAATCACTTTGCTGTACACCTGAAACTAACACAACATTGTAAATCAATTATACAAAACAAAACAAACAAACAAAAACCCCCAAACCAAAACTGAATGTTCCATTCCCCACCCTCCCAGATTATTCACCAGCCTTCTTCCTCATCTTGATAAATGGTATCACTGTCTACCAATTTGTTTCAACCAGAATCACCCTTGATTTCTTGCTTTCACTCATTCTTCCTGTCTCCCTGTAAGCAAGTCCTACCTATTACAACTAAAATAGTATGTCTTGAATGTGTCCCCTTCGCTCCCTCTATACTGCCACCACTCTGTCCAAGCCCCCAGGAGCAACCCCTTGAACAGGGACAACATCTAACTGCTCTCTGCTCTTTCCCTCAGGCCTCTCTTCAAACCATTCTTCAGGCCACAGCCAATGATCTTTTAAAAATTTAACTTGAATTATATCCCTCTACTTTTAAAAAACTTTAAAGGCTTTTCTTTTGTATTTAACATAAAATTCAGACTTTTAAATGGCCTAGAGCCCTATATAGTGTGGGTCCTCCCACCATTTTCCTGTTCTTTCTTTTCCTGTTGTTACCTCACCTTAAATATTCTTCCCCTAGTTCTCTGAATAGTGTCTTCCTTTCAGTGTTTTGGCTTCAGTTTAAACATAACTGCCTTAGAGACATCATTTCTTACTGCTCTATTTACTTTAGAATTCTGCTCCTCTTCTCTAATTCAGCACCTTGCTTCATTTCCTTCTTTGCAAATTTTATACTTTGTAATAATCAATTTGTTTGCTTATCAACCAACTGCCCCACTAGCCCATAAGTTTCATGAGGGCAAGTTCTGGCTGTTAGGTGGCAACTTGGTAGATCTTTATTAAATGAATGAATGAATGAATGAGTGACAGTAGTGTATTCTATTTTTACCCTCTGGGTCCACCCAGAAACAGTGTCATCCCTCTCACGCACTCTGCCCCCTTCAGTTCCTTGAAGACACACTCCTCCCCTATACGAAACAAGGCTTCTTTTTCCCTAAAATAAAATATTTTTCAGCTTTCCCTTTGTCACGTGATTTTGATGTCACTTTATAATCCTTGCTATTCATTCAATAAATCTACTCAATAAAATAACAAATATTATTCACTCTCCTTTGGACAGGCCTCAGCTCTATTTTATCAGGTTCTTATTAATATGTGTTCCCCTGCCCCCAGTAAATGGGTATTTCCTAGAGTTGAAGAAACTCTTGTAGATGTTGACTGACTAGTCCAGCTCAGAGTTGACGAGGACTGTCATATCCCTCATTTCAGAGTCCATACTTCCATTGATTCGTCCCAAGTGGGAGTTTCAAGAAGTCTAGAAGGGAAGGTGACGTCATCACAGTAGTGGGGAGGCTGGAGTGTATCAATTACATGACTTTGGGTGAAAGTAACAGAAAACTCAACTATTAACAATGGATTGAACAATATAGGTGTTTAATATCTCATATAACCAGAAACCAGTCTTTAGGCTTGGTTAAGAAAGTGGTTCAGTGATGTCATTAAGGACTTAGGTCTTCAGTGTGTGTCTTTGTCCTTCAGTTTTCTTTCCTCATGCTTGCAAGATGGCTGCAGTAGCTCCAGGCATCACCAAGCCCAGAGGTAGAAAAGGCACCTTTCTTTTCTTCTCAAGCATCTTTTTTTTTTTTTTTTTTTGGTCTGGTAAGTTTAGGTTGAATTTATTAAGAAACATTGGCAAGTTTATAGCAAAACTAAATTCTGAAATCATTCAGTACTCACTAATAGTGTCTGAGGACAATTCTCATTCAGAAAAAATTCAGTTTCAGTCTTAAGCTCCAAAAGATAAAATGTAACTTTACCACCATTAAGACATTAAGCTGCTATAAGGTAGGACAAGTCATTATATTCACCTTCTACGTCTGAAAAAAATTCATGGAACTGACAATATTTAAGTCCATAAGAGCAAGTAAAATACCCCACGGAGAGTACTGTTTCAATAACACATAAATATTTTACACAAGTGCTGATAAATAGTAGAAAGAATAAAGATAGACTTTTAGAATTTTACATTTTAATAAATTTAAAATGTAAAATTTGTAAATTTCTCTAAACATTTTTCTGCCCCACATGTATTTTTATCACCATCAGTTGTAGGACATCTTAGCAGATTCCACTTCAGGTTGTAATAAATTAGTGCTTTTTCAACTTCTTTGAAAAATATATATATATTTAAAATTTTTATTACTATTCAGAAAAACTTAATCCAAATAGTGTTAACTGAGGCACCAATTAACTTTTGACCCAGTAGGAAAAGAAGCAATAAAAAAATAGTAAAACTAGGACAAAATCAAATACACGAAGCACTTACATACATAAGTAACATTCAAAAGCAAGCTAATTGTAAAATGTCTCAAAATTCTACTATTACATTATAAAGTCACAACTAATATAAATCTAAAAAATGTACCTGGATGCTTTTTTTCTTCTTCTTCTTAAAAAATTTTTAAATTTTATTTTATTTACCTTTTTATACAGCAGGTTCTTATTAATCAACAATTTTATACACATCAGTGTATACATGTCAATCCCAACTGCCCAATTCATCACACCACCACCTCCACCCCCCTGCTGCTTTCCCCCCTTGGTCTCCATATGTTTGTTCTCTACATTTGTGTCTCAATTTCTGCCCTGCAAAAGTTCATCTGTACTATTTTTCTAGGTTCCACATATATGCGTTAATATACGATATTTGTTTTTCACTTTCTGACTTACTTCACTCTGTATAGCAGTCTCTAGATCCATCCACATCTCTACAAATGACCCAATTTCATTCCTCTTTATGGCTGAGTAATATTCCATTGTATATATGGACCACATCTTCTTTATCCATTCATCTGTCAGTGGGCATTTAGGTTGCTTCCATGACCTGGCTATTGTAAATAGTGCTGCAATGAACACTGGGGACATGTGTCTTTTTGAATTACGGTTTTCTCTGGGTATATGCCCAGTAGTGGGATTGCTGGATCATATGGTAATTCTATTTTTAGTTTTTTAAGGAGCCTCCATACTGTCCTCCATAGTAGCTGTATCAATTTACATTCCCACCAACAGTGCAAGAGGGTTCCCTTTTCTCCACACCCTCTCCAGCATTTGTTGTTTGTAGATTTTCTGATGATGCCTATTCTAACTGGTGTGAGGTGATACCTCATTGTAGTTTTGATTTGCATTTCTGTAATAATTAGTGATGTTGAGCAGCTTTTCATGTGCTTCTTGGCCATCTGTATGTCTTCTTTGGAGAAATGTCTATTTAGGTCTTCTGCCCATTTTGGATTGGGTTTTTTTTTTAATATTGACCTGCATGAGCTGTTTATATATTTTGGAGATTAATCCTTTGTCCATTGATTCCTTTGCAAATATTTTCCCCCATTCTGAGGGTTGTCTTTTCATCTTGTTTATGGTTTCCTTTGCTGTGAAAAAGCTTTGAAGTTTCGTTAGGTACCATTTGTTTATTGTTGTTTTTATTTCCATTACTCTAGGAGGTGGATCCAAAAAGATATTGCTGTGATTTATGTCAAAGAGTGTTCTTCCTATGTTTTCCTCTAAGAGTTTTATAGTATCCGGTCTTACATTTAAGTCTCTAATCCATTTTGAGTTTATTTTGGGGTATGGTGTTAGGGAGTGTTTAATTTAATTCTTTTACATGTAGCTGTCCAGTTTTCCTAGCACCACTTATTGAAGAGACTGTCTTTTCTCCATTGTATATCCTTGCCTCCTTTGGCATAGATTAGTTGGCCATAGGTGCGTGGGTTTATGTTGGGGCTTTCTAACTTGTTCCATTGATCTATGTTTCTGTTTTTGTGCCAGAACCATATTGTCTTGATTACTGTAGCTTTGTAGTATAGTCTGAAGTCAGGGAGTCTGATTCCTCCAGCTCCGTTTTTTTCCCTCAAGACTGCTTTCACTATTCGGGGTCTTTTGTGTCTGCATACAAATTTTAAGATTTTTTGTTCTAGTTCCGTAAAAAATGCCATTGGTAATTTCATAGGGATTGAATTGAATCTGTAGATTGCTTTAGGTAGTATAGTCATTTTCGCAAGGTTGATTCTTCCAATCCAAGAACATGGTCTATCTTTCCATCTGTTGATATCATCTTTAATTTCTTTCATCAGTGTCTTATAGTTTTCTGCATACAGGTCTTTTGTCTCCTTAGGTAGGTTTATTCCTAGGTATTTTATTCCTTTTGTTGCAATGGTAAATGGGAGTGTTTCCTTAATTTCTCTTTCAGATTTTTCATCATTAGTGTATAGGAATGCAAGAGATATCTGTGCATTAATTTTGTATCCTGCAACTTTACCAAATTCATTGATTAGCTCTAGTAGTCTTCTGGTGGCATCTTTAGAATTCTCTATGTATAGTATCATGTCATCTGCAAACAGTGACAGTTTTACTTCTTCTTTTCCAATTTGTATTCCTTTTATTTCTTTTTCTTCTCTGATTGCCATGGCTAGGACTTCCAAAACTATGTCGAATAATAGTGGTGAGAGTGGACATCCTTGTCTTGTTCCTTAGAGGAAGTGCTTTCAGTTTTTCACCATTGAGAATGATGTTTGCTGTGGGTTTGTTGCATATGGCCTTTATTATGTTGAGGTAGGTTCCTTCTATGCCCACTTTCTGGAGAGTTTTTATTATAAATGGGTGTTGAATTTTGTCAAATGCTTTTTCTGCGTCTATTGAGATGATCATATGGTTTTTATTCTTCAGTTTGTTAATATGGTGTATCACATTGATTGATTTGTGTATATTGCAGAATCCTTGCATTCCTGGGATAAATCCCACTTGATGGGATTTATGATGTATGGTGTATGATCCTTTTAATGTGTTGTTTGATTCTGTTTGCTAGTATTTTATTGAGGATTTGTGCATCTATATTCATCAGTTATATTGGTGTGTAATTTTCTTTTTTT